>NC_135575.1:143912372-144228896 GCF_965152235.1 Eretmochelys imbricata
TACACCAACATTCCACACAAAGATGGACTACAAGCCGCCAGGAACACTATCCCCGATAATGTCACGGCTAACCTGGTGGCTGAACTTTGTGACTTTGTCCTCACCCATAACTATTTTACATTTGGGGACAAAGTATACCTTTAGATCAGCGGCACTGCTATGGGTACCTGCATGGCCCCACAGTATGCCAACATTTTTATGGCTGACTTAGAACAACGCTTCTTCAGCTCTCGTCCCCTAACGCCCCTACTTTATTTGCGCTATATTGATGACATCTTCATCATCTGGACCCATGGAAAAGAAGCCCTTGAGGAATTCCACCATGATTTCAAAAATTTCCATCCCACCCTCAAGCTCAGCCTGGTCCAGTCCACACAAGAGATCCACTTCCTGGACACTACGGTGCTAATAAACGGTGGTCACATAAACACCACCCTATACCGGAAACCTACTGACCACTATACTTACCTACATGCCTCCAACTTTCATCCAGACCACACCACACGATCCATTGTCTACAGCCAAGCTCTATGATACAACCGTATTTGCTCCAACCCCTCAGACAGAGACAAATACCTACAGGATCTCTATCAAGCGTTCTTACAACTACAATACCCACCTGCGGAAGTGAAGAAACAGATTGATAGAGCCAGAAGAGTACCCAGATGTCACCTACTACAGGACAGGCCCAACAAAGAAAGTAACAGAATGCCACTAGCCGTTACCTCCAGCCCCCAACTAAAACCTCTCCAACGCATCATCAAGGATCTACAACCTATCCTAAAGGACGACCCATCACTCTCACAGATCTTGGGAGACAGGCCAGTCCTCGCTTACAGACAGCCCCCCAACCTGAAGCAAATACTCACCAGCAACCACACACCACACAACAAAAACACTGACCCAGGAACCTATCCTTGCAACAAAGCCCGTTGTTAACTCTGTCCACATATCTATTCAAGGGACACCATCATAGGACGTAATCACATCAGTCACACTATCAGAGGCTCGTTCACCTGCACATCTACCAATGTGATATATGCCATCATGTGCCAGCAATGCCCCTCTGCCATGTACATTGACCAAACCAGACAGACAGTCTCTACGCAAAAGAATAAATGGACACAAATCAGACGTCAAGAATTATAACATTCAAAAACCAACCGGAGAACACTTCAATCTCTATGGTTACTCGATTACAGACCTAGAAGTGGCAATTCTTCAACAAAAAAACTTCAAAAACAGACTCCAACGAGAAACTGCAGAACTGGAATTAATTTGCAAACTGGACACCATGATATTAGGCTTGAATAAAGACTGGGATGGATGGGTCATTACACAAACTAAAAACTATTTCCCCATGCTAATTTTCCCCCTACTGTTACTCATACCTTTTTGTCAACTGTTTGAAATGGGCCATCCTGATTATCACAACAAAAGTTTTTTTCTCCCGCTGATAATAACCCACCTTAATTGTTTAGTCTTGTTAGAGTTGGTATGGCAACACCCATTTTTTTCATGTTCTCTGTGTATATATCTTCCTACTGTATTTTCCACTGCATGCATCTGATGAAGTGGGTTTTAGCCCACAAAAGCTTATGCTCAAATAAATTTGTTAGTCTCTAAGGTGCCACAAGTACTCCTCGTTCTTTCTTCTGGATGAAACAGGTGATCTTCAATGATCTAAAAATCAAAAAAGAGTCCTATAAAAAGAGAAAACTTGGTCAAATTTCAAAGGATGAATATAAACAAATAATACAAGTATGTAGGGGCAAAATTAGAAAGGCCAATGCACAAAATGAGATCAAACTAGCTAGAGACATGAAGGGTAACAAGAAAACATTCTGCAAATACATTGGAAGCAAGAGGAAGACCAAGGACAGGGTAGGCCCATTACTCAATGGGCTGGTGGGCAGGCAGGTGGGTGGGGGAATAATAACAGAAAATGTGGAAATGGCAGAGGTGCTTAATGACTTTGTTTCAGTTTTCATCAAGAAGGTTGGCGGTGATGGGACATCTAACACAATGAATGTCCATGGAAATGAGGTAGGCTCAGAGGCTAAAATGGGGAAAGAACATGTTAAAAATGCCTTAGAGAAATTAGAGGTCTTTAAGTCACCAGGGCCCGATGAAATACACCCTAGAATGTACTGTTCAAGGAGCTGACTGAGGATGTATCTGAGCCATTAGCGATTATCTTTGAGAAGTCATGGAAGATGGGAGAGATTGAGAAGACTGGAAAAGGGCAAATCTAGTGCCCACCTATAAAAAGGGAAATAAGGACAACCTGGGGAATTACAGACCAGTCAGCTTAACTTCTGTACCCGGAAAGATAAGGGAGCAAACAATTAAGCAATCAATTTGCAAATATCTAGAATTTAATAAGGCGATAAGTAACAGTCAGCATAGATTTGTCAAGAACAAATTGTGTCAAACCAACCCGCTAGCTTTCTTTGACAGGGTAACAAGCCTTGTGGATAGGGGGGAAGTAGATGCGGCATATCTTGACTTTAGTAAAGCTTTTGATACTGTTCCACATGACCTTCTCATAAACAAACTAGGGAAATGCAACCTAGATGGAGCCACTATAAGGTGGGTGCAAAACTGGTTGGAAAACTATTCCCAGAGATAATGGGAAAACTATTCCCATTATCAGTGGTTTCATAGATTCATAGATATTTAGGTCAGAAGGGACCATTATGATCATCTAGTCTGACCTGGTTCACAATCATTCTGGAAGGGCATAATGAGTGGGTCCTGCAGGGATCAGTTCTGGATCTGATTCTGTTCAATATCTTCATCAATGATTTAGATAATGGCATAGAGAGTACACTTATAAAGTTTGCAGACAATACCAAGCTGGGAGGAGTTGCAAGTGCTTTGGAGGATAGGATTAAAATTCAAAATGATCTGGACAAACTGGAGAAATGGTCTGAAGTAAATAAGATAAAATTCAATCGGGACAAATGCAAAGTTCTCCACTTAGGAAGGAACAATGAGTTGCAGACATACAAAATGGGAAATGACTGCCTAGGAAGCAGTCCTGCTGAAAGGGATCCGGGGGTCATAGTGTACCACAAGCTAAATATGAGTCAACAGTGTAACGCTGTTGCAAAAAAAGCAAACATCGTTCTGGGCTGTATTAGCAGGAGTATTGTAACCAAGACACGAGAAGTAATTCTTCTGCTCTGGTCCGCGCTGATTAGGCCTCAACTGGAGTATTGTGTCCAGTTCTGGGCACCACATTTCAGGAAAGATGTGGACAAACTGGAGAAAGTCCAGAGAAGAGCAACAAAAATGATTAAAGGTCTAGAAAACATGACCTATGAGGGAAGATGGAAAAAATTGGGTTTGTTTACTCTGGAAAAGAGAAAACTGAGAGGGGACATGAGAACAGTTTTCTAGTACATAAAAGGTTGTTACAAGGAGGGGGGAGAGAGAAGTTATTCTTCTTAACCTCTGAGGATAAGACAAGAAGCAATGGGCTTAAATTGCTGCAAGGGAGGTTTAGGTTAGACATAAGGAAAAACTTCCTAACTGTCAGGGTCGTTAAGCACTGGAATAAATTGCCCAGGGAGTTGTGGAATCTGCATAGACTCATAGATATTAGGGGCAGAAGGACCATTATGATTATCTAGTCCGACCTCCTGCACAACGTAGGCCACAGAATCTCACCCACCCACTCCTGCGAAAAACCTCTCACCTATGTCTAAGCTATTGAAGTCCTCAAATCGTGGTTTAAAGACTTTAAGGAGCAGGGAATCCTCCAGCAAGTGACCTGTGCCCCATGCTACAGAGGAAGGCGAAAAACCTCCAGGGCCTCTTCCAATCTGCCCTGGAGGAAAATTCCTTCCTGACCCCAAATATGGCGGGCGATCAGCTAAACCCTGAGCATATGGGCAAGATTCACCAGCCAGACACCCAGGAAAGAATTTTCTGTAGTAACTCAGATCCCACCCCATCTAACATCATTGGAGATTTTTAAGAGCAGGTTGGATAAACACCTGTCAGGGATGGTCTAGGTAATACTTAGTCCTGCCATGAGTGGAGGGGAGTGGACAAGGAGACCTCTCGAGGTCTCTTCCTTCCAGTCCTATGAGTCTATCCCAAGATGGAGTCCAGTACCAGGTGACCTAGTCACATGTCCCTGTAAAGTCACATGCCCATGCCTGCTTCACTTAGTCGTAGCAGAAGCCAATACCCATACTTTAGGTAGAACGTTTACAGGAAAGCCCTTGAGATGTAGACGGGTGTCTTCCACAGTCCGTTGTGAGCTAAGTGTCTCTCTAATGGGCCAGGCAACTTGAATATCATCAGTGTAGCGCAAGTAGAGTAGGGGCATTAGGGGACGAGAGCTGAGGATGCGTTGTTCTAAGTTAGCCAAAAGAGTTCTAATCCTTCAACAAAAAAACTTCAAAACCAGACTCCAACAAGAGACTGCTGAATCGGAATTAATTTGCAAACTGGATACAATTAACTTAGGCTTGAATAGAGACTGGGAGTGGATGGGTCATTACACAAAGTAAAACTATTTCCCCATGTTTATTTCCTCCCCCCGCCCCCCCGCACGTTCCTGTTAACTGCTGGAAATGGCCCACCTTGATTATCACTACAAAAGGTTCCCCCCGCCCCCCCGCCCCACACCACTCTCCTGCTGGTAATAGCTCACCTTCCCTGATCACTCTTGTTACAGTGTGTATGGTAATACCCATTGTTTCCTGTTCTCTGTGTATATAAAATCTCCTCACTGTATTTTCCACTGCATGCCTCGGATGAAGTGAGCTGTAGCTCACGAAAGCTTATGCTCAAAGAAATTGGTTAGTCTCTAAGGTGCCCCAAGTCCTCCTTTTCTTTTTACAGGAAATACAGATACAGAGTCAATATTCCTAACTTATGATCCCAAAAGATACATGCAAACAAATAGGATAATGATATTCAGTAAATCGTAACCTTTCCAATGATACTCACATGGCCTATCTTGAATAAAATACATTATGGTTATGTCATAATCATATAATAATAATAACAACATTACTGTGAAGAATACGGGATGTAGTGTCATTACAGGTCCCAGCCACGCACCTTGGCACAAAGACAAACGCTCCCTGCCTGAAGTGTGTTGGAGGGTGTCAAGGTTCCTTCCCCACACTTCCACCCCCATTCTAGGGTACAGATGTGGGGACCTGCATGAAAGATCCCCAAAGCTTATTCTTACCAGCTTAGGTTAAACGCTGCCACCACCAAAGTATTCCACAAAGAACAGGGGAAGTGCCCACTTGGAAACGTCTCCCCCCCAAAATATCCCACCAAGCCCTACACCCCCTTTCCTGGGGAAGGCTTGATAAAAATCCTCACCAATTTGCACAGGTGAACACAGACCCAAACCCTTGGATCTTAAGGACAATGAAAAAACAATCAGGTTCTTAAAAGAGAATTTTAATTAAAGAAAAAGTAAAAGAATCACCTCTGTAAAATCAGGATGGTAAATACCTTACAGGGTAATCAGATTCAAAACATAGAGAATCCCTCTAGGTAAAACTTTAAGTTACAAAAAGACACAAAAACAGGAATATCCATTCCATTCAGCACAACTTATTTTATCAGCCATTTAAACAAAACAGAATTTAACGCATATCTAACTAGATTGCTTATTAGCCCTTTACAGGAGTTCTGACCTGCATTCCTGCTCTGGCCCCAGCAAAAGGCGGCAGCGAACCAGCTGAGCAGCGGGGACAGCAGAGCAGCTCACAGCAGGAGTTTGCCTGGGACTGGTAAGTATCCGAGTGTGTGTGTGTTTGCTTGCTGAGGAAGTATCCGAGCGTGTGTTTGCTGGGAGGGCAGTGTGAGAGCCTGAGTGAGTGTCTGATTGGCTGCTAGCCTGCAGGGGGCGGGCATTAGGGTGTCTGTCTGTTTGGGTCAGGGAAGCCTGGCTGTTTAAAAATAGCCAGAGCTTCCGGAACCAGCTGAGCAGCGGGGGACAGCAGAGCAGCTCACAGCAGGAGTTTGCCTGGGAGTTCGCCTGGAGTGAGCCCAGTGAGGCTTACGTCTTGCAAACTGCTCTGAGGAAGCTCGTAGTAGGAAGGTGATATGGAAGGGCGGGGTTCAGCTGTTGTGACCTGCACTGGATGTGCCATGTTTGTCTTTCTTCCACAGGACAGAAGCGACTTTGTCTGTACAAAGTGCAAGCTGGTCTCCATATTGGAAGAGAAGATTGAAGGTCTGGAGCAACAGATAACGACCCTGCGTTGCATACGAGAAACTGAGGATTTTCTAGACAAAACTCAGGATAGGCTTCTAGGGGCACAAAGCTCTAAAGATATAGAGCAGGTTGCACAGAGGAGCCAAGAGGCCAGTGAAGAAGCTTGGCAACATGTGACCTCCAGAAGAGGTAAGCGGAATGTCCGGGTTCCAGTAACACAGACACAGGTAACTAACCGCTTTCATGTTCTCTCCACAGGTACCGTTGCGGAGAGTGGACCAGATGATATGTCTGGGGCGAGAAAGCAGAAGGAGACTCCGCTGGTTGGAAGGCATGAGATGCGATGTCCTGAGGTTGGGGGTTCCACGACCACCACTCCCAAGAGGAGAAGGCGGGTGGTGGTGGTCGGGGACTCTCTCCTCCGGGGGACTGAGTCATCTATCTGCCGCCCTGACAGGGAAAACCGAGAAGTCTGCTGCTTGCCGGGGGCTAAGATTCGCAATGTGACGGAGAGACTGCCGAGACTCATCAAGCCCTCGGATCGCTACCCCTTCCTGCTTCTCCACGTGGGCACCAATGATACTGCCAAGAATGACCTTGAGCGGATCACTGCGGACTACGTGGCTCTGGGAAGAAGGATAAAGGAGTTTGAGGCGCAAGTGGTGTTCTCGTCCATCCTCCCCGTGGAAGGAAAAGGCCTGGGTAGGGACCGTCGAATCGTGGAAGTCAACGAATGGCTACGCAGGTGGTGTCGGAGAGAAGGCTTTGGATTCTTTGACCATGGGATGGTGTTCCATGAAGGAGGAGTGCTGGGCAGAGACGGGCTCCATCTTACGAAGAGAGGGAAGAGCATCTTTGCCAGCAGGCTGGCTAACCTAGTGAGGAGGGCTTTAAACTAGGTTCACCGGGGGAAGGAGACCAAAGCCCTGAGGTAAGTGGGAAAGAGGGATACCGGGAGGAAGCACAGGCAGAAATGTCTGTGAGGGGAGGGCTCCTGCCTCACACTGGGAATGAGGGGCGATCAACAGGTTATCTCAAGTGCTTATATACGAATGCACAAAGCCTTGGAAACAAGCAGGGAGAACTGGAGGTCCTGGTAATGTCAAGGAACTATGATGTGATTGGAATCACAGAGACTTGGTGGGATAACTCACATGACTGGAGTACTGTCATGGATGGTTATAAACTGTTCAGGAAGGACAGGCAGGGCAGAAAAGGTGGGGGAGTAGCACTGTATGTAAGGGAGCAGTATGACTGCTCAGAGCTCCGGTACGAAACTGTAGAAAAACCTGAGTGTCTCTGGATTAAGTTTAGAAGTGTGTGCAACAAGAGTGATGTAGTGGTGGGAGTCTGCTATAGACCACCGGACCAGGGGGATGAGGTAGATGAGGCTTTCTTCTGGCAGCTCACGGAAGCTACTAGATCGCATGCCCTGATTCTCATGGGTGACTTTAATTTTCCTGATATCTGCTGGGAGAGCAATACTGCGGTGCATAGACAATCCAGGAAGTTTTTGGAAAGCGTAGGGGACAATTTCCTGGTGCAAGTGCTAGAGGAGCCAACTAGGGGGGGCGCTTTTCTTGACCTGCTGCTCACAAACCGGGTAGAATTAGTGGGGGAAGCAAAAGTGGATGGGAATCTGGGAGGCAGTGACCATGAGTTGGTTGAGTTCAGGATCCTGACGCAGGGAAGAAAGGTAAGCAGCAGGATACGGACCCTGGACTTCAGGAAAGCAGACTTCGACTCCCTCAGGGAACGGATGGCCAGGATCCCCTGGGGGACTAACTTGAAGGGGAAAGGAGTCCAGGAGAGCTGGCTGTATTTCAAGGAATCCCTGTTGAGGTTACAGGGACAAACCATCCCAATGAGTTGAAAGAATAGTAAATATGGCAGGCGACCAGCTTGGCTTAATGGTGAAATCCTAGCGGATCTTAAACATAAAAAAGAAGCTTACAAGAAGTGGAAGGTTGGACATATGACCAGGGAAAAGTATAAAAATATTGCTCGGGCATGTAGGAATGAAATCAGGAGAGCCAAATTGCACCTGGAGCTGCAGCTAGCGAGAGATGTCAAGAGTAACAAGAAGGGTTTTTTCAGGTATGTTGGCAACAAGAAGAAAGCCAAGGAAAGTGTGGGCCCCTTACTGAATGAGGGAGGCAACCTAGTGACAGAGGATGTGGAAAAAGCTAATGTACTCAATGCTTTTTTTGCCTCTGTTTTCACTAACAAGGTCAGCTCCCAGACTGCTGCGCTGGGCATCACAAAATGGGGAAGAGATGGCCAGCCCTCTGTGGAGATAGAGGTGGTTAGGGACTATTTAGAAAAGCTGGACGTGCACAAGTCCATGGGGCCGGACGAGTTGCATCCGAGAGTGCTGAAGGAATTGGCGGCTGTGATTGCAGAGCCATTGGCCATTATCTTTGAAAACTCGTGGCGAACCGGGGAAGTCCCGGATGACTGGAAAAAGGCTAATGTAGTGCCAATCTTTAAAAAAGGGAAGAAGGAGGATCCTGGGAACTACAGGCCAGTCAGCCTCACCTCAGTCCCTGGAAAAATCATGGAGCAGGTCCTCAAAGAATCAATCTTGAAGTACTTGCATGAGAGGAAAGTGATCAGGAACAGCCAGCATGGATTCACCAAGGGAAGGTCATGCCTGACTAATCTAATCGCCTTTTATCATGAGATTACTGGTTCTGTGGATGAAGGGAAAGCAGTGGATGTATTGTTTCTTGACTTTAGCAAAGCTTTTGACACGGTCTCCCACAGTATTCTTGTCAGCAAGTTAAGGAAGTATGGGCTGGATGAATGCACTATAGGGTGGGTAGAAAGCTGGCTAGATTGTCGGGCTCAACGGGTAGTGATCAATGGCTCCATGTCTAGTTGGCAGCCGGTGTCAAGTGGAGTGCCCCAGGGGTCTGTCCTGGGGCCGGTTTTGTTCAATATCTTCATAAATGATCTGGAGGATGGTGTGGATTGCACTCTCAGCAAATTTGCGCACGATACTAAACTGGGAGGAGTGGTAGATACGCTGGAGGGGAGGGATAGGATACAGAAGGACCTAGACAAATTGGAGGATTGGGCCAAAAGAAATCTGATGAGGTTCAATAAGGATAAGTGCAGGGTCCTGCACTTAGGACGGAAGAATCCAATGCACCGCTACAGACTAGGGACCGAATGGCTAGGCAGCAGTTCTGCGGAAAAGGACCTAGGGGTGACAGTGGAGGAGAAGCTGGATATGAGTCAGCAGTGTGCCCTTGTTGCCAAGAAGGCCAATGGCATTTTGGGATGTATAAGTAGGGGCATAGCGAGCAGATAGAGGGACGTGATCGTCCCCCTCTATTCGACATTGGTGAGGCCTCATCTGGAGTACTGTGTCCAGTTTTGGGCCCCACACTACAAGAAGGATGTGGATAAATTGGAGAGAGTCCAGCGAAGGGCAACAAAAATGATTAGGGGTCTAGAACACATGACTTATGAGGAGAGGCTGAGGGAGCTGGGATTGTTTAGCCTGCAGAAGAGAAGAATGAGGGGGGATTTGATAGCTGCTTTCAAGTACCTGAAAGGGGGTTCCAAAGAGGATGGCTCTAGACTGTTCTCAATGGTAGCAGATGACAGAACGAGGAGTAATGGTCTCAAGTTACAGTGGGGGAGGTTTAGATTGGATATTAGGAAAAACTTTTTCACTAAGAGGGTGGTGAAACACTGGAATGCGTTGCCTAGGGAGGTGGTGGAATCTCCTACCTTGGAAGTTTTTAAGGTCAGGCTTGACAAAGCCCTGGCTGGGATGATTTAACTGGGAATTGGTCCTGCTTCGAGCAGGGGGTTGGACTAGATGACCTTCAGGGGTCCCTTCCAACCCTGATATTCTATGATTCTATGATTCTATGAAAAGCAACCCACAGACAGAGAGACACTTTGTTTCTCACCCGCCTCCAGCTTTGAAAGTATCTTGTCTCCTCATTGGTCATTTTGGTCAGGTGCCAGCGAGGTTATCTTAGCTTCTTAACCCTTTACAGGTGAAAGTGTTTTTCCTCTGGCCAGGAGGGATTTAAAGGTGTTTACCCTTCCCTTTATATTTATGACAAGGGGATGAGAGTTAGCCCCTGGAACAAGCACCACACTTAAGAGAAAACCACTTTTTAGCTAACCCAACAAATTTACAGGAGCAGACCCAGCTCAGGATCCCCAACCAGGCTTACACAGACTCCCTGGCACAGCACACAGCTAAACACCCCTCCCTTCAGCCTGGCGGGACACCCACAGACATATGGCCACACACAGCCCTTCCCTGCTTTGGCTCAGGCCAAGCTCTCTGTGTGCTTCCACCATGGGCTGAGCACAGGAGGCAGGTTGGGTTACGTGACCTACAGCTCTGACGGCATCGGGCGCCTCCCGCCAGTCTGCTCATTCACTCAGTGCATCCCAGGGATCGGAGCCATTCTGTCCGTGAGTGGCACTCCCTCCTAGCCAATCGGCTTTGTGCGGAGGAGCATGGAGGGAGGGGGAAAGGGCTGGCGCTCTTATGCCAGCTCAGCAAGAAAGGGGCCAATCCCTCACTACCAGAGAGCAGGCTGGAGCACTCGGGTATTGATCCTTCTACCTTTCACCTGCAAAGCGAGCACGCTTTCATTTGAGCTAATTCCCCCAAGCTGGAGCCTGTCTCCTGTGCTCCTGACACTGCCAGGCAAAGGAGGGCCAGAGCCCAGCATTTCTCTGCCCCGCAAGGGCCGGCTTTTTGGGAGGCCAAGTAGGGAAAGGGAGGGGGCCACTGGAGGTGCCCCCCGGCTGGCAGTGCCTTCGAAAAAGAAGGGGATGCCCCTGCCACTGGAGAATGCAGGCATCATTCCTATTGCTGGTTGTATTGTAAACTAGAACTCTGCCATGTCAGCTAATTCCCCTGCAAGTCCCCAGCTGCCCTGAGCCACCCATCTCATTCTGGAGGCCACAATGTCCCTGTGGCTCCTTTCCAAAAGGGCTACTTATAAACTAGCTCCCTGTGGGCTGGCTCGCTCAGCTGGTTAGAGCATGGTGCGAATAACGCCAAGGTGGTGGGTTCGAGCCCCATGCTGACCACTCCACAGGTGGAGGGGGTTCTCTTGTCTTGTCTTTCTTTAGCTGACTGCTCTGGGCAGGGAGGCCAGAAAAGGAAATGGGCTGAGCGGCTGGTAGGGAGCAGGCAAGAGTCCTGGTGGGAGGAGGGTCCAACTGGCATAGGCACTGCAAGTTGCCAGCCTGCGGGGAGGTGGCTCTGGCCACCTCCTTTCCTCCCCTCTCCCAGCTAGTTCCCTGATCTGGTGGTTGAAAGGGACTAGGACCCGGGGCAAAGCCTGGCCAGCTGCCTGCTCCACTTGCAGGAGAAGGTGCATATCACAGGGCTGTCATCTCGACCCCATTGTCCTGGGTTGACCTGATAGCCCAAATTCTTGCCGCCTGCAATGTCCACCCAAATGCACCCTACAGGGGGGCAGGCCCTCCAGCCCAAGCCACAGAGGAAGACTTATAGTTGCTGTGACAGGTTCAGTCACAGAGACCAACTTGGGACTGTCACCTGATGTGCTGAGATCACCTCTGAGCCCATTTTCCCTGCCAGCTTGGGACTCCAGAACCCTGCCTTGTTGAGCCAGACGCACTAGCCTGCTGCAACCCAGACCCAGGTCTGGACCACGCCCCCAAAGTTGCAGACTTTAACCAAAACCTGCTCAGCAGGCCACCTGTCTCCAGGACCCGGACACCCAGCTCCCAGTGGGATCCAAACCCCAAATAAATCCATTTTACTCTGTATAAAGCTTATACAGGGTAAACTCAAATTGTCCGCCCTCTATAACACTGATAGAGAGCTATGCACAGCTGTTTGCTCCCCCAGGTATTAATAATTTACTCTGAGTTCATTAATAAACAAAAGTGATTTTATTAAGTATAAAAAGTAGGACTTATGTGATTTCAAGTAATAACAGACAGAACAAAGTAAATCACCAAGCAAAATAAAGCAAAACAAGTCTAAGCCTAACACATTAAGAAACTGATTACAGATAATATCTCGCCCTCAGAGATGTTCCAATCAGCTTCTTTCACAGACTAGATCCCTTCCTAGTGTGGGCCTGATCCTTTCCCCTGGTATAGTCCTTGTTAGTTCCAGCAGACATCTTAGGTGGAAAACAGGGGCTTTCTCATGTCTGGAAACCCCCCTTTGTTCTGTTCCACCCCCTTTTATAGCTTTGGCACAAGGCGGGAATCTTTTGTCTCTCTGGGTTCCCCCCTCTCCTTCTAAATGGAAAAGTACCAGATTTAAGATAGATTGCATTATCAGTTGACCTGATCATACGTACTGTGAGACCCCAGCCTCCATTCTTCCTGGGCTGGCTTACACATACGCAGGAAGGCTTGCAAGTAAACAGAGCCATTTACAACCAATTGTCCTAGTCAACGGGAGCCATCAAGATTCTAAACCACCATTAATAGCCCACACTTTGCATAATTACAATAGGACCTCAGAGTTAGACTTCATATTTCTAGCTTCAGATACAAGAATGATACATTCATACAAATAGGAGGAATATATTCAGTAGGTTATAACCTTTGTTATGTTTCAGAGTAGCAGCCGTGTTAGTCGGTATTCGCACAAAGAACAGGAGGACTTGTGGCACCTTAGAGACTGACCCATTTATTTGAGCATGAAGCCGTAGCTCACGAAAGCTCACGCTCAAATAAATTCGTTAATCTCTAAGGTACCACAAGTAGTCTTAACCTTTGTTATGATACCTTACAAGAGACCTTTTGCATAAAGCAAATTCCAGTTACATCATATTCACACCCATAAGCATATTTCCATAAAACATATGGAATGCAACATCACAGTCGCTACCTCCAGCTAGGCCAGAGGCTTAAGAGTCGGCCTGGGCCAGGTCGGGCTTGGGCTTCCCTGGATCACAGCCTCCCAATGCACGGACCACACACTGCCCCACATAGCTCACACAGGAAGGATCAGGAGGAGCACTCTCCCAAGGGGCACCAGCCCTCCACGTCAGCTTCCTTTGCTTTCTCTTCTACCCATTTCCTCCCCAATTCTTTGGGTCTCAGAAGATCCCTCCCTGGGACGCAGGGAAGACACAGGCACGGGAGTCTAGTATCCCCAGGCAAACACGCATACTCACCGTTTTGCAGAGGCTATTGTGGCACTGTAGAAATCCCATTCAGATCCATGGAAGTGGTCAACCTGTACGTCAAAAGGCCCTACATGTGGAAAAAGACGACTTTCTTCTAGTAAAAACACTTTTCCTTCGGCTAACCTTCCAAATTTTCACATGGCTGTAAAGAGGAAAACGCACCAACACACACACGCTGTGACAAAGTTCCTCCTCTGCCTTGGTGGGTCCTGCGCTTACTGGCAGATTTGCTCGCCTCAGAGGTTCACGGCAGTCCTCAGTTTGGCCATTTTCATGGCTCGAATCTGCCATTCACTCAGTTAGCCTCATCACTGGCTAGCATGGGGAAAGGAAGAAGAACAATCCCCGCAGTCTCTGCTGATCCACCTAGTGGATCGAGGAACAGGCCAGAGACCTTCCCCTCTAGTGGAACCCACAGTCCAGGTCAACTCCTCCGGTATCAAGTAGGGAGTTGGGGGAATGGAGGTTTGGGGGGAACCTGGGCCCGCCCTCTACTCCAGCCCAGGGCCCTGTGGATTGCAACTGTCTATAGTGGCTCCTGTAACAGCTGTGTGACAGCTACAACTCCCTGGGCTACTTCTCCATGGCCTCCTCCCAACACCTTCTTTATCCTCACCACAGGACCTTCCTCCTGATGTCTGATATTGCTTATACTTCTCAATCTTCCAGTCGTATGCCTTCTCACTCTCAGCTTCTTGCGCATCTTGCTCCCAGCTCCTCGCATGCACACCACAAAGTGAAGTGAGCTTTTTAAACCCAGGTGCCCTGATTAGCCTGCCTGTCTTAATTGATTCTGGCAGCTTCTTGATTGGCTGCAGGTGTTCTAATCAGCCTGTCTGCCTTAATTGTTTCCAGAAAGTTCCTGATTGTTCTGGAACCTTCCCTGTTATCTTACCCAAGGAAAAGGGACCTACTTAACCTGGGGCTAATATATCTGCCTTCGATCACTCTCCTGTAGCCATCTGGCCTGACCCTGTCACAGCGCACACACACAGTCCTAATGCTCCCCAGCCAAAAATAAAAGAAAGGAAACAATTTCGCAATGGACACCCTGCCACAACAGTACACCTGTGAAAATGAAACTGAATTGCTGGACATTATGCAAAAGGGGGCGGATGGAAAGCTGCCAAAATGGAGATGGTGTGGAAAGGTAGAGACCCACCACTGCGCTTCCTTTTCAGACTTCTTGCAACAGCTGATGAACTTTCACGGGCTTTTCACATCTGAGCCTACGCTAGCGGAACACCTTGAGGAGCTTCCCAGGGGCTGCCTGGTTCAGCTGGACTGAGCATTAAGAGACCTGAGCCTGCCCCTTACTCCGGGTCCCAGCCCTGCCCACTACTCTGGGTCCAGGCCTGGACCCTGCAGCTCTTTAATTTCTCATCAGTGCTGCTTCAAATTCCCTGGGCCATTTCCCTGCAGCCCCAGCACTTTCTTCACCCTATTCCCAGGGCCTTGAGCCTGCAAGCCCCAGTAGCCAGCCAGGAGCTCTCTCTAGATCCTTCCGTCCCTGCTAGCAGCTGCCCTGTCTGAGGTGCTGCCCTCCTGCAGCCCTCTAGGAACCCCGTCCTCTTTCCTGGGATCCCTGCAGCAACTGACCACCTCTGCCCCTGCAGCTCTTTTATATGGGCCTGCTGGGCCCTGATTGTCTGCTTCTCGCATCCTCTGTCAGATGGGCTGCTCCCTGCACAGCCTCTTTAGGCTGCTTATAACCCCTTCTCTGCCAGTGTGGGGCGGACGCCCCATCACGCATCTACAATATATTTCTCAGACAGGAGAGCAAATACGTACTGAAGTACCACACGGTAATGCAGAAATCACCCAAGTGCTGAAAACTATTTCAGACACAGGACATCACTCTTGGTGGGAAAAACTATTAGGGTGGTCGCCTTCTGTGACTGGAATGCTAAACATAATGACTCACCTCACTGTGGTGATCATTGGAATCCGATTTGCTTTACTGGTAGGTAGGATAGCTTTGCTTGCTGGATGAAAAGAACTGTTCAGAAAATACAGGAGGCTGACATACAATGTCAAATAAGCCCTTGTTAATCTTACTGTCTGAGAAGGTCCGAGTATTGGACTCCTGTAATAGTAACCACGACTTTGGTTAAAGTGTCATTCATAGAATATCAGGGTTGGAAGGGACCTCAGGAGGTCATCTAGTCCAACCCCCTTCTCAAAGCAGGACCAATCCCCAACTAAATCATTCTAGCCAGGGCTTTGTCAAGCCTGACCTTAAAAATCTCAAAGGAAGGAGATTCCACCACCTCCCTAGGTAATGCATTCCAGTGTTTCACCACCCTCCTAGTGAAAAAGTTTTTCCTAATATCCAACCTAAAACTCCCCCACTGCAACTTGAGACCATTACACCTTGTTCTGTCATCTGCTACCACTGAGAACAGTCTAGATCCATCCTCTTTGGAACCCCCTTTCAGGTAGTGGAAAGCAGCTATCAAATCCCCCCTCATTCTTCTCTTCTGCAGACTAAACAATCCCACTTCCCTCAGCCTCTCCTCATAAGTCATGTGCTCCAGTCACCTAATCATTTTTCTTGCCCTCCGCTGGACACTTTCCAATTTTTCCACATCCTCCTTGTAGTGTGGGGCCCCAAACTGGACACAGGACTCCAGATGAGGCCTCACCAATGTCAAATAGAGGGAAACGATCACGTCCCTCGATTTGCTGGCAATGCCCCTACTTATACATCCCAAAATGCCCTTAGCCTTCCTGGCAACAAGGGCACACTGTTGACTCCTATCCAGCTTCTCGTCCACTGTAACATCTAGGTCCTTTTCTGCAGAACTGCTGCCGAGCCATTCGGTCCCTAGTCTGTAGCGGTGCCTGGGATTCTTCCGTCCTTAGTGCAGGACTCTGCACTTGTCCTTGTTGAACCTCATCCTCCAGATCATTAATGAAGATATTGAACAAAATCGGCCCCAGGACCGACCCTTGGGGCACTCCACTTGATACCGGCTGCCAACTAGACATGGAGCCATTGATCACTACCCACGGAGCCCAACGATCTAGCCAACTTATCATCCTTTCATCCAGCCCATACTTCTTTAACTTGCTGGCAAGAATACTGTGGGAGATCGTGTCAAAAGCTTTGCTAAAGTCAAGGAACAACACGTCCACTGCTTTCCCCTCATCCACAGAGCCAGTTATCTCATCATAGAAGGCAATTAGATTAGTCAGGCATGACTTGCCCTTGGTGAATCCAGGCTGACTGTTTCTGATCACTTTCCTCTCCTCTAAGTGCTTCAGAATTGATTCCTTGAGGACCTGCTCCATGATTAAGGTGGGGAATTAAGGAGGGGAATTGTGGACTGAGGACTTTTTGCAGTAAAAAGTAGCAGCAGCAGCCATTACCTAAAAGTGCGGAGTCACGTCACACCTAAATTGTACAAAAGAGTAGAATATGAGGTTGTTAAGAAAGCATTCCAGCCCTAAGGAAGTGTAACACCAACAGTGATCAGATCAACAGACAGACATTAAGATGTTTAAAGGAAAACTTTGCAAGATAACACTCTCTCTGGAAAAACCCCTTATGAGCAGTTTCAGGTGAGGAATATATATAAATATATATACTTCTCATTTTACCTTCATTTGTTTCTGTCTGGTCTTTCGTTATTTCTGTCTCTTGAGTAACTGGCTTCACAGCATCTGAATTGACTCTTGTATGTAGAAGGTAATGTGCTAGGATTGGTTAAAGAATTGTTCTGTAATACTTTAGTAAAAATGGTTGGTTAAAGTACAGATAAACAGGTCCTAAGTTTAGCTATATAATCTGGGGTTTAAAAGGAAGTTCTTTGGAACCTAACTCCAGGACACAGTCCAAAGTCAAAGCTGCCAGAACTCGATAATCTGCATAACCATTCCATGCAGAAGCTGAAACCAGAGCCCCCAGAAGATCTGATTCTGATTGGCCATTGGGAGAAGCTCGTCTGCCTTATTGGGCGTGGTGAGCATTGTATGCTTAGCAAGTGTATTCTGTTAATTAATTGTTAATAAATATAGGTTAAGGATATTACTGTGCAAGGCTCTTTCACTGGGAAAAAATCCTGCAGACCCATAGAGGTGGGTCCCTTATGCCCTGAGTACCCTTGAGAGTTTAGGGGGACATTGCACCCCAGGCCTAGGGGGCGGGAGCCCTAAATTGTGTAAGTAATAGAACAGAGTGTCAGATGGGAGGGATACCCAGAGCTGGGGAAGGGGTCTCAAGTCCCGGGTCCCAGCCACATGCCTCGACACAAACACTAACCTTCCTTCCCTGGGGTGTGTTAGGGGGTGAGAGTTAGCCCCTGGAACAAGCACCACACTTAAGAAGAATACACCGCTTTTATCTAAGCCAGGAGCAGTCCTAGCTCATGATTCCCTGCTTTTTGTCTTTTTATGGTTAGGATGTTTTTCCATCATCCTGGAAAAGCATAATGTATGAAATGAAAACGACTCAGCGAGCTAAATAATGTTTCTTGGCCATTTTGTTTTATCTATCCGTACATTTATGCACCAAGTATCTAACGGTCTGCACATTCCCTCGTACGACCTGGGGACAGTTTCCTTTTTCTGATTGCTCTTAGTCCCATCCAATGGTCCTGGGAATGTTAGGACTTTAGTTGAGAGGTGCAGTCTGAAGAGTTTTTCTGAAATACTGGAAGAGGCATTATTACAGTGTGTTCCACAACCCTTACTGCTGGTTGTCACCATCTGGGAAGCTTAGCTGGGCAGGAGACAGGAGCGACTCACTTCTCTGTTCCTTTGGATCACCCTCAATTATTTTGGCCACCCACTAGCGTTGCGGAGTCAACAACATGTCTGGCATACAAGCCATGATGCGATGCTCTTTAGGTTTGCGTTGCTCTGTGATACATCACTAGCTGACATAGATCCAGGTGTTTCTTACAGATGCTGTCTTCCAGATAACCTGCTGAATAGACAGTTACCAATTTATTAAATATTGTTGTGTCAGGATTCAATATTGGTAACCAGACACTGTTTTGAATAACGTGTGACTCAGTTATGACTTGCTGTCACTGACCCCAAATCATGACTGGTGCTAACAGGGAATTTTTCTCTACAATCTGACGCATTTCCAGCTCACACTGCTTTTGTTACACACTGAGGGCAATGCCAGTTACCTGTTTCGTAGTAATTAGGTCAGGCAATTTTCTCTCTCTCTTTTAAATGTTCTCTAACGAGTTGGTTATGGTAGTTACTATGTGACTTTCATAAGCAGTAGAAATCATTTCTTTACCAATTTGTTTTTTCTGGGCTTGAGAAATGGGCACTGACTGGTGGGATCACATCATAATACACAAAAAGAAAAGGAGTACTTCATCGGATGAAGTGAGCTGTAGCTCACGAAAGCTCATGCTCAAATAAATTGGTTAGTCTCTAAGGTGCCACAAGTACTCCTTTTCTTTTTGCGAATACAGACTAACCCAGCTGCTACTCTGAAACCTGTCATAATACACGTTTGGGACGATGAGCAGTGGTTGCCGAACTCCTGGCTGCGAAAGGCCAATTTCCCAGGGCTCTGCCCCTGCCCTCCAGTGCAAGGACACCGAAGTGAGAGCAGCATGGACAGCGGAGGAAAGAGCAGCCATGACGCTCTGGAATCATTTTCAAGTTGGAAATGCCACAGTGAGGGCCACTGGGATCCAAGTATGTAATGCCATTAAATGTTTCCGGCTAAAGAAGACTGTGATCGTGGTAATGCACAGGAAATACTGGAGGGGGGGGCGCGAGGAGGGCCGCCCGTGCCACAGAAGGTAAGGGGGGCACAGGGGAACTGCTCCCCGCCCCACCTCCCCTCGCCACCCTCAGCCTGAGTGTGAAGCCGCTGCCTGCTTCTCAGCCCTCCCAGGCTTCCTGCACGAACAGCTGATTCGTGGGAAGCCGGGGGGGCACAGAGAAGGGGGCACGGGGGGGCACGGGGCGGCGCGCTCAGGGCGGAGGCGGAGCGGAGGTGAGCTGGGGCCGGGCACAGGGCGGGGAGCTGCTGGTGGGGGCTCTGCACCCATCAAATTTTCCCCGTGGGTGCTCCAGCCCCGGAGCACCCAGGGAGTCAGAGCCTAAGGAGCCATTTTTGATGTGATCTGTGGGTGAGCAGCCGCTCCCCTGCTCCCCCACAGCTACGCTCCCCTGCCCCTAGGAGCCAGAGGGACCTGCCGGATGCTTCCTGGGAGCTGCCCTAGGTAAGCATCGCCGGGACTCCCCACCTCGCCCCCCGGCAGGTCCCTCTGGCTCTTAGGTGGGCACCCACTACGGTGGCCCTTGAGACCCTCCTGCCCAGTTCTGGAGGCAGTCAGGGGACAGGGGAGGGGGGTGAATGGAGCAGGGATCCTGGGGGGGGGGCGTCAAGGAACGCAGAGGGTTGGATGGGGCAGGAGTCCCACCGGGGCGGGGTGGGCAACGACCCCCTCGTGGGGTGAGGAGGGAACCCGTTGTTAAGATTTTGGCAGCCCCCAAACTAAGCTCATGCCACTGCCTCTCCACACCTGCCTGAGGCTACTACGCCCATGTTAAGAAGTGGGTGGGCATGGCTCTCCCACTTTTAAAAGTGTGGGGGGGGCATGGCCCCATGCCTTCCCTGATTCTGGCCCGCCTGGGCTCCCCACACCCTGAGGGCGCAATGTTCTTTGTGCCCAGTGCCCCAGTATTAGAAAGTATTAGAAAGTATTAGAATCTTGCCCCAGTAAAGCCAGCAGACAAGATTCTAATACTTTCTAATATAATAATAATACTTGCCATTTTGTTCCAGGGCTGGTGAATAAGATGCATTGCCAAGCTTCAAAAAGTCTTTGATTCTCTGAATCGCTTCTGCAACTTGGTGTTTCTTCCTGAGCTCCTGGTGATCTACAAGAGATGACAGGAGGGAGAAATAACTGGAGAGTCGACACTTTGCCCCCTGTCTTCAGAGGAGAAAGAAGAAATTGGATTGCAATGCCCTCCCCCACGCCGGTGGGTGCTAAGGGTTTGTCTACATGAGAAAATTAAATTGGTTTATAAACCGATTTGGTTAAACGGGTGCAACTTCCTTGTGGGGAGCCTCATAGTTTAGTTTCTGAATGCCTCAGACTGATTCACTTAAAGTCAATTTCAGTGTAACACACTCAAACTGAAATAAGAGTGTTCACACACAGACATTACACCTGTTTAACTAAATCATCTGAAGGAGACGCTGCAAGCTTAGGTTAATAGATTTTAAAGCCAGAAGAGACCATAAGATCAGCTAGTCTGCCCTCCTGCATAGCACACGCCAGAGAATGTCTATGCTGATGCTGCAGGAAGCCTGGATCACTCTGTGGTATTTTCCTAAATCTTCCTTCCATATATTGTAGTTTGAATACAGAGTGACATAGGGCACGTGGCATAATTACAATTCCTCAATATTTCCATTCTAAAGGATCTTTTCAGTTGATTAGGCGTTTGTTAGCTTTCATGTTTTGGGCTGAAATTTATGGATCTATGCCTTATTTTTGGTCAAATTCTATTGGCAATTACCATGGTATATATCTGAATGGACACTGCTGTCACTGAATGAGTGAGGGATGTGTAATAAATTAGGCAGGCATCCCCTCAAGGGCGAGAGAGGACAAAAATACATATTGAACAAATTCCTCATTTCCTGCACACTGTCCAGCCTTCACACTGGATGAGACAAGGAGCCAGCAGAACAAAGAAAATGTGATCCTGTACTTATAAACTGTTTGTAACCAATGTCAAAGTGGGGGGGAAGACTTAAGGGTTTTTGGGACAAATTTAATTTTGGAATTTTCTGACTTTTGAATGGTCCTACTTGCAACCTTCAAGTTCTTTTTGTAACATAGCTAAATATTAAAAAACCCTATCATTAAATGGATGTTTTTTGTCAGAGAGTGAGCGAGCCTGGAGCACTGGGCCTGGTGTAAGAGCTAAGGTCTGAACCATAGTCAGCAAAGTCAAGCCATGTATGAAAGCAGATGCTTACACATTCACTGTCCGATATATGAACTTGGCAAGGGCACTGCCTTGCTAAAACACAGGCACTCCTAAGAAGCAACAGATACTGGGTATGTATGTGAACACATTCCAAAAGATCAGCCCAGATACATCCTGACGTAGCACAAGATAAGAGGGTTTGACAGAAATGAGGAAGAGGGATGTTTTGCCCAGGACATCTGGAGCAAGGTAACAAGCAGATGTCATGAGACACATAAGGTGGGTAGATAAATTGTTTGTCTCAGACTATAAATGTCAGGGTACCTCGCCTTAATCCTGTGTGTGGCCGAGGGGACAGCAGAAATTCCCACTGCTGACTGAGCCATTCCTTGCAATGGGGGACTCGTGTTAGTGTATCTGTAGCATCTTGGGGACACTAGGAATGTGCCTTGAGGGCAATAAACCTGGCCGAGTGCCTTTGTCAGCGAACTGTGCCAGTGGTCTTTCTTTATGAGTAACATCAAGGTCTGTTGAATTAGCAGGCTGCACTCTCTGCTAGTAACACTGCAGATAACACTGGAGCTCCAAGAACAGAAGAACTGAGCAGCTGGAACGGCTCAAGCAGCCTGAACAGTATTACCGAGGCAACGGCATTCCAGCCTTCAACACTTAACAGTTTTTTGCTACCCTCCTCCCACCTCCACCCCCCAAAACTCACATAAATGTTGAGTTTATAGCTATAGTTGAACTTACACATAATGGTCATAGTAACAAAAGAAGCACTGAGGGAAAGACTCAGCAGCGTAAGTACAGCACGGATGATGACCCCTCTCTTCTGAGATGTCTCAGGTAGTCTTCCTTGAAGGAGAAGAGGAAATGTTACAGCTGTATTGCAAGGGCTGAAATGCTATTAATTATAATAAAGATAAAATCATATACTAATACAATAAAAATAATACACACACACAGAGTCTTATAAATATTTAAATTTATTAAGTGGTTGTGTACATTAGAAATTCATAGATTCATAGATTTCTAGTCCAGAGGTACCATTGTGATCATCTAGTCTGATTTCCTGCATAACACAGGACAAAGGACTGCCCTGAGATAATTCCTACTTCAAGTTCAATAAATGTGGTTGATGTAGAGTGTACCTTTCGGAAAAACATCCAGTCTTGATTTTTAAATTTCCAGTGATGGGGAATCCACCACAGCCTTTGATAAGTTGTTCCAATGATTAAGTACCCTCACTGCTAAAAATCTGTGCCTCATTTCTAGTCTGAATTTGTCTAGCTTCAACTTGCAGCCACGGGATTGTGTTATACTAGTGGTTTTCAACCTATGGTCTGTGGATCCCTGGGGCTCTGCAGACTATGTCTAAGACGTCGATGAAAGGTTGTTGTTACCACAGAACAGTGGTTTTCAACCTGTGGTCCACACATTACTGGGGGTCCACAGACTATATCTAAGATTTCCAAAGGGGTTTGCACCTTCATTCAATAATTTTAGGAGTCCACAACTGAAAAAAGGTTGACAAAGACATAACCACTGTTATGCCTTTGTCTGCTAAACCGAAGAACCCTGTATTATTAAATTTGGGTTCCCCATGTAGCTACTTATAAACTGTGATCAAGCCATCCTTTAACCGCTCTTTCATAAGCTAAATAGACTAGCTCCTTGAGTTTCTTACTAGTGGATAGCAGGGAAGAAGTAGATGTGATATATCTGCACTTTATTGGGGCTTTTGACACAGTCCAACATGATATTCATAGAATCATAGAATCATAGAGTATCAGGGTTGGAAGGGACCTCAGGAGGTCATCTAGTCCAACCCCCTGCTCAAAGCAGGACCAATCCCCAACTAAATCATCCCAGCCAGGGCTCTGTCAAGCCTTGTTTTAAAAATATCTAAGGGAGGAAATTCCACCACCTCCCTAGATAACACATTCCAGTGTTTCACCACCCTCCTAGTGAAAAAGTTTTTCCTAATATCCCAACCTAAGCAAACTAGGGAAATGTGGTGTAGATGAAATTACTATAAGGTGCGTGCCCAATTGGTTAAAAGACCATTCTCAAAGAATAGTTATCAATGATTCACTGTCAAACCAGGAGGATGTATCCAGTAGGGTCCCACAAGGGTCTTTCTGAGTTTGGTACTATTCAATATTTTCATTAACGACTTGGATGGTGTAGTGGAGAGCATGCTTATAAAATTTGCAGATGACGCCAAAGTGGGAAGTGCAAGAACTTTGGAGGATAGGATTAGAGTTCAAAATGATCTTGACAAATTGGAGAATTGGTCTGAAATCAATAAGATGAAATTCAATAAAGATCAGTGTGGAGTACTACACTTAGAAAGGAAAAATGTGACAAACACAAAATGGGGGGGGAGTGGTTAGGCAGCCGTACAGCTGACAAGGATCTGGGGCTTATAGAGGATCACAAATTGAATATGAGTCACGAACATGATGCAGTTGCGAAAAAGACAAATGTCATTCTGAGTTGTATTAACAGGAATGTCATATGTAAGACACAGGAGGTAATTGTCCCACTCTGCTCAGCACTGGTGAGGCCTCCTCCGGAGGCTTGTGTCCAATTCTGGGCACCGCACTTTAAGAAAGATGTGGACAAATTGGAGAGAGTCCAGAGGAAAACAAAAATGATAAGAGAAAACCTGACTGTAACAGGGTGCCTTGCCCTGCCAGCTGGAGAGCCTGGGGCTAAGCCAACTCGAATACGGAATGAGCCCTACCTGAGGGGGATAAGGCAGTTCTCTACAAAGAGCAGGAAAAGAGGGAAGCACAAGGAGCTGCAGCTATGCTGAAGGATACTGCAGGGAGAAAAAGGGGTGCTGCAGGACCACGGCACCACAGAGCATGGAGGGTATAGCTCAGTGAGTGGGAGGCAGCTGGGGTGCAGGAAACCCTGACTGTGTTTGAGACTGAATGTCAGAGTCCCAGCAAGGGAGTGCTGGGCGAGCTGCCTGGGAGATCAGACTGGGCCTGAAGAAGAGCCCTGGGGGCAAGAGAAAACTCAAGGACTTTGTGTGGTTGGAACTGGCTTTCGTTTAGGACTCTGGGTTGTTGTAAACTGGTTCTGTACTAAACTAGCCCCAGGTAAGAGCGTTATTAATCAGAGAAAGCCCCTGTAAATTCTTAAAGGGCCCTTATAAGAAAAAAACTCAGTGGTGAGGAGCCTGCAGACACATCCCTGGCCAGGAGGGGTCACTATATACGTGGTCATCCTGCTATACTGACTGATGAAGAAAGGTTGAAAGAATTGGGCTTTTTTAATCTAGAGAAGAGAAGGCTGAAGGGGGAGCTGATAACAGTCTTCAAATATGTTAAAGGCTGTTATAAAGAGGATGGTGATAAGTTCTCCATATCCACTGAAGATAGAACAAGAAGTGACCAGCTTAGTTCGCAGCAAGGGAGATGTAGGTTAGATATTGAGAAAAACTTTCTAACTCTAAGGGTAGTTAAGCTCCGGAATAGGTGTCCAACGGAGGTTGCGGAGTTCCCGTATGTGGCACTCAGTGCTCCAAAGCAGTACCCTGGCACCCCCACATCTACCATGGTGATATATTTATGATATGTTTTGTACAAAGTATGCCTTGAGAAGTATCACTTTAAAAGGCTTGATCTGTTGAACATTAATATCCTGTTGGATTTTATGTGCTCTTATTGTATGTGGAGTTATGAAGTTTTGCTCTGTGTGTGTGTGTATATTACTGAAATATGTTGTGAGGTTGGGAACACCCACAACCAGCCTATCAGGTACAACAATGGAGGAGCCAGACATGCTGATGGCCCATTAAAGGGAATCCACACTCACAAGGACTGTTCCAGGAACCTGTACAATGGAGACTTCCCAGAGAGAACACAGGCAATGGAGACTGCTTGACCCATGTCACAAGCATAGATGTTTCCAGCAGGCTGGAAGAAACCACAAAAGAGGGGAAGTGACATCATTACTTGGCCTCACATTCCCCTCACAACTCAACACCTGGAAGCACATAAGGAGAACAAAGACTGACAAGGGGAAGGTGGTCCCAGCCTGGAAAGGAGAATCCCAGCTTGTGTAGTAAGGAACTATATCATCAGGATGAGACACTGCTTGATTCAAATCCTGTCTAGTTAATAGAACTCAGATTGTGATTTTACTTCTATTTCTTAGGTAACCAACTTTGAACTGTACTCTTACTACTTATAATCCCTTAAAATCTATCTTTCTGTAGTTAATAAATCTGTTTTATATTTTACCTTAAACAGTGTGGTTTGGTTGAAATGCTTGGGAAATCTGCCCACTGTACAAAAGCTGGTGCATGCCCTCTCCACGTTGAGGGAGGGGCAGACTGCGTAATAAATTTACACTGGTCAGGCTTCTGAACAGGGCAGGAGGGTACAGCCTTGGGGTCCTAGTCTGGAGCCTCTCTATTGTTAGTTCGTGAGTGGCTGGTGAAAACATTCATGTAACTCAGCTGCGTGTGTCCCTGCCTGTGGATGGCTGTGTAAGTGCAGAACCTGGAGAGGTTTGCAGCTTATCACAGCATCACAGTGTGAGAGGGAGCCCAGGTTGGTATGTCAGAGGGCTCAGCGGTATCCCAGTTCCAGGTTGCACCCCAGAGAACCCGTCACACCGTCATTGGAGGTTTTTAAGAACAGGTTGGACAAACATCTGTCAGAGCTGGTCTAGGTTTACGTGGTCCTGCCTCAGCACAGGGGGCTGGACTAGATGACCACTCGAGGTCCCTTCAAGCCCTACATTTCTATGATTCAGTAATACAGGTTTTCTAATACTTTAATAATTCTGGTGGCACTTTCCTGAACCCTCTGAAATTTATCAACATCCTTCTTGAAGTGCAGACGCAGGAGCTGGACACAGTATCCAGCAGCAGTAGCACCAGTGACCAACATAAAAGTAATACACCCTCTTCACTCCTACTCAAGAAACCCTGGTTATGCCTCCCAGGATCACATTAGCCCATGTGGCCTCAGCATTTCCCTGGGAGCTCATATTCAGTTTATTACCGTGAGTCCCATGTCTTTTTCAGAGTCCCTGCTACCCAGGACAGAGTCCCCCATCCTGTAAGTGTGGCTCCATTCTTTGTTCCTAGATGTATGGCTGTACATTTGGCTGTATTGAAATGCAAATTGTTTGCTTGTGCCCAGCTCACCAAGTGGTCTAGCTCGTTCACTGACCCATTCTCTTCACTATTTGCCACTCCCCCATCTTTGTGTCACCTGCAAATTGTGTCAGTGATGATTTTATGTTTTCTTCCAGGAAAACAAGAACTGATCCCTGCAGGATACCACTAAAAACACACCTGTTCTCTGAGATTCCCCATATACAGTTACAATTAGTTAGCCAGTTTTAAATCCATTTAATGTGGGCCATGTTGATGTTGAATGATTCTAGTTTCTTAACCAGTGCCTGGTTTGCAATGGCGCCAATGATGCCGTGGCACCGGGCCCACACTCAGAAGGAGCCCGGGCACCCAGACTGTGTCCCCACCCCCTGCTCTGCCCTGAGGCCCCGCCCCTGCTCGGCCTCTTCCCCCTGAGGCACCACCCACCGTTTGCTCCTCTCCACCCCTCCCCCTAGGGGGGAAAAGCTGATTGGGGGCAGGCTCTTGTGGGGAAGAGGCCAAGCGGGCGCAGGGCCTCGGGGGGAAGAGGCCAAGTGCGGGTGGGGCCTGGGGCAGAGCGCAGGAGAAGTGGGAGGCGGGGCTACGGTCCTGGCGCTGGGGCCCACAAATGATTAATCTGGCCCTGGCGGTACCATGTCAAATGCCTTACAGATTGCAATTATATTACATCAGTACTATTACCATGATCAACCAAACTTGTAATCTCATCCAAGAAAGATAGCAAGTTAGTTTGACAAGATCTATTTTACGTAAACACATGTTGATTGGCATTAATTGTATAAACTTCCTTTAATTCTTTATTATTTGAGTCCCATATCAACCACCCCTTTATTTTGCTTTGGATCAACATCAGGCAGGCAGGCCTATAATTATATGGCTGTGGGGGAGGGGGAGAGTCTGTCCCTTTAAAGGTAGTGGTGGCTAGTGTTTAGCCTACCCTGATTGCATGGCATGTCCCTTTAAGCTTTTGGGAGAGTCTGATGTCTTTTGGGGAAGCTGTATGAACTACACAAACTAGACCCCAGGAGAAGGGGAATATCTAGAAATTTTGGAAATTCCAAAAATTAGTTCTGGCAGGAAGTGGCTGAACCAATTCAGATAAAATAAGAATCTTCCCCTCAAATCTGATCATTTTCTTTTAAAAAACTGGTCAAGCTGTCTTTCTGTACAGACAGATTCATAGGGCCAGAAAGAAGCATCAGGACCATCCAGCTGACCTCCTGCATAACACAAGCCGGGGTTGTTTTCTTTGGCCCCTCTGAGGTGGAGGAAAAATTCAGAAACAGACTGAGCACCACTTGTGCAGCTCAAGCTGTCAGAGCAGGCTGTGCGTCCCATACCCTGCTTTGAGCAGGGGTTGGACTGGACGACCTCCTGAGGTCTCTTCCAACCCTGATATTCCATGATTCTATACCCACCAGTGACTGCCACTCAGCAAAGCTGAACTGCAGAGAAAAGGAAGCCCAGGAAAGATGAAATAAAAGATCGAATGCATCTTACCTTCCCCAAGTTGCCGACTCGGAATTACTCTGGTCACATTCTGATAGGTATTTTCCTCTTTTCCTGCCCACTTTGTGAGTGGAAAACTTCGCAGCTGGTCCATGTCAGGTGGTCTTCCTGACTGGTTTGTGAATGTCTCTCTCACCCAAATGTGTGACTGAGAAATAAAAATGGGAAATGAGATCTACAAAGTCTCAAGGACAACAAAACCAAAATGGCTCAGACCACAGAGTGCCAAGTCAGACACCGCTGTGATCTTTGAGCGACTGCAGGTGTAGGGAGAGATAAGGGGGATCAGCCAGGCTGCAAGTTAGCCACAAACTATGGCACGAACTGACACAGGCCAGTTCCACAGGCAAGTGTTCAGATCACAAAACCTGCCACAATTGTTCAGGAGACCCGCCATGGACTGTGCAGAAAGGACAAGAGCTAGTAGGCGAAGAACGCTCAAAGGGAGCTAGATTGGTGTGGGGGAAGCTAGCGCTGTGCTATATCTGGTCTGTGGCTAAAGTGGACTTTACTTGCAAGGGATGCCAATCCAGCTGCTTTCACCAACACGAAGAGTCAACAGGCAGCTCAGATAACCTTCTGATCCCCACTTGCTTTGGGCTACTCGCAGAAAACTAGAGGAAACCTCTATAATTGCAGCACCAGGGACTAAGCCAGGGGTGGGCAAACTTTTTGGCCCCAGGGCTGCATCTGGGAATGGAAATTGTGTGGCGGGCCATGACTGCTCACAAAATTGGGGGTTGGGATGTGGGAGGGGGTGAGGGCTCCAGTTGGGGGGTGTGGGCTCTGGGGTGGAGCCAGAAAGGAGGCTTTCAGGGTGTGGGAGGGGGCTCAGACTTGGGTGGGGGTTGGGGTGTGGAGTGGGGTGTGGCTCCATCTGAGGGTGCGGGCTCTGGGGTGGGGTGGGGTTGGGGGTGCTCCGGGCTGGGACCAAGGGGTTTGGAGGGTGGGAGGGGGATCAGGACTGGGGCAGAGGGTTGGGACACGGGAGGGGGTCAGGGATGTAGGCTCCAGGTGGCGCTTACCTCAAGCAGCTCCCAGAAGCAGCGGCATGTCCCCGCTCCGGCTCCTACGTGGAGGCACGGCCAGGCAGTTCTGCGCCTCGTCTGCAGGCGCCGCCCCTGCAGTTCCCATTGGCTGCAGTTCCCGGCCAATGGGAGCTGCAGAGGTGGAGTTGGGGCCTCATGACTGCCCCTACATGTAGGAGCCGGAAGGGGGACATGCCACTGCTTCCAGGAGCCACGCGGAGCCACAGCATGTGTGGAGTGGGGCAAGCCCCCGACCGCACTCCCTGGTTGGAGCACTGGAGTGGGGCAAGCCCTGGACCCTGCTCCCCAGCGGGAGCTCGAGACCTGGATTAAAAGGTCTGAAGGGCCGGATGCAGCCCCGGGGCTGTAGTTTGCCCACCTCTGGACTAAACCCTGCTTGTCTTCCTCACATGCAGTCCATCTCCCCAAATTCATCATCTTTATGAGGTAATAGAACAGCAGGGGAAACTATTAATTAATTAATTATTACGATTGTAGTTATTGTTATTATTATTAATTAATTAATTGGTAGTCCAGAGGCCATTTGTTGCACACAGTGAAGAGGTGCTCCAGCAACTTTGCGATAGGTTTGTGCTAGCTTGCAGTGACTTTGGACTAACCGTTAATCTAAAGAAGAAAATGATTTTGGCACAAGGTGTGTTGACTGCACCAGATGCTTCAATGGGTAACGCCACACTAGAAGTTGGACACAAGTTCTTCTTCCTAGGATCAATTGTATCAAATAACTTTGTCTCGATCACCGATGAGCTTAATTCTTGCATTGGAAAGGCAGCTAGCACATTCGGCCAACTGGCCAAGTGTGTGTGTGATAACAGGAAACTAACTCTGAACACCAAAATGTGGGTCTACCAGATGAGTGTTCTGAGCATGCTGCTATATGGTGGTGAGAGATGGACCACCTATAGGAGGCACAACAGAAAGCTAAACTCCATCCACACCTGCTGTCATCACCATCTTCTAAATATCAAGTTGGAAACCAAACTTACTGGCAACAAAGAACTTGAGAAAGCAAAACCCCCAAATTTCATCACTAAACACAGATTTCTTCATTGTTGTCTTAATTACTGCTCTGGATGAACGATGGACACACTCCAAAGGGTCTCCAGTATGGAAAACTTGTGAATGCCCCAAGGACCTGAAAACTTTCAACACTGACCTGGTAAGCTAGGAAGCGGCAGTTAGCAAAAGGCCGTGCTGGAGGGCTGCACTGCACTATGGAATCAAAGAGGCTGGCGAGAGGTGGTTAAGAGAGAGGGAAGCAAAGAGAGAGAAGAGGAAAGGGCTCAAGAGCTAGTAATACACCCACTTCCTCCTCTGGTCCTGTGCCGTATACCTGCACTATTTGTGGCAAAGATGGTCGCTCGAGAACTGGATTTCCTAGACTCATGATGCTGCAGCACGAGTCATAGTGAATCAACTGGTTGGTGCTTGCACCATCGGCTTTCAAGGCACTCGGTTGCCTATTCCAGAGGCCCCAAGCAGAATTGGGGACCCACTGTGCCAGGTGTGATGCTCGCAGACCAGGTGCCAGCTCATGCGAAGGTCCCCATCCCTCAATGAAACACTGACAAATTCCTGGTTGGAATAAGTCTGGCTCACCTGTGTGTCAGTGTTTTTAAAATAGGTGTTAGAATTATAAGAATGTGTTTGGTGTTTAGATTTTATTGAATACTTGATTTGCTGCCGGCATTCATCTCTCTTATAGTATCTGTATCCCACATTGTAAAGTACAGAAAAGGGCAACAAAAATGATTGGGGTAAGGAACAGCTTCCATTTGAGGATAGATTAATAAACTGGGACTTCTCAGCTTGGAAAAGAGACGACTAAGGGGGGATATGATTGAGGTCTATAAAATCATGACTGGGATGGAGAAAGTGAATAGGGAAGTGTCATTGACTCCTTCCCATAACACAAGAACTAGGAATCATCAAGTGAAATTAATAGGCAGCAGGTTTAAAACACACAAAAGGAAGGATTTCTTACCACAACACAGTCAACCTGTGGAACTCTTTGCCAGAGGATGTTGTCAAGGCCAAAACTATAACAGAGTTCAAAAAAGAACTAGATAAATTCATGGAGGATAGGTCCATCAATGGCGATTAGCCAGGATGGGCAGGGTTGGTGTCCCTAGCCTCTGTTTGCCAGAAGCTGGGAATGGGCGACAGGGGATGGATTGCTTGATGATCACCTGTTCTGTTCATTCCCTCTGGGGCACCTGGCATCGGCCACTGCCCGAAGACAGGATACTGTAGATGGACCTTTGATTTGACCCAGTATGGCCATTCTTATATTCTTATGTAATATTTGAGTGGCTGTATTGTGAGCCCCTGTGACTGTGTAAATCACCAGACAAGAAAGCGACATTACTTAGTATGAAAGGCTGGTCTCCAGTAGAAGGTGTTATGTCCTGGCCAACAGGGAAGGTCCATTGACACCAGACAGACAATAGTGGGATATTAAAGAGCACAAAGGACTTAGTTGCTCTGCTATCCCCATCCCCTCTCCGTGAAGACGAGTCATGCAAGTGGATTCCTCCAGTCAGCTGAGTTTGCAGCTCAGAGCACATGGGAAGAGGGGGATAAAAACCCTAACAAGGAGGAACTGGATCTCTACACTGCTTGGAATTGGGGTGGTGGAAGGTTTTCGAGGCATAAGCAAGAGACCCCCAGCTGCTCAGCCTGAGTTAGCCCTAAAGGACATATAGAGCCTTGCTTACTATAGAAGCTTCTCTTACTTTTTGAAACTGAAGATTGCAATTCATGTGTGTGTGTATGTTTACCTGCTTTAACCTTGTAAATAACTCTCTTGTCTCCTCTTCCGATTTAATAAATCTTTAGATAGTTTATTGTAGGATTAGCTACAAGCATTGTCTTTGGTGTGAGATCTGAGGTGCAACTGACCTGGGGTAAGTGACTGGTCCTTTGAGAATGGGAGAAACTTGAATATTGCTGTGATTCTTGGTGTAAATGACCATCTGTCACAAAGGTAGGCTCATCTGAGTGGCAAGACAGATTGGAGCACCCAAGGGAACTGTCTGTGACTCCATGTTTAGGCCGTTATGGTGCCTGAGGAGTTTACACTTGATAATTGGTTGGTGAAACCTAAGTATAGAACTCACAATCCATTTTGGATTTGTGCCCTGCTTCCTAACAGCCTGCCCTGAGATTGGTACCCATTCTCTTGAGGCACTGAAGGCAGCTTGACACCCGGTGCTAAACAGATACATATGCAGAGTCAGTGTCTGCCCTGGAGAGCTTGCCTTCTAAAGAGTTAAGACAGACAAAGAATCTGGGAGGGAAAGGAATGCAACATACACACCGCGGGACGAGTTTCAAACCTGCTAGGACTGCATGGGTTTGGTTTTGGTTTTAATTATTTTGTCGGGAGGGGTGTGCACATGTATGTCTTTAAAGAGCTGGCTGAGGAGCTTGAGCCACTGATGCTGATATTTAACACAACTCGGAACACTGGGAAAATTCTAGAGGAGTTGAATAAAGCTGATGTTGTACCAACACGTAAACAGGGTAAATGGGATGATCTGAGTAACTATAGGCCAGTTAGCTAGGCATCGATCCAGGGCAAAATCATGGAAAAGCTGATATTGGATTCAATCAATAAAAAATTAAAGGACGGTTTCCTAATTAATGCCAGTCAACCTGGTTTTATGGAGAATGGGTCCTGTCAAACAAACCTGATATTGTTTTTTTAGGAGATTATAAATTTGGTTGACAAAGAAAACTGCTGCTATAATATACCTAGACTTCTGTAAGGCAATTCCCGGCGTCCTGTGTGACGTTCTGGTTTTTAAAAATTAGCACTATCCCAGGCCAATGCGGCACATATTGAAGGGTTTAAAGACGGGCTAACTGCTAGATCTCAAGAAGTAAGTGTAAATGTTAATTGTAAATGTAAATCAACATCCAGAGAGGTGAGATACCAAAGTCTTCTGTTCTTGCCCCAGTACTATTTCTAACAGTGACCTGGAAGAAAACATGAAATCTGTGCTGCTAAAGTTTGCATATGACAGATGGGTGGAGTTGTAAATAACAGAACATGGTGATGGTTTGACAGCACAATCTGGGTTGCTTGGTAGACTGGGTTCATTTGAACGACATGTGTCAATACAGATAAATGCAAGGTCTGACATCTAGGAACCAAGAATACAGGTTACACTTATAGCGTGGGAGACAGTATCCCGGATTTCAATAACACTGAAAAATACCTTGAGGTCATGGTGGATAACTGGATAAACATGAGATTGCAGTGTGCTGCTGTAGATAAAAGACCAAATGCAACGCTTGGATGTATAGTTGAGGAGTATCAAGTAGAAGGTAAATCTCTCTCCTGCTAATGGAACAAAGTGAGTCTCTGAGGCATTGGAAGCGAGCGCAGAGTTCTGTCTGCCCTGAGATTTGCACTTCATAGAAGGATGAAAGTCCATGTGTTTCTCACTTCAATTACTGAATTTAGTCTCCAGATTTGACTCAATCTCTCTTCCTGAGACAGCTGAACTTTTCTTGGAAATAACAGAGTAATTTTGCAGAGGAACCATTTTGAAATGCTCTGTTTTGAAATTCATCCTGATAGCCTCACTTTTTGCTGTACCTTTTTTGGAACCAGGAGTTTTGGATGCAAAGGCTTGGTGGGCCAATCCAGCTTCTCCATGTTGTGCCATGGCCTGCTGCCCTGCTAGGAACAGGTATCAGTCCGCTCGTCTTCCAAGGCGAATGAGCTTGGATTGCTCGGATTTGAAATCAGAGGTTTCCTTCTCCTGGACAGACTTGCCTGAAGAGGCAAAGTGAGCGCTAACTGCCCTAATTTGAAATCAGTTTCCCTTCTCCTGAATACAGTTGGTTTACAACACCTGATTTGTAATATTTGGTGCAATCCCTTTTGGGTTTCCTGAAGACAGGTGACCTCCCTCCACCGCCGCAGGGATGTGTCTCTGCACCGCTGCATCCCAGTGTGGGTGGGGATACTGCAGAAGGCAAACAGGTGAGAGGATGCAAAAGAAAATAATACAAACACAACCAGGTGGGTCTGACAGGGGGGACAGTTTGACCGTGTGCTTGACTGGTTGTTTGAAAAGTGTGAATAGGGAGTGCTTTGTTCCAGGTGAGCCATGAGTGGGCCTGACTGTTATAAAAAGCCAGTCAGCTGCGAACCAGCTGAGCGGCGAACAGCAGAGAGGCTAACAAAGGGAGTTCACCTGGGGAGAGCCCACTGAGGCTTACATCTTGCCGGCTTCTCTGAGTAGTTACTACAACTCCTGAGGAAGCTCGTAGAAGGAAGGTAATATGGATGGGGAGCGTTCAGATGTTGTGACCTGCACTGGATGTGCCATATTTGTCTTTCTTCCTCAGGAGAGAAGCGACTTTGTCTGTACAAAGTGCAAGCTGGTTGCCATATTGGAAGAGAAGGTTCAAGGTCTGGAGCAACAGGTATCGACCCTCCGTTGCATAAGAGAAACTGAAGATTTCCTGGACAGACGTCAGGATATGCTTCTACGGGCACAGCGTTCTGAAGATTCAGAGCAGGCTGCACTGTGGGGAACCGGAGGACGGTGAAGAAATTTGGCAGCATGTGACCTCCAGAAGAAGAAAGGGGAGCGTCCATGTACCAGCAACGCAGATACAGGTGAGGAACCGTGTTCGTGTTCTCTCCACAGGGACGATTGCGGAGAGTGGACCAGATGATACATCTGAGGGAAGGGAACAGAAGGAGACTCCGCCGACTGGAAGGCATGAGATGCGCTGTCCTAGGGATGGGGGTTCCACGACCACCACTCCCAAGAGAAGGAGGCGGGTGGTGGTGGTCGGGGACTCTCTCCTCAGGGGGACTGAGTCATCTATCTGCCGCCCTGACCGGGAAAACCGAGAAGTCTGCTGCTTGCCAGGAGCTAGGATTCACGATGTGACGGAGAGACTGCCGAGACTCATCAAGCCCTCGGATCGCTACCCCTTCCTGCTTCTCCACGTAGGCACCAATGATACTGCCAAGAATGACCTTGAGCGGATCACTGCAGACTACGTGGCTCTGGGAAGAAGGACAAAGGAGTTTGAGGCGCAAGTGGTCTTCTCGTCCATCCTCCCCATGGAAGGAAAAGGACTGGGTAGGGACCGTCGAATCGTGGAAGTCAACGAATGGCTACGCAGGTGGTGTCGGAGAGAAGGCTTTGGATTCTTTGACCATGGGATGGTGTTCCAAGAGGAAGGAGTGCTAGGCAGAGATGGGCTCCACCTAACGAAGAGAGGGAAGAGCATCTTCGCAAGCAGGCTGGCGAACCTAGTGAGGAGGGCTTTAAACTCGGTTCACTGGGGGAAGGAGACCAAAGCCCTGAGCTAAGTGGGGAAGTGGGATACCGGGAGGAAGCATGAGCAGGAGCGCACGAGAGGGGAGGGCTCCTGCCGCATACTGAGAAAGAGGGACGATCAGCGAGTTATCTCAAGTGCCTATATACAAATGCACAAAGCCTGGGAAACAAGCAGGGAGAACTGGAAGTCCTGGCACAGTCAAGGAATTTTGATGTGATTGGAATAACAGAGACTTGGTGGGATAACTCTCATGACTGGAGTACTGTCATGGATGGATATAAACTGTTCAGGAAGGACAGGCAGGGCAGAAAAGGGCAGGCAGGGCAGAAAACGGGGCGGGGGGGGGAGTCGCACTGTATGTAAGGGGGCAGTATGACTGCTCAGAGCTCCGGTATGAAACTGCAGAAAAACCTGAGTCTCTGGATTAAGTTTAGAAGCGTGAGAAACAAGGGTGATGTTGTGGTGGGAGTCTGCTATAGACCACCGGACCAGGGGGATGAGGTGGATGAGGCTTTCTTCCGGCAGCTCGCGGAAGCTACTAGATCGCATGCCCTGGTTCTCATGGGAGACTTCAATCACCCTGATATCTGCTGGGAGAGCAATACAGCGGTGCACAGACAATCCAGGAAGTTTTTGGAAAGTGTAGGGGACAATTTCCTGGTGCAAATGCTGGAGGAACCAACTGGGGCAGAGCTCTTCCGGACTTGCCGCTCACAAACCGGGAAGAATTAGTAGGGGAAGCTAAAGTGGATGGGAACCTGGGGGGCAGTGACCATGAGATGGTCGAGTTCAGGATCCTAACACAAGGAAGAAAGGAAAGCAGCAGAATACGGACCCTGGACTTCAGAAAAGCAGACTTTGACTCCCTCAGGGAACTGATGGTCAGGATCCCCTGGGAGAATAACATGAAGGGGAAAGGAGTCCAGGAGAGCTGGCTGTATTTTAAAGAATCCTTATTGAGGTTACAGGGACAAACCATCCCGATGTGTAGAAAGAATAGTAAATATGGCAGGCGACCAGCTTGGCTTAACAGTGAAATCCTTGCTGATCTTAAACACAAAAAAGAAGCTTACAAGAAGTGGAAGATTGGACAAATGACCAGGGAAGAGTATAAAAATATTGTTCGGGCATGCAGGAGTGAAATCAGGAAGGCCAAATCACACCTGGAACTGCAGCTAGCAAGAGATGTTAAGAGTAACAAAAAGGGTTTCGTCAGGTATGTTAGCAACAAGAAGAAAGTCAAGGAAAGTGTGGGCCCCTTACTGAATGAGGGAGGCAACCTAGTGACAGAGGATGTGGAAAAAGCTAATGTACTCAATGCTTTTTTTGCCTCTGTCTTCACGAACAAGGTCAGCTCCCAGACTGCTGCACTGGGCAGCACAGCATGGGGAGGAGGTGACCAGCCCTCTGTGGAGAAAGAAGTGGTTCGGGACTATTTAGAAAAGCTGGATGAGCACAAGTCCATGGGGCCGGATGCGCTGCATCCGAGAGTGCTAAAGGAGTTGGCGGATGTGATTGCAGAGCCATTGGCCATTATCTTTGAAAAGTCATGGCGATCGGGGGAGGTCCCAGATGACTGGAAAAAGGCTAATGTAGTGCCCATCTTTAAAAAAGGGAAGAAGGAGGATCCTGGGAACTACAGGCCAGTCAGCCTCACCTCAGTCCCTGGAAAAATCATGGAGCAGGTCCTCAAGGAATCAATTCTGAAGTACTTAGAGGAGAGGAAAGTGATCAGGAACAGTCAGCATGGATTCACCAAGGGCAAGTCATGCCTGACTAATCTAATTGCCTTCTATGATGAGATAACTGGCTCTGTGAATGAGGGGAAAGCAGTGGATGTGTTGTTCCTTGACTTTAGCAAAGCTTTTGACAAGGTCTCCCACAGTATTCTTGCCAGCAAATTAAAGAAGTATGGGCTGGATGAATGGACTATAAGGTGGATAGAAAGTTGGCTAGATTCTCGGGCTCAATGGGTAGTGATCAATGGCTCCATGTCTAGTTGGCAGCTGGTATCAAGTGGAGTGCCCCAAGGGTCGGTCCTCGGGCCGGTTTTGCTCAATATCTTCATTAATGATCTGGAGGACGGAGTGGATTGCACCCTCAGGAAGTTTGCAGATGACACTAAACTGGGAGGAGAGGTAGATATGCTGGAAGGTAGGGATAAGATACAGAGGGCCCTAGACAAGTTAGAGGATTGGGCCAAAAGAAATCTGAGGAGGTTCAATAAGGATAAGTGCAGAGTCCTGCACTTAGGACGGAAGAATCCAATGCACCGCCACAGACTTGGGACTGAATGGCTAGGCAGCAGTTCTGCAGAAAAGGACCTAGGGGTGACAGTGGACGAGAAGCTGGATATGAGTCAACAGTGTGCCCTTGTTGCCAAGAAGGCCAATGGCATTTTGGGATGTATAAGTAGGGGCATTGTCAGCAGATCGAGGGACATGATCGTTCCCCTCTATTCGACATTGGTGAGGCCTCATCTGGAGTATTGTGTCCAGTTTTGGGCCCCACACGACAAGAAGGATGTGGAAAAATTGGAAAACGTCCAGCAGAGGGCAACAAAAATTATTAGGGGACTGGAACACATGACTTATGAGGAGAGGCTAAGGGAACTGGGATTGTTTAGTCTGTGGAAGAGAAGAACGAGGGGGGATTTGATAGCTGCTTTCAACTCCCTGAAAGGGGGTTCCAAAGAGGATGGATCTAGACTGTTCTCAGTGGTAGCAGATGACAGAACGAGGAGTAATGGTCTCAAGTTGCAGTGGGGGAGGTTTAGGTTGGATATTAGGAAAAACTTTTTCACTAGAAGGGTGGTGAAGCACTGGAATGGGTTACCTAGGGAGGTGGTGGAATCTCCTTCCTTAGAAGTTTTTGAGGTCAGGCTTGACAAAGCCCTGGCTGGGATGATTTAGTTGGGGATTGGTCCTACTTTGAGCAGGGGGTTGGACGAGATGACCTCCTGAGGTCCCTTCCAACCCTGATATTCTATGATTCTATGACTAGAGGCTGACTACCCTCGAGATGGCAGGACACGGTATGCAGGGTCGTGACCAGGCTGACGGATTCTCTGTAACTTGAAGTCTTTAAATCATGATTTGAGGACTTCAGTGAGTCAGCCAGAAGTTCTGGATCTATTACAGGAGGGGGTGGGTGAAGTTCTGTGGCCTGCACTGTGCCGGAAGTCAGACTAGATGATTGTGATGGTCCCTTCTGGCCGTAGAGTCGATGAGTCCTGAGGAACAAGCCATGGACAGGAAGGAAGGGCAATGCTGTACTGCTCCCCGGGGCTGCAAAGATGCTCTGGGATGAGAAGGTGGCTCACTTTTGGGGTTTCCTTCTAGCTAAACAACTCCAGTCCCCAGCAACGCTGAACTGCACACTCCACACCCCCAACACCCTCTCTCCCCCCTCCCTCTCTCTCATATAACACATCAGACATAGTCCACTTTTGAACATCTATAGTAAACACGTACTGAGGAATGCCTCTGATTCCCCAGAACCAATTTCCAAGAAAACCCAGCGGAACTGCTCACATCCTCCAGCTACTTCCTTGTTCCAGTACAACAGGAGGCAGTTCCTTCTATAGCGGAGCCACAAGCTGCCAGTCTCCGATCACTTGTGACTCCATTTTCCCCGCCTTGCCCTAGCCCTTTTTTAACAGCAAGAGGCCCTGGAAGGGACGAGGAGAGGGGTGAGTGAAGGCCCAGGTTGTCAGAATGTTACAGCATCCCTGGAAGGGGAAACAAATGGCTACTAGCCAGGCTGGGCAGGGATGGTGTCTCTAACCTCTGTCTGCCAGAAGCTGGGAATGGGCGACAGGGGATGGATCACTTGGTGATTCCCTGTTCTGTTCATTCCCTCCGGGGCGCCCGGCATTGGCCACAGTCGGCAGACAGGACACTGGGCTAGATGGACCCTTGGTCTGACCCAATCTGGCTGTTCTTATGTTCTTAAACAGTGTTTGGCATGAATTTGTCTGTACAGATGATACAGGCTTGAAATCTGCGGGTTTGGGCACTGGCTGCGGCTGGCATCCCGGCTGCCCTGCAGGCACTCAGGAGGAAGTTGAGTTGCGTGGGCGGTGGAAGGGAGGTAGCTGAGGTTGCGAAGGGGAAGTGATGGGTGGGGTGTTGAATATCAGCTGGTTATTTACCTTCTAGCGCTGCATTGTGTGCGGTGTAGCAGCTTCGGGAGGGATTGTCAGGGGGGTGTGCGAAAGCAGAAGGATGGCCTGGGGGGTGGGGGCCACAGTTTAGGAGGTGACCCAGGTTCAACTCCCTACACTTCTGCAGCTGTCATTTGGGACACTGAGCATGTCATCTAGGCCCAGATTTTTACAGGGATGGAGCTGTTGCTCCGTTCCATGGTCCAAGGCCTAAGGGACTTGCTATGCCTCAGTTTCAAAAGTGACTTAGGCTCCAAGCTCTATTGGCTTCCAATGAGACTTAGCCTCTGAGATGCCTAAATCACTTTTGAAAATGGTACGTAGCCAACTAAGTCACCTAGAGCCAGATTTGTAAAGGTAACTAGGCTCCCAAAAATCCAAAGCTAGGGGATTTTCCAAAGCGCCTTGCTGGCACTGAAATCAGTGGGACTCGGGCACTTCGAAAAGCCCAACCAGGGGCCAATCTGCATCTGCAGGCACCCAGATATGGTTAAAAATGTGGCCCTTGTGAGGTGCCTCAGTCCCAATCTGTGCAATGGGGGTGGTAGCACTCCCGCTGTACCGGGGTGAGGGAGGCTAACGAGGTGGCGAGGGGCTGCGACAGGAAAGTAATGGGACCTCTCTGCTGGTGGCCTTGCCCTGAGATCAGTGACGTGAAGCCATAGTACATCTAAGGCAGTGGGGACTGTGGCCCTGTAGCCCTGAACGAATGAAGAGGTATGGGTGGTGCTAGGAAACGTCACTGCAGGGCACTGTTCTGTGCTTGTCTCTCGGACACAATGGGAGCAGGGCACTCGGACCTCCGTGCTCCGGATCCGGTGACTCATTTCTCTCAGGAGGCTTCCAGCCGCACCGGGTCAGAGGAGAAAGCCAGTCAGCACATTGCTGTGGATGAGGTTCTCACTTCGCCTGCCAGAGAAATGCAGCTACATCTGGGGTGCAGCATGCAGTTGCTTAGCAGTGCACAATGCAGCACTGCACACCAGTTTAGGACAGGAAGTGAAGAATGTCATATTCCATTGAAACTGGGGCAGGGGGCAGGAGAGAACGTAAGACAGGCTGTAGGGCAGGCTACTAAACCAGAGGCCTCTTCTCCTGTGAAAAGCATCCTGCATGCTTTATTATTATTTGTATTTCTGTAAAGCCTTGAAGCCCTAGTCATGGAGCAGGACCTCACTGTGCAAGGGGCTGTACAAACACAGGACAAGAGGATGGTCCCCGTCCCAAGAGGCTTACACTCTCAGTGTAAGGCAAGAGACAACAGACGGGTACAGACAGATGGGAGTGCAAGAGAACAATGCAACAGTATTGCTCAGCATGACAGGCAGGGACCTCAAATGACAAAATGACACCTCCAAGCATGGCTGGTGCATGAACCACCCCATCGGGGAGGCTAGCCCAATAGCCCCATCCCTTCCACCCAAGACCCCGTCCCTCCTTGCCCTCCGGAGCCCCAAGCTCCTCCCCACCTCCCCCGGCGGCTGAAGGAGCCCAGCCTGCCCGCCCCAGCCACCCCAAACCCCAGGCTGCTGGCCGGCCCCACCACCGCTGCGCCGACCACCCCAACCTCCGGGCCGGCCTGAGCTGCCCCGGGCTGATGGCTGGCTCAAACCCTGACCCGACACATGGGCTACCAGCCAGCCCGAGCTGCCCCTTGCCATCCCGGCCCCTGGCTGCCAGCCCACCCCCCAGGCCTCCAGCCGGACCAAGCCCCAAGCTCCAGGCCACCGGCTGGAGCTGACCCCCACCACCTTCAGGGAAATGAGAGCAGGGCTTCGGGGCCGAGCGTGGGCATGAGCATGGCCTGGGTTAGGGGAGGCTTAGCTTCCCCTGGCCTATGATACCAGCCGCCCATGCCTCTAAGTGCTCCCTAGCACCTCGCTGGGTCGCTGAGTCCATCCCGACTCTCAGAAGGGAATGTCACAATCTGACTCAGCAACCCCCACCACTCCGAGCTGCACCACAGGGTCCCTGGACGCCTCCCACGGGGACACCGTCCCGGCTCAACCCCGCTTCATTGCCAGCAGTCTCTGGCGCTTCTCCTTATGCGCTTCTCCTGTTGACCAGACCCAAGTGGGAGGGTGGCTTTGGCTTCCAGAACCCGGCTGCGATCGGAGCTTGGATGAGCGGAAGCTGGCTAAGGCTCCATCTGGAAAGGTCAGAGGTGATGATGCTGATTTGCTGTGGGAAAGACCTAGAGAGTCAAATTCATTGGGCCCCTAAGTCACATAGGGTACGGCTGCAATGGAGCTGGAGCTATACATTCCAGCTCAAGGGGACGTACCCGCACTAGGTCTGATTCGGCTACAGCGTGAAAAATACCAGGGCGACCCATGAACAAGAGGAACGGCTCGCTGACCTGAGTATGTACCTAGGGTCCCGGGCGGGATTTGAGGCCGCTAGCCCATCCTGCTCCTTGTACTGCTGAGCCTCCCTGTCTATTTTTAGCATGCTAGCTCCATCACACACAGGAAACTCAACTGACACACTGATGAGAGGGCTGCCCAGTTGCCTGGTGGACATAGCGATAAGGATGGGCTGGAACTACATTAAAACCCACCGATGGCAGAGAAGGTTTGGGGCTAGAGTCAGAACTGAATGCTGAGTTCAGCCTAGGGCCTGGTCTCAGATTTAGATCGCAGCACAGAATCTCTGCGCCTGGAGCTGCATTCGGCTTTGATCACCCCTGTGGGTGGGGCTGCTGCATGTCCTTTTTATTTGATTCCCCTGCTTGTTCCAGCAGTCGGGTTCTTGACGTCCGGACAAGAATCGTGAGTGTTTGACTAGCCCAGGCTTCCAGGTAGCTACAAACACAAGTTAAATTTCCCATGGAAATCCATGGTTAAGAGGGAATATGTTGCAAAAATTCCCATCATTCATATATATATAACACCTCCTAAAGGCTTCATGAAAGTCAAGTCACCTTCTGTTCCCAGCTCTGCCACTGACTTGCTGGGTAACCTTGGGCAAGTCACTGTCCTGCTGTGTGCCTCATTTTCCCCAAATGGGGGTGATGGTACTGACCTCTTTTATGAAGTGCTTTGAGATCTGCTTAGAAAAAGCGCTATAGGAGAGCCGGGTATTATTATTCTTCTGGTTTCCACTGAGCAGGGAACGAGGCAGCAGATACAGCAGTATGGAATAGCACAGCAGACCACTAGGTGACGCTAGGCCCTCAGCCGTATGTAAACTGCTTGCCCAACTGCTCAAGGAAAATCCCGTGCAAGGCTGGTGGAGCAGGTAAACACACTTTAATTACACGTGGCAGAAGAGTAACTCGCAGCCTGGGCAATGGAGAACAGAGATCTGCCCAGGGAGCCTAACCCAGATAGATCTGCTCTGCAAATTGGACATGAAGGGTCAGGTTTGGCTCTCAGAGGCACCCGGCTACATCCCAGTCACTGAAATCAGTGGAGCGGCTCCAGATTCGCAGCAGCGTGTCTGATCTGTACCAGGCCAGCGTACCTCCATTGGTAGCCCTGGATTTGCATTTGTGTAACTGAAGATCTGAACCGGGTCCAGCCACTTCCATTGGTGCCAGGCCCTGCCCGACACCCCTATTCTGTCCTAACAGGGCAGTGTCCTCTGCCACCCTCGCTGAGCTCGGCCCGAGGAGCGTTTGCATGCCATTAGCTGCATGATCAACACAAGAGCCCTCCCCAACGCACTGACATCCAGACAAAATCATCATTAGCGGAGTGCGAACGGCTGGCATATCCCAGAAACTAATTAGCCACTATAAATAAAGCCATTATCACTGCCAGTCTGTAGGCATAAAGGGGCTATTTCTCCACTTTGATCATGCCCCGATGAGAGTCCTACCTGAGAATTAAATCCCAGAAGGGGGCAGGAGGCAGATCCAGTTGTTACCGTTATTATTAAAGGGTGAAATTGTTATATTTGGCTCTACACCTGCTTAATTATATAGAACCTCTACTGAATTGCATGCTGCACAGCCGGCGAACCTGTCGCATCCCTTGCCGTGCTCACTCTCCTGTCTGGTTTTTCTACAGCACTCGTCAGCAGAGGAGCTGAGCTTTGAGACCCTCTGATGAAAGGTGCTAGGGAAGCTCAAATATCAATTCACACAATTAGTAATGGTTGGTTTCAGAGGAGCAGCCATGTTAGTCTGTATCCGCGAAAAGAACAAGAGGACTTGTGGCACCTTAGAGACTAACCAATTTATTAGAGCATAAGCTTTCGTGAGCTACAGCTCACTTCATCGGAGTGCTAAGAATACGGCCTGTTAAGAATATAGATTGTGGGTCTCTTGCTCGCGCAAAGGCAGTTTGTTTCTCTCATATTATTTCCACCAGCAAGAATTGCTCTGTGACCAGGGCCGTGCTTAGGCGTACGCAGCATACCGGGCTGCGTAGGGCACCAAAAAATTTGGGGCACCCCTGGGTCTTCATGTCCACCCTCTCCCCTTCTTCCTATCCCTCTTCTGACCCTTCCTGCAGGCTCCCATCACAGCTGGCTGGTGCAGCCTGGCGAGTCTTCCTCCGGAGGGGATCTAGTAACTTACAAATGAAAAAGCCTCCAGCCTGCCAGCCCTATTAGCACAACACTGACACTGGTAAAGAGCCATTCACTGGTAATGAAGCCACTTAACAGGCATTTGCCAACCCCCAGGTATAGACGGTCAGTTTCTGAACGTACTGACAAAAGCGTTGTGCGTTACTGTAGTGCTTGGACATAGAGTTTTTGAAATAAATCCTTCAAAAGACCACCCCCATCTAAAATACACATTTTCATTTGAATTACGATAGTACAAAAAACTTGCTTCCAAAGTCTTCCTGTCCTTTCTGTCCATCCCTTTCTCCCTTCACCCCGCTCTTGAAGACAGCCCTTAAAGGGACAACACCCGTTTCCTGCCAGATAGCTGGACAAACGAGTTTCCCTTTCTTTACTTCTGACTATTTGATGAACTAGTTTTAAGAGAACCCTCCAGCAAAATCAGTAACTAGCAAGATATAAAATCCTTTGTTATGCCTAAAATCTTTGGAAACATATTTTTAAAGGTTTCAGAGGAGCAGCCGTGTTAGTCTGTGTTCGCAAAAAGAACAGGAGGACTTGTGGCACCTTAGAGACTAACAAATTTCTTTGAGCATAAGCTTTCGTGAGCTAGAGCTCACTTCATTGGATGCATTCAGTGGAAAATATAGTGGGGAAATTCAAAGTTGGTGAAATTTCATAAACATGTCTCTTGTTATGGAGATCACACAAAGCAAATGAGTGTTCCCTTTTTCAAAAAGCAGTGAACATTGTTACGAACACACTAAACCTCTGTGACTGATTCATTTTAAATAATGTCTTTGTTTCAGTGAGTTAGATATGTAGTCATCTGGAATGATTCCTTTCTGAAGGCTTAAGAGTACATTTAAAATAGAAAATCAGCTTAAAAATACTAATTAAGAAAATGTAAAACAGAGAAGATGTGCCTCGTGTATCCCATGACATTTCATGTTGGATTCAGCAGGGCAGCTGACTCGCGCTTACCACAGAGTTTTTGCAAATCTAACAAATTTCAGGGTATATCAAAATACCGGTGACCGACATTTTTTATTCCTAAATTTTGTGCTTTTAATTAGGTACCTTCTGCGTGTCCAGTCTTCACCTTCCGGCGCGCCATGGAAAACATGCTCCATTGTCTTTTGAAAAAAACACTCTTCTGCAGTATCTTTCTAATGTCCTTTGCTCCATTTGGGTTCAGGGATTTGCCTGGAAGGGGGTGAGCAGGGAGGGGGAGGTAAGAGAGGAGGGAGACAGTGGGGAGAGGGCGGGGCCTGGGCAAAGTGGGGGCGGGGCCTGGGGCAGAGCGGGGTGGAATATGGGCGGGGCCACAGGCAGAAGAGAAGGGCTGGGGACCGAGCCTCCCCAGCCGGCAGCTTCACCCAGTGCCCGGGACAGCAGGTAAGAGCGGGTCGGCTCCCGCACACCCAGCGCACGCTGCAGCCTCCTTAGGCAGGGGTTGTATTCACAGAGCCGAATGCTCCAGCACCGCGCGCTCTGCGTGAGGGAGAGGGTGTGGGGGTCTCTGCGGGGAACTCAGACTGTGAGCCGGTCTGAGGCTCGGTACCCTTTGCTGCCTCGTCCTCCCCCCAGGCCGCGAGCCGGGCTGCCGTCAGGCACAGGGGCACCAGTTTGATAATACTGCGCAGGGCTCCATAAACCCGAAGGATGGCCCTGTCTGCGACTCTATGTAATGCTCTGGATGGACTTCTTAACCCAGACCGATCCATGGTTATCTCGGAGGTCCTGCCGTACTGGATGCCATTTTTATTTGTCATCATTTTATGGACAAGCTTAATAACATCAGAGCTGCTTGTGCAGCCAGGCAGTCCCCCGCCTGCTCTCTGGCCGGTCCCGAGCATTACGTACCCTCTGAGGACAGGAAAGAGCTGCATTCTGTCTCTGAGAGCCAATGGAGCCCTTACGGAGGCTGCAGGTGTGTCACCTGAGCCATGGTGGAGGGCGGCATTGAGGCTGCAGAGCAGAGCCCGCTCCCGTCCCGCCCCACAATACCCACTCCCAATCCCACCTGCTCCCGCACCGTTTCTTGATTTTTTATCCCACTCCTGCTATTATGCCAGCAGGTCCTGTGGGACCTGTGGAATCCCAGACCCTCTAAAATTGTCCCAGCAACGGCTGGATGTGCTGCAGTCAGCAGATGTCTCCCCACCGGCACCCACCCACTCCCTGCACCCCGTGCAATGGCACGGGGACCCCCCCCGACCCTCCCAACTCACCCATGCAGAGAGATCGGCATCCTCACGCACTGCGACAAGGGGAGGCGCAGCCCCTGCCTCTCCCCTTCCCCACACAAAGGGATTAGAAACCTCTAACCCTCCATGCAAATGGCCGGAGAGCCCCCGCATCGCCGTGCCGAGGGGACGGGGAGCCCCTACCCCTCGCCATCCCCAGGCACAGGCCGAGAGAGTCTCCCTCACCACCCGGACTCCTGCCCGGCTGCGCGGCCTTCAGAGCTGGGCAGCCAGAGGGCGGTGGCGGCTGGCCGGGCCGTTCGTGTTGTTTGCGGCTCTTTTTTTAATCCCACTCCCCACCCCGCACTCCCACTCCCCAGTCCCGCGGCCGGGCTCTCCGGCCGAGGACAGAGGCAGATAGAATCTCACCTGGGAGCGGCAGGGGGAGGTGGGTGTATTCGGCCAGTTTGGTGATAGCGGGCCAGATCCTCAGCGGGGGTAAGTCGGTGCAGCCCATTGACTTCAGCTGAGCAAAACCAGCCCTAGTGTGTACGACCCTGGTGCAAGTGGGTGCGTGGGTAGAGCCCTGCAAATCCGCGGGTCTCCGCTTCATAGCTGTGGACCATTTCTGCCGATAGCAACGCAGATGCGGACACAAATTTTATATCCGCGCTGGGCTCTGACGGTAAGAGCCAGGCGGGGAGCTGCGAGAAACCGCGGCAGGGATCCTCCACCTGCCCTGGGTAGAGGGGCTGGGGGGGGCAGGGGCACTGGGCAGGGGGCTGCTTGGGCCCCATGTCCAGGGCAAGTGGAGGGTCTGCTGCAGCTGCCCACAGCGGCCTCCCTGGCTCTTACCGTGGCTGGGCTGCAGCTCCGAGCCGCCCTCCCGGCCAGAGCCGGGTCGGGGAGAGCCGTGCTGGCTGCTGTGGGGAGCCTGGGTTCCTCCACCTGCCCTGGGCGAAGGGGCCAGGGGACAGGGATACTGAATGGGGAGGCTGGGGGCGGGCAGGGACACGGATGGCCACACAGCTGCCAGCGCGGCTCTCCCAGAATTGGCTCTAGCGGGGGTGGGGGGGCTGGGAGCCATAGCCCAGCCACGCTAAGAGCAGGGCAGGCAGCTATGGGGAGCCGCACCGGACCCTCCACCTGCCCTGGGCGGGGGGGGGGCGGGCAAGCAGCCCCCAGGCAGCTCCACAGGTCTCCCCCCACCCCCACCAGCTCCGTTTCCATGGCTCTGTTCTGAACTAGCTCGTTCCTGAGATGAGAACCCTACCGTTCCTGCTGCCTTCTCCCCAGTGCTTGTTTCCACCCTTGCATTATTCTTCTTACCTCTTTCCTGTCTGTCTAAGACAAGTCCGGCTTACCCAGCTTGACCCGATCGACAGTCAACCTGTGGAACTCTTTGCCAGAGGATTAATAAGACTGGGACTTCTCAGCTTGGAAAAGAGACGACTAAGGGGGCAGATGACTGAAGTCTATAAAATCATGACTGGTGTGGAGAAAATAAATAAGGAAGTGTTATTTACTCCTTCTCGTAACACAAGAACTAGGCAGCAGGTTTAAAACAAACAAAAGGAAGTATTTTTTCACACAACGCACAGTCAACCTGTGGAACTCCTTGCCAGAGGATGTTGTGAAGGCCAAGACTATAACGGGATTCAAAAGGGAGCTAGATAGATTCATGGAGGAAAGGTCCATCAATGGCTATTAGCCAGGATGGGCAGGGATGGTGTCCCTAGCCTCTGTTTGCCAGAAGCTGGGAATGGGTGACAGGGGATGGATCGCTTGATGATCACCTGTTCTGTTCATTCCCTCTGGAGCATCAGGCATCGGCCACTGTCGGAAGACAGGACACTGGGCTAGATGGACCTTTGCTCTGACTCAGTCTGGCCGTTCTTATGTTCTATGACCCTTGCAGTACAGTGACCAGTGTGGTGGGGGCACCCTGTTTGCTAAACTGTCCCCAAACTCCACCCAAGAACCCCACTCAGTCCGGACCCCTTGGTTCCCTTCCACAGCCCTTGGACAGGGCAGGAATAGACTCAGGAATAAATAGCACAGGATGTCAGAGCTGCCACTTCCCACTGACTTTTCCCTAATAAAGGCATTTAATGCTCTTTGAGAGACTTCCAGCCCAGGGTTAATCCCCGACTCACAGTGGGGCTGAGCACTCACAGTCCCAGCTGCATTCCATGGGAGCTACAGGTGCTCAGCACCTTTGTGAAACCCAGATGCCCACCTATGACAGTTCCCATCCCGGCCAACCACAGAGATCGACCCAGGGACCTCCACGGTTGAGATCATGAATGGCTGAAGCTTGTGGTAACCAGCCAGGCTCTCAAGCTGAGAGCTGTAACAGACCCATATCCCAGGGATAGTCAATTTTTTTGTCAAGGTCCAAATTTCTTGCTCATGGTATAGTCATGGTCCAGACTCCAGAGAAAATTATTTTTAAAATAATAACAATAAGAATGAGTAAATAAAAAGATTTTGAGGTTCAAAAACATCTGGTGGTCCCGATTTGGCTCACAGTCCGCCTATTGACTACCCTGCCCATATCCTCTGTGGATGAGGTGGGGGAGGGGAGTGGGGATGTGTCCTACGCCCGCACCAGGTAGTTACATGTACACATATCAAAAACAGGTGCACGGGGAGCCGAAATGGCTTCCTTCACGGTCTCCCTCCCACATCAGGCGAGCCATATTTTGGTCCTGCATGCACATTATTTCGTGCCACTATCAGATATTTTGAAATTGCCTCAGGGTTTGGGGCTGCAATCCAGTCCCTGCTTGGCAGGTAGAGGGATGCTAACCAGCGCTTGCTGTGATAATCCTCCTGGATAGGTTGCATTGTGACTCCGTCTCTGGAATCGCTCCGGCATGTTTTAATCATTCCATTATGGAAGAGCCAGACCTTGGCAGCTGCTGGCATCTCATTTTCAGCCAGCTTCTCATTTGTGTTTTTCTGTCAAAGGTTCTTGAAAAGACTGAATAATCAATCAGCTGCCCTTTACCTTCCTCGTGGTTTAAATCCACATTTCAGTCTGCTTTTAAAATCCATCATATGGCAGCAGAGAAACTGGTCTTGCACGAGTACAGCATTATTGATTGGCCACAGCAATTTCAGGTTCCCTTCCCTCCCCTAGTTCCTGTGGATTTCTGAAAGGAAGGCAATCAGTCTAATGGTTAGATCACACAGACCTGGGCAGCCAGAGCTCCTGGGTTCTCTTTCCAGCTCCTTTTGTAACATCACTTAGGCTTAGATTACCTAGTGTTCACTCGCTCTGGGAGCAATGGGAGCTGCAGGGTGCACAGCACCCCAGACAGATGCTTTTGAAAATATTGGCCTTGAATTCTCTGTGCCCCAGTGTCCTTCATATGTAAAATGGGGCTAGTGAAACTTCCCTACTCCCCTGCAGGATTAAATCATTTATATCTTCAAAGTGCTTTGACAACCTCACATAAAGGCAGAGCTGCATGAGCCTCTTCTTCTGGTTTCATCTCATATGGGATCTAACCCCCATTTTGTTTTGTTTTGAGTGAACTGAAAATCTTGCAGCCAGATGGCTAAAACCACCCCATTTCACCTGGTTTGGGGCCAAAATCAAGCAAAGGCACAGAATCCCACCATGGTTTCCACCTGGATCAGCTCCTCCTTTAATCATGGCAGGGTTTGTTTCAGTCCTAGCCCGGTTCCCCCCGAGTTTCTAATGGAACCTGAGATCTGGTGAATTTCATCTTGGATTCAGGGCTCAGCACAGAAGTTTCATATTGCTTTGCTGCTAAGTGTATGGTTTTTCCAGGTGGCATTTGATGCTATTGATTAGCGCTGGCTGAATGACTCATTAGGAATATTCTCTCTTTTCTGGGCAGCAAATGGACCCATGGACCAAATTAAAGTCACCCATGAGAATCAGGGCAGCTCATGGAAGCTACTAGATCGCATGCCCTGATTCTCATGGGTGACTTTAATTTTCCTGATATCTGCTGGGAGAGCAGTACAGCGGTGCACAGACAATCCAGGAAGTTTTTGGAAAGCATAGGGGACAATTTCCTGGCGCAAGTGCTAGAGGAGCCAACTAGGGGGGGCGCTTTTCTTGACCTGCTGCTCACAAACCGGGTAGAATTAGTGGGAGAAGCAAAAGTGGATGGGAATCTGGGAGGCAGTGACCATGAGTTGGTTGAGTTCAGGATCATGACACAGGGAAGAAAGGTAAGCAGCAGGATACGGACCCTGGACTTCAGGAAAGCAGACTTCGACTCCCTCAGGGAACGGATGGCCAGGATCCCCTGGGGGACTAACTTGAAGGGGAAAGGTGTCCAGGAGAGCTGGCTGTATTTCAAGGAATCCCTGTTGAGGTTACAGGGACAAACCATCCCGATGAGTCAAAAGAATAGTAAATATGGCAGGCGACCGGCTTGGCTTAATGGTGAAATCCTAGCGGATCTTAAACATAAAAAAGAAGCTTACAAGAAGTGGAAGGTTGGACATATGACCAGGGAAGAGTATAAAAATATTGCTCGGGCATGTAGGAATGAAATCAGGAGAGCCAAATCGCACCTGGAGCTGCAGCTAGCGAGAGATGTCAAGAGTAACAAGAAGGGTTTTTTCAGGTATGTTGGCAACAAGAAGAAAGCCAAGGAAAGTGTGGGCCCCTTACTGAATGAGGGAGGCAACCTAGTGACAGAGGATGTGGAAAAAGCTAATGTACTCAATGCTTTTTTTGCCTCTGTTTTCACTAACAAGGTCAGCTCCCAGACTGCTGCGCTGGGCATCACAAAATGGGGAAGAGATGGCCAGCCCTCTGTGGAGATAGAGGTGGTTAGGGACTATTTAGAAAAGCTGGACGTGCACAAGTCCATGGGGCCGGACGAGTTGCATCCGAGAGTGCTGAAGGAATTGGCGGCTGTGATTGCAGAGCCATTGGCCATTATCTTTGAAAACTCGTGGCTAACCGGGGAAGTCCCGGATGACTGGAAAAAGGCTAATGTAGTGCCAATCTTTAAAAAGGGGAAGGAGGATCCTGGGAACTACAGGCCAGTCAGCCTCACCTCAGTCCCTGGAAAAATCATGGAGCAGATCCTCAAAGAATCAATCCTGATGCACTTGCATGAGAGGAAAGTGATCAGGAACAGCCAGCATGGATTGACCAAGGGAAGGTCATGCCTGACTAATCTAATCGCCTTTTATGATGAGATTACTGGTTCTGTGGATGAAGGGAAAGCAGTGGATGTATTGTTTCTTGACTTTAGCAAAGCTTTTGACACGGTCTCCCACAGTATTCTTGTCAGCAAGTTAAGGAAGTATGGGCTGGATGAATGCACTATAAGGTGGGTAGAAAGCTGGCTAGATTGTCGGGCTCAACAGGTAGTGATCAATGGCTCCATGTCTAGTTGGCAGCCGGTATCAAGTGGAGTGCCCCAAGGGTCGGTCCTGGGGCCGGTTTTGTTCAATATCTTCATAAATGATCTGGAGGATGGTGTGGATTGCACTCTCAGCAAATTTGCGGATGATACTAAACTGGGAGGAGTGGTAGATACGCTGGAGGGGAGGGATAGGATACAGAAGGACCTAGACAAATTGGAGGATTGGGCCAAAAGAAATCTGATGAGGTTCAATAAGGATAAGTGCAGGGTCCTGCACTTAGGACGGAAGAATCCAATGCACCGCTACAGACTAGGGACCGAATGGCTAGGCAGCAGTTCTGCGGAAAAGGACCTAGGGGTGACAGTGGAGGAGAAGCTGGATATGAGTCAGCAGTGTGCCCTTGTTGCCAAGAAGGCCAATGGCATTTTGGGATGTATAAGTAGGGGCATAGCGAGCAGATCGAGGGACGTGATCATTCCCCTCTATTCGACATTGGTGAGGCCTCATCTGGAGTACTGTGTCCAGTTTTGGGCCCCACACTACAAGAAGGATGTGGATAAATTGGAGAGAGTCCAGCGAAGGGCAACAAAAACGATTAGGAGTCTAGAACACATGACTTATGAGGAGAGGCTGAGGGAGCTGGGATTGTTTAGCCTGCAGAAGAGAAGAATGAGGGGGGATTTGATAGCTGCTTTCAAGTACCTGAAAGGGGGTTCCAAAGAGGATGGCTCTAGACTGTTCTCAATGGTAGCAGATGACAGAACGAGGAGTAATGGTCTCAAGTTGCAGTGGGGGAGGTTTAGATTGGATATTAGGAAAAACTTTTTCACTAAGAGGGTGGTGAAACACTGGAATGCGTTACCTAGGGAGGTGGTAGAATCTCCTTCCTTAGAGGTTTTTAAGGTCAGGCTTGACAAAGCCCTGGCTGGGATGATTTAACTGGGAATTGGTCCTGCTTCGAGCAGGGGGTTGGACTAGATGACCTTCAGGGGTCCCTTCCAACCCTGATATTCTATGATTCTATGATTCTATGACCCCGATTTCTATGAATCTAGAGGGGAAGATTCACTGAATTATTTACACAAACAGATTTCATCCACTGCATCCTTCATGACCTGTTTGGTTCAGCTCCCAACGATCTGTGGGGCATGATTGGTCACTTGAGTCACATGGTGTCATTTCTCCTCCCTGGCCCCTTGACTTGCCGAATGGAATTTCAGCCTTGATAAAATCCAGGAGACTTTGGGGATCTGTGAACATTTTCATGGATGCCCAGCAGCTGTCCAAAATGACTAACAACAGCTCCCCATGAGCCACTTGGAACCAAACTGAGTGCTAATCTACTAAGCCAGTCTTTGTTAAAAATGTAACCAGCTCTGTCATGGCTCATGAGATTCAGCCACACTTCTACTGTCAGTGGTAGGTCAGACTGGCTGGCCGATTGCACCGTCCTGGCTTGAGGAGTTGTGTCTGATGGTGAGTGTTCCCCTGGGGTGCAGTTCTCAGACGATGGCCTCTGGACTAATTGGCTGGTAGAAATGCAATGAAACCTTGCGAGAACCAGCTACCGCTTGGCAGAATGCACTGCACGGTCAGGACGCACTTCAGAGATACAGTCTAAGACACATCAAGGTTCAGCCTGAGACACAGCCCGGCCAGCTGATTGCAATTCCCTTTCTGTGGGAGCCCCGGCCTCTGTGATTTATGGGTTGTAGTTTGTAGAGAAATTGGCAGCTCACAGTGCTCACAGATAATTGCGCTTTTGCAGCTGATGCGGCCCTTTTTAAAAGCCTGTTCTTGCAGCCGTTGGAGTGCGGGACAAAACTCTCATTAACTTCTGTGGGAGCAGGAAGCACGCTGAGGCCCCAAGCCCTTAAGCATGTGCATAACTTTAAGCACAGGAATAGTTCCCTGGTGAGTGAACCGACTGGCCCCAGGCATACAGAGGCAGGATTAGAAATCAGCAGTTCCCAGCTCCCGGCCCTTGGCTTGTGACAAGGTGACCAGACGTCCTGTTTTCAAAGGGACAGTCCCGCAATTAGGCTCCCCTGCAGGTGTCCTGACTTTTTCTTAAAAATGGGCAAATTGTCCCATATTTTCTGTCTCCCCCACATCAGTACTGGCAGGTCCTGCTACTGGCCGGATCCCTGCTCGCCAGCTGCCCGCCTACCAGCGGTGAGTGGTGGGGTCCAGTGGCCAACAATGGGGGTGGCGTGCCAGGCTGGTGGCAGGGCAAAGCTGCAGTGTGCAGGGCCGGGCGCTCTCCCTGCCAGTCCATCAGCGCAGCCCCCGCTGTGTGCTGGCTCTCGGTATCATTTCCGACCAGCACTGGCTGCGTGCTGCGGTGGCTGATGAGTGCAGGGAGGTGCCGGCTGGTTACTTGTCACCTCTGCTGCCACCCTTCAGCCCTTTACGTGCTCCCCCTCTGGCTGTCCTCTCCCTGCTTTGCCCTTCGCCCCCTCCCCAGCCCCGCTGCTGCTCCGTATCCCCCCGTTTAGTGTGCGGAGAGCCAGCCCCTGGCCGGCGCGCCCAGCTCACGAACAGCCTGGCCGGCAGGCTCCGTCCTTCCCCCACCGCCTCTGGCTGGGCGGGTGCCCCGGGAAAGCCCAAGACCCTCCGGCCCGGGACGCTGGCCAGGAGGAGCCGAGCCCTCCCTGTGCCGAAGCCCCACCCAGCGCTGGCCCGGGGAAGCCTCTCGGCCCCTCAGCTAAGCTCTGGAGTGGCGGGGGAGGGGAGGATTTCTAGCCTGCTTGTGCCCCAACCCTGCAGGCTCCACAGCAGCCCCCCAGGCAGGGGCTTAGCACCCTCTTCACCTCCCCACCGACCAGTGCGGGGCTGCTCCATCCCCTGCTGAGCCACCGCTCTGGCCGGGTTCGCTGAAGCCCCTGCAGTCAGGTTCCCTGGACCGTGGTGCACAATGCATCCTTGGGGCCCAACCCCTTCCTGCCCGTGCTGTAGCCGGGGGACAGGAGGCAGGTGGGTTCTGTCGGTGGCCAGCAGCAGCCTCGAGGTGTTAGCTGCCTTTCGGCACTGTGCGGGCAGGAAGGGACAAGCTGCTTCCAGCCCCAGGGGGTGGGCGGGGGAAGAGATGAGCTCTGCAAAGTTTCAGAGCAACAGCCGTGTTAGTCTGTATTCGCAAAAAGAAAAGGAGGACTTGTGGCACCTTAGAGACTAACCAATTTATTTGAGCATGAGCTTTCGTGAGCTACAGCTCACTTCATCGATGAAGTGAGCTGTAGCTCACGAAAGCTTATGCTCAGGTAAATTGGTTAGTCTCTAAGGTGCCACGAGCTCTGCAAAGACACAGGCCAGGTCATCCCTTTCCCCCCACCTCCCCTGCAGCTGAAAGCAGCTCCTGCCCCTTCCCTCCCACACAGTGCAGAATGGCTGCTGCTGGACCCATTCTGGTGTGAACCCTGGCAGAAATCTGGGGTGGGGGGACATGTGACCCTGCGTGCCCCTGCCATGTGTTGCCTCGGGAAGATGTGGCAGCAGGTACCAGGAGAGGTGGGTCTGTCCCGGGGGCCCAGCCAGGCATGGAGGGTGGAGAGCGCCGGGCAGTGAGGGTCGTGTGAGAGAGGTGTACGGGAATATGTGTGTGTCACCTCTCCTGTGATAAAATTCTCCCAGAGCACACGTTCTGGCCATCTGATCCTTCGTTGGATAAGCCTGAGCGTATTTAGTGAAATGATCAGTCACCACAAAAATATTCTTAGTGCCAGAAGCATCTGGCTCTAAGGTTAAAAAGTCTATGCAAACCAGTTCCAGAGGAGCATATAATTTAATGTTCACAAGATTGGCAGCTTTTTCCACTCTAGCTTTTCTTCTAATACAGCGCTCACAGTCTTGGCATTTTATTTCTACTGCTTTGGTCATTCTAGGCCAATAAAATTGGTCTCTAGCTAATTCCAAAGTTCTCTCAGTCCCAAGATGACCCATTTCATCATGGATGCCTTCTAGTGCTCTATCCCGATGTGTATAGGGATTATTCTCTCATTGCTGTTGTGCTTTCCGGTACAAGACCCCATTTGAAATGAAAAGTTTGGACCACTCCCACAAATATAACCGAGTCTCATATTCCTCCTTCTTTTCCTCCTCCGGCTTTGGTCTATAACCTGCCTCTAGGAAGTGAATCACACAGGCTATATCAGGGATCAGCAACCTTTGGTACACGGCCCGCCAGGGTAAGCCCCGTGGCAGGCCGGGCTGGTTTGTTTACCTGCCGCATCTGCAGGTTCGGCCGGTCACAGCTCCCACTGGCCACGGTTCACCGCTCCAAGCCAGTAGAGGCTGTGAGAAGTGGTGGCCAGCACATCCTTCGGCCCATGCCGCTTCCCGCAGTCCCCATTGGCCTAGCGCAACAATTTATGTTCCGCTCAAAAGTCAACATGGTTTCTGTAAAGTGAGATCATGTCTTACTGATCTATTCGACTTCTTTGAGGGGGTCAACAAACATGTGGACAAGGGGGATCCCAGGGATGTAGTGTCCTTAGATTTCCAGAAAGCCTTTGACAAGGTCCCTCACCAAAGGCTCTTACGTAAATTAAGTTGTCATGGGAAAAAAGGGAAGATCCTTTCATGGTTTGAGAACTGGTTAAAAGACAGGGAACAAAGGGTAGGAATAAATGGTAAATTTGCAGAATGGAGAGGGGTGTTCCCCAAGGGTGAGTCCTAGAACCAATCCTATTCAACTTATTCACAAATGATCTGGAGAAAGGGGTAAACAGTGAGGTGGCAAAGTTTGCAGATGATACTAAACTGCTCAAGATAGTTAAGACCAAAGCAGACTGTGAAGAACTTCAAAAAGATCTCACAACACTAAGTGATTGGGCAACAACATGGCAAATGAAATTGCATGTGGATAAATGTAAAGTAATGCACATTGGAAAAAATAACCCCAACTATACATACAATATGATGGGGGCTAATTTAGCTACAACAAATCAGGAGAAAGATCTTGGAGGCATGGTGGAGAGTTCTCTGAAGACGTCCATGCGGTGTGCAGCGGCAGTCAGAAAAGCAAACAGCTATCCCTGGAATACCATGCGGTCACCGAGAAAGAGCATCAGCATCAAGACTGGCATTTCCAGATTTATAAATGATATCAAAGTTATATAGTGACAAGGCTGTAGGGTGCCCAGATAGCAAGTATGAAAAATCGGAACAGTGTGTGTGTGTGTGGGGGGGGGGGGGGGGGGTAATAGGCACCTATATAAGAAAAAGCCTCAAATATCAGGACTGTTCCTATAAAATCAGGACCTCGGGTCACCCTACGGGGCTGCCACCCATCTATGGCCAGCCGCATCCAACTTTGCAGTCTTCAGGATGTAAGTAAGAGGGTCGTTATCAGTCATTACTTTAAATTGGGCTCCATACAGGAAATCATGGAACTTATCACAAAACGCCCACTTCAAGGCTAGAAATTCTAACTTGTGAACTGGATAATTGCGTTCACTATTGCTCAATCCTCTACTGGCATCAGCGATAACTCGTGGCTTCCCATTAGTCCTGTATTTGATACAAAGCTGCACCTAACCCAGTAGTACTGGCATCAGTATGAAGAATATATGGTAGCCTCCAATTAGCAAACCCAAGGAGGAGTACAGTAGTCAGCTTTTGTTTCAAGGTTTCAAAGGCCTCTTGGCAAGCTGCATCCAATCTACTCTCAAGTGGCTGTTTTCTATTCCTATTCTATTTCTATTTTCTATTTCTACTTCCTTTAGGGCCACCAGCAAGAAGAGAATTCAAAGGTTTTGCAATAATAGAATACCTCGCTACAAATCGTCGGTAATAACCAGCAAATCCTAAGAATTTACGAAGTTCTCTGAGAGTAGTTGGAACTGGCCAAGTGATGATAGCATCAGTTTTCTCTTTATCTGGACAGATCCTATCTTGAGAAATGATATGACTGAGATATTTCACTGAAGTTTGAAATAATTTACACTTTGATGGTGCAAGTTTTAAACCATATTCCTGAAGTCTTCTCAAAACTTGTAGGAGACATTCCTCATGTTCTTCCAACATGGTTGAAAATATGATTAAGTCATCCAAGAATGCTACAACTTCTGTGAGATTCATACCAGACATAACACGTTCCATCATTCGTTGGAAAGTAGCTGGAGCATTAGTCAGACCTTGAGGCATCATTTTGAATTGCCAATTACCAAACGGTGTAGTGAAGGCTGTCTTCAGACAGTCAGTCGGCTCTACTGGAGCTTGATAGTATCCACTCTTTAGATCCAATATAGAAAACCATTTAGGTCCTGCCAATAAGGCAAAGGTTTCTTCTGTCCTGGGTAATGGATAGGCAACCTTTCTGGTTATGCTGTTCAGTTTTCTATAATCCACCACCGTCCTAAGAGCTCCAGTCTTCTTACACACCAACACCACAGGTGATGCATATGGGTTACATGTTTCCTGAATCACTCCAAGGGCCACCAACTCACATAGATGCTGACGTCGATCTTCAAAATCTGAGGGTGAAACCCTTCTAGTTCTTTAAAAGGAGATTATTTGTGAATTCAATGTGATGTGTCACTCCTGAAACTCTTCCAAAGTCTAGATCATGAACAGCAAAAGCCTTATAAGCTTCCTTCCTTAAGTCTCAGCAATCCTTTTCTTCTCAGCAGCACTGAGAGCTGATCCTTCAGAGCTGAGTGGCAGTATGACACCATCTCTCTCTTTAGTTGCAGCTGCTGAAACCTGGGTTGGCACTGGTTTTATCCACTCAACTGCTTGCCCCTTCCCAATGTCAGTGAGGTTTCAATATGACATCCTTCCTTGTTAAGGTTTTGACATGTACTCCTATTCTCACACTGGAGCCAGTGATTTTAACAAATTGAGGAAGAACCGCTAGCCCACCGTCAGCTTCTTGCTGTAACCTCTGACTGAGTAAAAATTGATTATAAGTTTCAGCCCACTCACTTGGTAATGAAATCCCACTTACGAATTCAGACCATTGGTGCCTATGAGCGTTGACACTTGTTGATTCACACGTTAGTCTGGACAAATGCAGACTGGTACCTCATGTTGTTTGTTAGTCCCAGACACAAACTTTGGGAATCGTATCTTCAAGGTTATATATCCCAGGTATGGAACCATTTGCCCTCCTGCCCCTTCTATCTGAAGTATACTGCCAATTGACTGTAACTTTCGATAAGATAAATGCTCATTATAGACCGTTTCACATATGCAAATAACTTGAGAACCAGTATCTATTAGGCAGGTACTCCTTATTCCACCTAAGTATACATAGCCATGACAAGCAGGTCCCACTAACTGCTGGATGGCCTCACTGACACCCATTTGGGTAACATCTGTCTCCTGAACCCATTGACTAGCAGCCTTGCTCTGAGAGTTGTTAGTTTCTTTTCTTCCTGGCTCAAACTTGCTCTGATTTGAATGTGTACCAGTCAGCTGCTCATGTATTACATTGGGGTTAGGAGAATTCTGACATTCATTCTGAAAATGTCCTATTTGCCCACATTTAAAACATAAGGTATTTCTTCTGTTAAATCTTGGTATTGCTTGTTTATTAAATTCTTTGGGTCTTTGAGGAGTAAATTGTGTGTCTGAAATGGACGTTTCAGAACTTGGCTGGGTCAACTGCAGTCCTAGCAACTGCTGCTCACCCTGCAGATATTTCTCCTTCCAGTCTAGTGCAGTGACTTCTTCATGGGAGGATTTTCATATGCCTTTATCAACTGCAAACTACTCCTACTCAATGGCCTTCCTTTTTCTTCTAGTTCTTGTTGAAGTTTTCTCTTCTGTTTATCAGAGTGCTCTCTTTCAATGGATCTCACCTCAAAAAGGAGTGTGGTGTAAGAGATGCTCTTTTTTCTACCACTACAATTAATCCCTTTTAATAAGAGTGTATTTAATAAGGATTCATGCCAACAACCACAGAAAAATTGATCTTGTATACAAGAGTCCAATTCAGTATCTTTTACCCCACCAGCCTCCAAAATTTCTTGGGCTAATGTGTGTAGTGTAGTCAGCTACACAGAAGGTGGTTCTCTAGTGTGTTGGTGGGTCTCAGAAAATTGAGCCTTAAGCTCAATATGACACTTCCATATGCCTTCTCTAAAATATCAAAGCATTCTACAGCAGATGCCTTGCTACCAGCTCCTAAGGCCACCTTCAATGCTGGGGGTAATAAACTTTCGATCATCTTCTTTCTTTTGACTTTGTCAGAAATCTTACTGTCTTCCATCATCTTTTTGGCTTGTGCTCGCCACAGGATAATCTACTTCTCCATTGGGTCTGGGTGAATGACCCAAAAAACATTTCAATTTAAATTTCACATCAGTCACAGTTTCATTGGCAGATTTCAGCACTCTCTCTAACAAAAGATGTTGCATGTCAGGAGGGAGACTCACAGCAGGAGTAAAGGCTTCTACTGGACCTCGGTCTATAATTGGTGTAGCATCTGTTAACCACCTAGTCTGTCTGTCACCGATGGGTGTAACCACAGCCTGTGTCTCAGTCTTGAACCCTCTGTCAGAATGCACAGAATATCCCTGATTCCTTCAAATTCACAGAGAATCATGTTTTTGTTCTCCCTTCACCCGCCTCATATTAGTCACATGATCAAAGATTCTAACAGCCCTCTTAATTTCTGCTGTACTATCAACAGGGGACACATCACTGACCAAAATGGTCCCATAGGGATCTAACCCTAACTGTGTGCAAGTTTCCATGATCTTAATAATATTAACACAGTGCACAAATTCAATAATATTCAATAACACCAGATTCTTTTATAACTAACTGCTGCAATATTCCTCAAAAGAATTCAGAGGTGAGCTCTGAGCAATCCTCAAGTCCCTGTCTGTTCGGGCATCAATTTGTAACCTTTGGGTGGGCTAGAGTTCACTTCATTTTCCATCTCCGATGCTGTAAAAAACAACCCAGCTCCTATAGATAGTAGCTGGAGACGAGAGTTCAAGCTCTAAGGATTTTCAGCACAGGTCAACCTCCCCACATTCCCCAAAAAGAACAAAAGAAATTAATTTAATTAAATAACTTCATAACATCTTATGATAAAGAAACAAAGAATTTTAACAACGTAACATGGCTATTTTATAATCCACAGACATTATCTTCACAGTTATACATAAACAAAAATAAAGAAAACAAATTAAAACCTGAACAGTTCAGTCCCCACAGAAACACAGGGAGAGGAAACTGAAAGTTCCCAGTCACCTAGCCAGTCAGCGAACTGATTAACCAACCACCCAGTTATGTGTACAGATTTCAAGAAACCCCTGTTACAAGAAAATACAAACCTGAGAATAGCAAACTAGAAATGACTCTTTCCCCATTACTACAGTTAAAGAACAGCTGGTGGCTCAGGCTAGTTCAGACAATGTAACTAGAACAGTTTGGCTAAAATCAAAACCACATTCAAACATACAATTAAAATAGAAGTTATTTTCCCCTCCCAATTTCCCATGCTATAATTAGCATTGCCCAGGCTTCCCTGTTAGAGGGTATATAATATCACTAACCTGCTGCAAAATGCTTCAGAGTTCAGGACACCAGCCTGCTTCCTGCCCCTGGGCTCAGCTTCTCCCAGCTCACCCAGGGCACATGGTCCCCTGCAAAGCAGCTGCCCTGTCTGCTCGCCCTCCTGGAGTCTGACCCCAGCCACAGGGACCCTATTGGAGCAGACCCAAAACTAACACCCCCAATTCCAGAAGCTTCTGGATGTGGATTGCTTAATCTGTCTAGCAACAATGACCCAGACACAACTCACTCCCACCACCCCGCAATGGGTGTCTTAAAGAGATATCTCCCTATTAGGCACATGGGTTACATACGCAGGATTTCTTTTTAACCAGGGCTGAGTTAATTTGATGTTAACTTGAACGTTTGTACTGCATAGTTCTGATTGATTGCCGTTGAACTCGCTTGAATACGAGCAATTTTACCAGATGTCCCGTATTCAGCATAGAGCAATATGGTCACCCTAGTTTGTGATGTTCTGGCTTCCAGAATTGTTGGGCAAATCCAACGGAAGTCCAGGGGTGCTCGGTACCCGTCAAAGAACAGGTCCTAGGGGTATATCTAAAAATACAGGGCGTACCTCACTGCTGGTAAACACCCCCTCTCCTCCCAAAGCCCCAACCAAACACAGGGCATCTCTAACCACTCCTCTTCCCGCTGTTCTCATGAGAGTCCCACTCCTTTGACCCCTAGCAGGGATGCCTCTGGGGACCCATGTACATTTCCTGTCACAGTAGATAACCTTCCAGCTCTGAGGGATTCATCTCAGCTGCACTTGTCCACTTCCCCGGAGAGCTCAGAACAGTGGAAGTTCTCTCTGGAGAGCATGGCAAGCAGCCGGGGCATCCTGCTTTTACGCTGTGTGTCTCACTTGCATCTGTATCGGCTGAATGATCATTGTGCCAAGCCAGGATTGGACAGTAATCGCAAGAGCTGAGATCCGGGCCCCCAGTGCTGGGTGCTGGGCAGGCACAGAGGGAGAGCTGATCCCTGCACCAGTCTAGAGGGGCCTGGCAGACAAGGAAGCGTTATTACCTTTGTTTGGCAGTGGGTAGCTGAGGCACGGAGTGTTTCTCTGGCCTGTGTTATAGAAACTTTCATAGAATCATAGAACTGGACTCGAGAGGTCATCTAGTCCAGTCGCCTGCAATCAAGGCAGGACTAAGTATTATCTTCTAGACCATCCCTGACAGGTGTGTGTCTGACCTGCTCTTAAACATCCCCAATGAGGGAGATTCCACAACCTCCCTGCGCAATTTAACCCAGTGCTTCACCACCCTGACAGTTAGGAAGTTTTTCCTAATGTCCAACCTAAACCGCCCTGGCTGCAATTCAAGCCCATTGCTTCTTATCCTGTCCTCAGACGTTAAGAAGAGCAATTTTTCTCCCTCCTCCTTGTAACAACCTTTTAGGTACTTGAAAACTGTTATCGTGTTCCCTCTGAGTCTTCTCTTCTCCAGACTAAACAAACCCAGTTTTTTCAATCTTCCCTTGTAGGTCATGTTTTCTAGACCTTTAATCATTTTTGTTGCTCTTCTCTGGACTTTCTCCACAGCCCATTTGCATTCTGGGTAGAAATCCCAATGCCTGATGGGGCAAAAACATTGTCGCGGGTGGTTCTGGGTACATGTTGTCAGGCCCCCCCGCCCTCCCTCTCTCCTTGAAAGCAACGTCAGACAATCGTTTTGCACCTTTTTTCCTGGGTTACCCGTGCAGACACCATACCACGGCAAGCATGGAGCCCGCTCAGCTCACCGTCATCATACGTCTCCTGGGTGCTGGCAGACACGGTACTGCATTGCTACACAGCAGCAGCTCATTGCCTTGTGGCAGCAGACAGTGCAGCATGACAGGTAGCCATCGTCAACGTACTCCAGGGTGCTCTTTTAGCCAACTTTGGTGAGGTCGGTCAAGGGCGCCTGGGCAAACATGGGAGTGACTCAGCCAGGTCATTTCCCTTTTAAGTTTCATCTCATGGCGATTCAGTCCTGCTGGCAGTCCTACTGCACCGTCTTCTAATGAGCAGCCAGGAGACGACGATGGCCAGCAGTCGTACTGCACCGTCTGCTGCCAGCAAGATGTATAAAGATAGATGAAGTGGATGAAAACAAGAAATAGACCAGATTTGTTTTGTATTCATTTTCTCCTCCCTCCCTCTGTGAAATCAATGGCCTGCTAAACCCAGGGTTTTGAGTTCTATCCTTGAGGGGGCCATTCTGTTTCTCCTTGATGCAAAGCCACCCCCTTTGTTGATTTTAATTCCCTGTAAGCCATGTTGTCAGTCACCTCTCCCTCCGTCAGAGCAATGGCAGACAATCGTTTTGCGCCTTTTTGCAGCGCAGACGCCATAGCACTGGGAAGATGGAGCTCAGATCACCGTGGCAATTAGGAGCACTATAAACACCGTGCGCGTTATCCAGCAGGATATGCAGAACCATAACCTGCACGAAAAGCGAAACCAGGTGAGGAGGAGGCGACTGCAGCGCGGTGACGGGAGTGATGAGGACATGGACATAGACGTCTCACAAAGTACGGGCCGCTGCAATGTGCACATCATGGTGTCAATTGGGCAGGTTCATGTGGTGGAACGCCGATTCTGGGCTTGGGAAACAAGCACAGACTGGTGGGACCGCATAGTGTTGCAGGTCTGGGACGATTCCCAGTGGCTGCGAAACTTTCGCATGCGTAAGGGCACTTTCATGGAACTTTGTGACTTGCTTTCCCCTGCCCTGAAGCGCATGAATACCAAGATGAGAGCAGCCCTCACAGTTGAGAAGCGAGTGGAGATAGCCCCGTGGAAGCTTGCAATGCCAGACAGCTACTGGTCAGTCGGGAATCAATTTGGAGTGGTCAAATCTACTGTGGGGGCTGCTGTGATGCAAGTAGCCAACGCAATCACTGAGCTGCTGCTATCAAGGGTAGTGACTCTGGGAAATGTGCAGGTCATAGTGGATGGCTTTGCTGCAGTGGGATTCCCTAACTGTGGTGGGGTGATAGATGGAACCCATATCCCTATCTTGGCACCGGAGCACCAAGCCAGCGAGTACATAAACCGCAAGGGGTACTTTTCAATAGTGCTGCAAGCACTGGTGGATCACAATGGACGTTTGACCAACATCAAGGTGGGATGGCTGGGAAAGGTACATGACGTTCGCATCTTCAGGAACTCTGGTCTGTTTCAACAGCTGTAGCAAGGGACTTACTTCCCAGACCAGAAAATAACCATTGGGGATGTTGAAATGCCTATAGTTATCCTTGGGGACCCAGCCGACCCCTTCATACCATGGCTCATGAAGCCATACACAGGCATCCTGGACAGTAGTCAGGAGCTGTTCAACTATAGGCTGAGCAAGTGCAGAATGGTGGTAGAGTGTGCATTTGGGAGTTTAAAAGCGCGCTGGCGCAGTTTACTGACTCAGTTAGACCTCAGCGAAACCCATTCCCATTGTTATTACTGCTTGCTGTGTGCTCCACAATCTCTGTGAGAGTAAGGGGGAGACATTTATGGCAGGGTGGAAGATTGAGGCAAATTGCCGGGCCGCTGATTACTCACAGCCAGACACCAGGGCAGTTAGAAGAGTACAGGAGGGCGCGGTGCCATCAGAGAAGCTTTGAAAACCAGTTTCAGGAATGGCCAGGCTACAGTGTGAAAGTTCTGTTTGTTTCTCCTTGATGGAAACCCCCCGCCCCCTCCTGGTTTCACTCTACTTTCCTGTAAGCTAAGCATCCTCCCCTCCCCCCCTTGATCACCGCTTGCAGGGGCAATTAAAGTCATTGTTGCTTCACATTCATGCATTCTTTATTTATTCATCACACAAATAGGGGGATAACTGCCAAGGTAGCCTGGGAGGGGTGGTGGAGGAGGGAAGCACTGGGAGGGGTGGTGGAGGAGGGAAGGACAAGGTCACACAGCACTTTAAAACTTATTGAATGCCAGCCTTCTGTTGCTTGGGCAATCCTCTGGGGTGGAGTGGCTGGGTGGCCGGAGGCCCCCCCACCGCATTCTTGGGCGTCTGGGTGAGGAGGCTATGGAACTTGGGGAGGAGGGCGGTTGGTTACACAGGGGCTGTAGCGGCGGTCTGTGCTCCTGCTGCCTTTCCTGCAGCTCAACCATACGCTGGAGCATATTGGTTTGATCCTCCAGCAGCTTCAGCATTGAATCCTGCCTTCTTTCAGCAAGCTGATGCCACCTACCATCTTCAGCTCGCCACTTCTCCTCGCGGTCATATTGCACTCTGACATGTCTGCCTTCACGTATTTTGCTGTGCTCTGTCAGTGTGGGAGGACAGCATGAGGTCAGAGAACATTTCATCACAAGTGCATTTTTTTCACCTTCTAATCTTCGCTAGCCTCTGGGAAGGAGAAACATATCCAGCTGGTAGAGGGGAAAAAAAGGGGAGAGTGGTAGTTAAAAAGACACATTTTATAGGACAGGGTAGACTCTTTCATGGTAAACCTTGCTGTTAACATTCCATAGCACATGTGCTTTCATTACAAAGTCTTATTTTGCCTCTTATTGAGGGTATGCCGGTTTGGCGTAAGAGATCACTCACGCAGGGCTGGGCAGCAGAATTCGGCTTGCAGGCAGCCATAGTAAGCCACAGTCTTTTGGCTTCTTTAACCTTCACAACATGTGGGAATGGTTTCAAACAGCAGCGCCCTCATTTCCCATACGAAGTAACCGTTGGGTTGGCCATTAACAATGGGTTGGCAATTTAAAAGGAGGGGCTGCGGTTTCCAGGGTTCATGTGCAGCAGAAGCCCAACTAACCCCCCCCCCACACACTCCCCCAATTTTCTGGGATGATGGCTTCACCCCTCCCCCCACCGTGTGGCTAACAGCGGGGAAGATTTCGGTTCAGCCACAGGCAAACAGCCCAGCAGGAACGGGCACCTCTGAATGTCCGCTTACTAAAACCACCCTATTGCAACCAGGTGACCATGAATGATATCACTCTCCTGAGGGTAACACAGAGAGATAAAGAACGGCTGTTGTTTGAATGCCAGCAAACACCAGGACCATACGCTGCCATGCTTTGTTCTGCAATGATTCCTGACTACATACTACTGGCCTGGCGTGGTAAAGTGTCCTACCATGGAGGACGGAATAAGGCTGCCCTCCCCAGAAACCTTTTGCAAAGGCTTTGGGAGTACATCCAGGAGAGGTTTATGGAGATGTCCCTGGAGGATTTCCGCTCCATCCCCAGATACGTTAACAGACTTTTCCAGTAGCTGTACTGGCCACAAATGCCAGGGCAAATTAATCATTAAACACACTTGCTTTTAAACCATGTATAATATTTACAAATGTACACTCACCAGAGGTCCCTTCTGCGCCTTCAGGGTCCAGGAACCCGCCTTGGGTGGGTTTGGGGGGTACTGGGTCCAGGTCCAGGGTGATAAACAGACTCTGGCTGTTGGGGAAACCGGTTTCTCCGCTTCCTTGCTGTGAGGTATCTACAACCTCCTCCTCATTATCATCTTCCTCACTCCCAAAACCCACTTCCATGTTGCCTCCCACTCCTTGGACGGAGTCAAAGCACAGGGTTGGGGTAGTGGTGGCTGCACCCCCTAGAATGGCAGGCAGCTCATCATAGAAGCAGCATGTCTTGGGCTCTGAACCGGAGCGGCCGTTTGCCTCTCTGTTTTTTTGGTAGGCTTGCCTGGGCTCCTTAATTTTCACACGGCACTGCTGCAGGTCCCTGTTATAGCCTCTGTCCTTCATGCCATTGGAGATTTTTTCAAATATCTTGGCATTTCATCTTTTTGAATGGAGTTCTGCCAGCACGGATTCGTCTCCCCATACAGCGATCAGATCCCGTACCTCCCGTTTGGTCCATGCTGGAGCTCTTAGGCGATTCTGGGACTGCCTGGTCTCCTGTGATGATGAGCTCTGCATGGTGATCTGTGCAGGTGAGCTCACCACGCTGGCCAAACAGGAAATGAGATTCAAAAGTTCGTGGGCCTTTTCCTGTCTACCTGGCCAGTGCATCTGAGTTGAGAGTGCTATCCAGAGCGGTCACAACTGATCACTCTGGGATAGCTCCCAGAGGCCAATACCGTCGATTTGCGTCCACAGTACCCCAAATTCAACCGGCAAGGCTGATTTCAGCACTAATCCCCTTGTCGGGGGTGGAGTAAAGAAATTGATTTTAAGAGTCCTTTAAGTCGAAAAAAAGGGCTTCGTCGTGTGGACAGGTGCAAGGTTAAATCAAGATAATGCTGCTAAATTCGACCTAAACTCGTAGTGTAGACCAAGGGTAAGGGGGGAGATGACTGAGGTCTAGAAAATCATGACTGGTGTGGAGAAAGTAGATAAGGAAGTGTTATTTACCCCTTTACATAACACAAGAACTAGGGTCACCAAATGAAATTAATAGGCAGCAGGTTTAAAACACAAAAGGAAGTATTTTTTCACACAATGCACAGTCAACCTGTGGAACTCCTTGCCGGAGGATGTTGTGAAGGCTAAGACTCAAAAAAGAACTAGATAAGTTCATGGAGGATAGGTCCATCAATGGCGATTAGCCAGGCTGGGCAGGGATGGTGTCCCCAGCCTCTGTTTGCCAGAAGCTGGGAATGGGCAACAGGGGATGGATCACTTGGTGATTCCCTGTTCTGTTCATTCCCTCTGGGGCACCTGGCATCGGCCACTGTCGGAAGACAGGATACTGGGCTAGATGGACCTTTGCTCTGACCCAGTATGGCCGTTCTTATGTACTTAAACTCCAACGCCAGAAGGTAACATTGTGATCATCTAGTCTGACCTCCTGGATAGCCCATGTCAGAGACCTGCTCCACAATAATTCCTAGAGCAGAGCTTTCAGGAAAATTGCCAATCTTGATTCAAAAATTGTCACTGATGGAGAATCCACCACGACCCTTGGTAAATTGATCCAGTGATTAATTACACTCCCCGTTGAAAACACATGCCTTATTTCCAGTCTGAATTTGCCTAGCTTCAACTTCCAGTCATTGGATCGGTTACATCATTCTCTGTTAGATTGAAGAGCCCAGTATCAAATATTTGTTCCCCACATTGATACTTATTGACGGTAATCAAATCACCCCTTAGCCTTCTCTCTGTGACGTTACATAAATTGAGCTCCTTGAGTCTATTGGTATAAACCAGGTTTCCTAATCTTTTAAGCAGTCTTGTGGCTCTTCCCTGACCCCTCTCCAATTTGTCAACATCCTTCTTGAATTGTGAGCACCAGGCCTGGTCACAGGATTCCAGAAGTGGTTACAGCAGTGCCAAATACAGGGGTATAATAACCTCTCTGCTCCTTGTCACAGTTTAGGGCAACTGCACCTGCTGTCCATGGTTCAGCAAAGTCACCCTCTCTTGGCTTCCAGGTCCCCAGCTGTTGCCTTTCTGGGTGGAGATCTGCGTTTCTCTCTCTTCTGATGGGTAATCCAAGGCTGCCTTCTTTGTGTGTTTCCCAGCAAGGACAGTCTGTCTAAACAGGCCTGCTTGCTTTCTAGTCAGAGACTGATCACAGAGGGACTGCTGCCGGTATAAGTTACCACCCAGCTCTTTCTAAGCAAGCCAACTTTATTCTTACATTAAAAAGCACTACAGGGAAAGCATATTAAAAACAATTAAATAACTTGCACACGTGCTAATGAACTTAACAGGCACCTCCCCACCCCAGGGGTGGCTTTGTGGTTACAAGTTCATCACAGCTTCAGCACACAGTCTGATGAGGCCTCAGTAGGCCAAGTCCTTCCAATCCTCCTCTAAGGGCTGGGGCCCTGGGATGGGGTGTCCACCCCACACTCGCCCAGAAGGGGTTCATGGAGGCCAGATGGACCAATTAAGCTATTACATTGAAGGCTGAGAGGAAAGCTCTAATTAGGAGAAGCTCACCTGTGCAGGAACACAAGGGGCTTCTATAAAGCCAGAGAGCTGAGAGCAGAAGGGAGCTTCAGGGAAGCAGGCTGCAGTCACTCCTGGTGAAGGGAGCTGTGTTTGGGGCTATAGAAGGTGGACGATGGTTACCCCCCTGGAGGAGGGAGTTTGGGCTGGCAAACCCAGAGCATGGTGAGGAGCGAGAAAGGTAGGGGAGGCTCTGGGGAAAAGCAGCAAGGGATAATATAGGGCAGTTTGCTGGACCAGGAAGAAGGCATTCAGCCAGCTTAAACTCACCCTTTTGTTACCCAAAAGTCTTTTCTTTGTCTGTTGATCCCTGGAGAATCCAGTCTGAACTAGTATATGGGGGGTATGTCCCAGAAGAGCGACTTCAAAGGTCACAGGAAATTCATTAGCATCCCCATTCCCTGCCAGGAGACGATGCATACAATGCTGTAACAACCCAGACACAACTGCATTTTTAGTGCAATGTCCCCCAAAGGCATTAACCCTCATTCAATAAGGTCTAGCTTGTTCGGTAAAGTTTAACTTATTTCCACAGGTGTGTTCGGGATATTACAGGGTATTGTCAGTCTGTCGCACTCCTACCTGAGGTTCCCCGGTTTATACAGCCCAGGATCCCATTAGCTCTTTTGGCCACAGCATTGCACTTTGAACTTATGTTCCGTTGATTATCCACCACGACCTCCAAATCCTTTTCAGGGTCCCTGCTTCCCAGGGTAGAATTCCCCCACCCTGTAATTATAGCCTGCATTCTTTCTTCCTAGGTGGATCCATTTGCGTTTAGCCGTATTCAAACTCCTATTGTTTGCTTGCTCTCAGTTTACCAAGCGATCCAGATCGCTCTGTGTCAGTGACCTGTCCTCTTCATTATTAACCACTCTCACAATTTTTGGGTCATCTGCAAACTGTATCTGTGATGATTTTAGATTTTCCTCCAGGTCATTGATAAAAATGTTAAATAGCATAGGGCCAAGAACTAATCCCCGCAGGACCCAACCAGAAACGCACTGTGACAGGTCTCCCCAGGGTGCAACCTGGAACTGGGGTACAGTTGAGCCTTCTGTTTTACTAATCTGGGTTCCATCTCACACTGTGACATTGTGACAAGTTGCGAAGGCCTCCAAGCTTGCCCTCACACAAACATCCACAGGCAGGGACCACACCCAGCTGTGTTCATGAATGCTCTGCCAGCCCCTGTATAAACCAACAATACAGAGGCTCTAGCCAAAATACTCCCAACTCCCCAGCCTAGACCCTCAGAGCTGTACAGTCCTTCCCTGGTCAAAACCGGACCAGTATGAATTTATTAAAATTACCCACTCCATCCCCCACCCCCTGCGTGATGTGGAGAGGAATATGTGCAAAGCCTTTGTTAACTGAGCTGAGATGTTTCCCCAAACACTTCACTCAAACCACACTGTTTTAGGTTAAAAAAAAAAAAAAAAAAAGTTATTACCTACAGAAAGATAGATTTTAAGTGATTATAAGTGATAGCAAACAGATCAGCTATGGTTACCTAAGAAATAAACAAAATTGTAATCTAAGTCTAATACATGAGATAGGATTTGAATCAATGTCTCACTCTGTTAAATAGTATAAACAATCCACCAAGCTTCCATACACAGGCAGGCTTCCTTCTTCCCTGCTTGGGACCAGCACTTCCCCCCGTTCAGTCTTTGTTGTTCCAGAGGTATTTCCAGATGTTGAGTTATGGGGATCCCTTGGTGATGTCACTTCCCCCGTTCATAGTTTCTTCCATATGGCGGGAACCCCCTTGTTCCAGCCAAGCCAACTTTTCCCAGCCCAGTTTGTGGAAAAATACAAGTACCAAAATGGAGTTCAGCGTCATGTGGTCTAGTCACAAGCCCTTGCATGTCCCGTTGAGTCAGAGAAGCCATTATCCATAGGCTGACTAAAGTGTCCCCAGGTGAGGACAAGCTTTTTCCATGGCCTATTTTCACTGATGGGCCATTAGCACTGTCTAGCGTCTTCATTGTTGTACCTGAAAGGCTGGTTGTGGGTGTTACCCAGGACAAGCACATTTGAAATACAGACGCACAGCCAATATTCCTAACTCCAGACACAAAAATGATACATGCATACAAATAGGATAATCATATTCAGCAAATCACTGACCCCTTACTTGGTGCATTTGTATCATCATCATACCACGATGATGAATATGGGGTGCCGAGTGTCACACACACAGTCCAAGGATGATTCCCCATTTATATTTTGAGATCTGTCAGTTAGCTAACCTTTAACGCATTTCAAGTGGGCCATGTTAATTTTATATCATTCTAGTTTTTTAATCAAAATGTTGTGTGGTAACAAGTCAAATGCCTTACAGAGTCTAAATATATTACATTGACACTATTACCCTTATCAACCAAACTTGTAATTGCATCCAAAAAGATATCAAGTTAGTTTGACAGGATCTATTTTCCATACACCCATGTTGATTGGCTTTAATTTATATTTCCCTCTTTTCATTCTTTATTAATTTAGGTCCTTATCAGATTCTCCATTATACAAGATAAATGTCAGACTGACAGGCCTATAATTACTTGGGTCATCCCATTTACCCTTTTAAAATATTGGCATGACATTAGCTTTCTTTCAATCCCCTGAAATGTCCACAATGTTCCAAGACTCATTGAAAATCAATGTTAATGGTCCAGTGAACTCCTCAGACAGCTCTGGTAAACCTTTCAGATGCAAGTTATTTGGAGCTGCTGATTTAAGAAATGTCTCACTTTAGTAGCTGCTGTTTAATGTCCTCCTGAGATACTAGTGGGATGGAAAGAATGTTGTCATATATATGATGACATCATCTCTTTTTCCCCAAATACAGAACAGAAATATTTATTGAATGCTTCTGCCTTTTCTGCATTCTTATGGTAATGCATAATATACTTTTAAACTCTTCCTGAACTCTGCTGCCCGTAGATTTCTCCTTGTATTCCTTAGCTTCCCTTATCAATTTTCAAAAGTTTGTTCCACATCAGAATGCAACTAAAATTTCAAAACCTCAAGGTTTTTCATGAAACCAAATTGTCATTTTCCAGCCAGCTCCTGTCCTACCTTCCCATGTTCTCTGACTCTGAGGTGTGTTTCCTGGGGAGATGACGGGTGAATTCTCTCTGTGTGTCTCTCTCGTTTTTTTTCCCTTTCAAATAAGCTGCATCAAAAAAAGTATGTTTCACCAGTTTACTGATTCTCTCAGTTTCCTGGTGTGATGGATTCGGTCACAGAGACCCCCTTGGGACTGTCACCTGATGTGCTGAATTTGCCTCTGAGCCCATTTTCCCTGCCAGCTTGGGACTCCAGAACCCTGCTTTGTTGATCCAGACATGCTAGCCTGATACAACACAGACCCAGCTCTGGTCCACACCCCCAAAGCTGCAGACTTTAACCATAAACTGCTCAGCAGGTCACATATCTCCAGCGCCCAGACACCCAGTTTGCAATGGGATCCAAACCCCAAATAAATCTGTTTTACTCTGTATAAAGTTTATACAGGGTAAACTCATAAACTGTCCGCCCTCTATAACATTGATAGAGCAATATGCAGAGCTGTTTGCTCCCCCGGGTATTAATCACTTACTCTGGGCTTATCAATAAACAAAAGTGACTTTATTAAGGATAAAAAGAAGGTTTCAAGTGATAACAGACAGAACAAAGTAGGTTATCAAGCAAAATAAAACAAAACATGCAAGTCTAAGCTTAATTCACTAAGAAACTGAGTACAAGTAAATCTCACCATCAGAGATGTTCCAATAATCTTTGTTCACAGACTGGACTCCTTCCTAGTCTGAGCCCAATCCTTTTCCCTGGTACAGTCCTTGTTAGTTCCAGCAGGCATCTTAGGTGAAAAGCAGAACCTTTCTCATGACTGGGGACCCCCTTTGTTCTGTTCCATTCCCTTTTATAGCTTTGGCACAAGACGGGAATCTTTTGTCTCTCTCTGGGTTCCCACACCTCCTTCGAAATGGAAAAGTACCAGGTTTAAGATGGATTCCAGTGTCATGTGACATGGTCAAATGTCCTGTGAGACCCCTAGTCTCCATTCTTCCAAGACTGGCCAGCATGTACCCCGGAAGTTTTGCAAGTAAACAGAGCCATTCACGACCAATTGTCCTAGTTGATGGGAGCCATCAAGATTCCAAGTCAACATTAATGGCCCACATTTTGTATAATTACAATAGGAGTTCAGAGTAATACTTCATATTTCTAGCTTTAGATATAAGAATGATACATACATACAAATAGAACAGGAGTACTTGTGGCACCTTAGAGACTAACAAATTTATTTGAGCATAAACTTCCATGGACTACAAAAGGTGTTTTTGGGGTTTTTTTTCTTCTCTCCTGCTGGTAATAGCTCACCTTAACTGATCACTCTCATTATAGTGTGCATGGTAACACCCATTATTTCATGTTCTCTGTGTATATAAAATTGTCCTACTGTATTTTCCACTACATGCATCCGATGAAGTGGGGCTGTAGCCCACGAAAGCTTATGCTCAAATAAATTTGTTAGTCTCTAAGGTGCCACAAGTCCTCCTTTTCTTTTTGAGGATACAGACTAACACGGTTGCTACTCTGAAACCATACATACAAATAGTATGAACACACTCAGTAGAACATAAGGTTTGTAATGGTACCCTACAAGAGACCTTTTGCATAAAGCATATTCCAGTTACATCATATTCACACTTATAAACATATTTTTATAGAGCATACGGAGAGCAACATCACACCTGGGAATACATGCTAGTGTGTTTTGACATCTGCTTATTCAGACATCGCAGCCAAGTGTCAAACGATGCCAAGCAATGCCATGGTGATGGCTCCATGCTCTTCTCCTGCTTCCTCCTGTGAGCGCTCTAACCTTTTATCAAAGGAACCTGGAAATCAGAGAAGGAAAGGCTGACAACAGCATCAATCCCTCCAGGACAACACAGTATGGTTCCTGGTGTGCCTAGGGCTTTATTCCAATCTCATGTGAAAAGTCTCCAGGAAGGGGGCTTGTGCTGCTTCAACAGCGAGACTCTTCTACAGTCTGAACCTCCCTGGATCATAACACAAGAACAAGAGGACGTTCAATGAAGCTGAAAGGTGGGGAACTATTTTTCCCAAACAATATACTATTAATCTGTGGGACTCACTGCCACCTGATGTCAGTAAGGCCAAGAATGAAGTGAGATTCAAAGAGGGGTTTGACATTTATATAGCTAACTCTGGATCACAGTTAACTCTAACAGAAAGTTTGGAAGGGACATTAAACCTCCTGCTTCAGGGTTTAAGCCAATCTCTAAGTATTAGAGATTGGGAAGAGATTTTAATGGGGGTGGACTACCTCACATCTGCGACTGCGGGATTCTTTCACTTTTCTCTGCAACATCTGGTGCTGGCCACTGAGCTAGGTGGGCTCATGGTTGATCCAGTCTGGCAATCCATATGTTACAGACCTCACTGTCAAGAAGTCCTAACTGAATTGCCAGAATGGATCAGACCCAAAGTCCATCTAACCCAGTATCCCATCTCCAGTAGTGGCTAGCATCAGATGCAAGTGCAAAAAATCCCATGGTGGGCAACAATGGGATAACCCATCCATAGGAAACATTTCTTCCTACCCTCTGGTGGGTACAGGTTGGCCCAAGCCCTGGAGCCTGCGAGTTTATAATCTCTGGAGCCACATAAATCCCATCCTTTCGGAGCAATGAGCAGGGCCATGCCTGTGTGGCAGGAGGTGACTTGGGAGCCTGGTTTGGGGCATGGATAGGAGAGGGGGAAGCATTTGCGCTGCTTTTATGCACTGAGGTCTGCTGGCTTTGTGAACTTGGTGCCTTTTTGTTGATATTTGGCTAGACCTGAGCTCACTCCTGGCCAGGTGCAGTTAAGTATGAGAGGGAAAACACTCCCACGCCTCCTTTTTTGCTTAAAATCTTTCCTTTACCTTAGTCCCAAGGAGTCTCAGACTTGTCCAGGGTCCTGTCATCTGGTGGCTTTGATATCAGTGCAGAATCTCTCTCAACTAGATCTAAACAGCCGCATTTCTAGGCACAGGGCTGGGAGCGTGACGTGTGAGTCTTGTTTCCTTCTAGCGGCTGTTCCGCATACAGGATAACATCCCACTAGTGCTATCCACTAATGGAGTTGCTCCTTTAGCTTTACACAGTAGAAGTCTGTGCTTTGAAGATCCCAGGTTCATTCCCTGACAGTGGCCTGTGCTGGGATTGTTAAATGAACACCAAGCACATGCTAATGCAAACATGGGTGCATTTGTTTGGCTGGCTCGGGTCTGCCTTGGAGACAGCAGCTCCATTCCCTCTCTTCCCCGCGTTCTCTTCCCTGCCCCAGACTTTGAGACCTGTCATCATGGGTGTCCAAACTGGCCAGGACTCTCTCTGTCTAGCCACAGCCAGAGCCAAACTGTTCCTTAGTCTGAATGCGGTATTCGCCCTGCCAGTGCAGATGGGGCCTTCCCCCTCCCTTCCTCTCTCAACAGCTCCTGTACAGGATGCATTAAGAGTTGCTAATGGGCTCTCAGTATATTCGCAGCCCGCTCTGTCTCCCGCACCCTGCTGGGCCAATCAAACACCTCCCCTGGTGATATCAAAAGGAGAACAGGTGGAGGCTTGGGATTGATCTTAACCAATATTCTGCATTGACTTCAAAGCATGTGCTGGCCACTCAAATACCAGCCAGACAACAGCTGGGCTTCTTGGGCCCAGCTGTTTCCTGTCTCAACAGAGAGCCTAATTTTGGCTTGCCCTTTGGCCTCTTTCTGACACTCTGGCACCAGGAATGGGCTATGGACTGGATAGAGGTGGCTCCTGAGGAATAGCACAGGTAGGAGAGGGGTCCCCAGATAGCATGGACCTGCCAGAATCGTGCCACCCTGTACCCCTTTTAGACCATGGCATGGGGGTGTCAAAGGCACGTCTGGGAAAGAAGGAACATGAGCAGGGTGCGCCGTACTCTGGCTACTCTGATGGCTGCTCGACCTGAGCCCGCCTGGACTCTGGAGAAGATCCCATCCACTTCTGGATCCACCCAGGTTGACCACCTTTACCTCGGGGAATGGGCTCCCTTTTTCAGGCTTCTCTGGGTGATGCTCACCCACTGCATCACCCTAGCCATGCCCTCTGCTCCTTGGCTACCACCACCCCTGCATAGGCTGCACTGGACCCTCCCCCGGTTCCGCAGTGCAGCCTGGCACCTTGCAGGACTGCAACTGTCCTCCAGGTGGAGCTAGGAAGGGGTACTGCAGAACAGGATCTTGGGGTCACAGTGGACCATAAGCTAAATATGAATCAACAGGGTAACTCTGTTCCAAAAAAAGCAAACATCATTCTGGGCTGTATTAGCAGGAGGGTTGTAAGCAAGAACAAGAAGTAATTCTTCTGCTCTACTCTGCGCTGATTAAGCCTCAGCTGGAGTATTGTGTCCAGTTCTGGCTGCCACATTTCAGGAAAGATGTGGAGAAATTGGAGAAAGTCCAGAGAAGAGCAACAAAAATGATTAAAGGTCTAGAAAACATGACCTATGAGGGGAGATTGAAAAAATTGGGTTTGTTTAGTCTGGAGAAGAGAAGACTGAGAGGGGACATGAGAACAGTTTTCAAGTACATAAAAGGTAGTTATAAGGAGGAGAGAGAAGAATTGTTCTTCTTAACCTCTGAGGATAGGACAAGAAGCAATGGGCTTAAATTGCAGCAGGGGAGGTTTAGGTTGGACATTAGGAAAAACTTCCTAACTGTCAGGGTGGTGAAGCACTGGAATAAATTGCCCAGGGAGGTTGTGGAATCTCCCCCATTGGGGATTTTTAAGAGCAGGTTGGACAAACACCTGTCAGGGACGGTCTAGATAATACTTAGTCCTGCCTTAATTGCAGGCGACTGGACTAGATGACCTCTCGAGGTCCCTTCCAGTTCTCTGATTCTATGATTCATAGGCTAAAAATCCCTTTAGACTGGTCCAGCACTTCCCTCCAGTTCAGGCCTTGTTCCTCAGGTGTTTCCAGGAGTCTCTTTGGGGCGGGGAGTCAGTGAAGAACCATGATGATGTCACTCCAGTGCCTTAAATAGCTTTTGCAGATGGCGGGAACCCTTTGTCTCAAAGCTTGGTTCCCAGACCCGTCAGTGGAAAAACACTGATATTCCAAGATGGAGTCCAGCACCAGGTAACCTGATAGTGTAATAGCAGCCACGAGTCAGAAGCTGTTTACAGCATCCTCGGGAAGGCTTCCTGGTGGTAGATTAGCTGCTTCTAAAGCCTATTGTTTTCTCCAAATCACCCTTTAACTTGAATGGGTCCTTCCCAGCTAGCCATCTAGACTGACAGTCTTTTGCCTAGTGGGCCTTCCCCAGGTGTAAACACTTTCATAATACAGATATAGTCAATATTCCTAACTTCAGATACAAAAATGATACATGAATACAAATAGGATAATCATTTTCAGTAAGTCATAACCTTTCCAGTGACATCTCATAGGACCTCTCCTGCATACACTATATTATGATAGTTATTATAATAATATCTCTATGAGGAATATGGGGTGCATTGTCACAGTCACCCAGCCGGGTGGGGCCAGTGCTGGGCCCAGGACCCAGCCCTCCTGAGCCCTAGCTCAGCATGCTCACCACTGGGCCACACAGCCCCTGGTAAGCGGGGGGAGGACGCCTGTAGGTGTTGTAAAGTAGCAGGCTGCTATGGTCACTGCAGCCCGCCACCGGAGGAGATCGAGACACGGTCATGTGCATTGAGATAGTGTATTGCTTCTGTCGTCCCACAGTCCGAGATGAAAAGAGCCTTTAGGCTGTGTCTATTCCAGTTCCTTGTGGGTCTGTTCCCTACAGTCACGCTTTGTCTAGTCTGAATGACTCAAGCTGGGCAGATATAATGGCTTTTCCTTTCCTTAGATTTCTTTGCATAATTCACTGTGTTCCTTTATGAGTTCTGGGTTCGGGCTCTGTTCAGCTCCTGCCGCCACCTTCTCTGATCTGATTCCCAGTCTGCTTTAGCAGTTTTAATTGCATCTCCTTTGATGTCTTCTCTGGCTGTCCTTCGATCCTGGGGGGTGGGGCTGCAGTCAGCTGGCCGCCCCAGGGAAAGGGGGCCAGACTGTGCTGGGAATGACTGGCAGAAGGGGAAGTGGCAACCCAGTCAGCTGGCTCCTTTTCCCAGTGCTCGTAATATTCTCGTTACTCCAGGGAGCATTCATCCAACTGTCCCCGCCACAAAGAAGTCCTTGGGGGGGAAGGAGCTTCAGTTCCTGCTCAACTGTAAGCATTCTGTGTGACCACAGGCAAGTCACTCCATTTCTCCGTGCCTCAGTTTCCCCATCTGTACAATGATATTAATAGCTCTGCCCTGATGCACAGGGGCATTGTGAGGAGAAATATACTGAGGAAGGTGAGGTGTTCAGGTCCTGTGATGATGGATAAGGACCTTAACTTGACAGATGGTGTCTGTTCCCAGCTCTGCCACTGACCCACGGGGTGACCGTTGGCAAGTCACATACAGTGACCTTTTCAAACCTTGAGGCCTGAATTCAGGCCGCAGTAGTGCACAGCCCTCCATGCCTGCCGACCTCAAATACTTACCCAGCTTTGTAATGAGCTAACTCATCCCATGGGGAAACTGAGATCTGGAAGGGTTAAGGCCCTAGTGCTCAGCACCTAAACCCAAGTAAAAGGGGACGGATTTGCAGTGCTGCTCAGGGGAAGTCCCTGGGAGCTGCACTCCAGCTCTCAGTGCCACAGGTTATCCACCCCGATCAGCTCCCCCAGCCCTGGCCCAGGTGAGGTGTGAAACACACAGCACCCCTAGACAGGCCCAGCGATGTGGAACGGGGCCAGCTGAGCTCTCTGAGATCGGTGCAAATTGAACAGAATTGCTGCATCAATATTGCTAGTGAGAGACGCCCTGACAGCCGGGTCCCTGGGGCCCGTCCAGAGCAGATTTTAATTTCCTCTCTCGTGCCAATCCCCGGCCTCCTGCTCTGCCCTGCCTTTGGAGGAGCCTCATGCAATGCAGAGAGCACTCGTTTGCATGAACCGCCTTGGAATGAATTGACTGTTTGCAGTGAATACATCATCTGGCTTCCAATGTAGCGCCTGAGCCAGGAGACGAAATTCAATCTCGGCTGATAATGAATCGCAGCCCATGGGGATAAAGAGCCGGCCAGCGGGGCTTTGTCAGGAGCAACTTCACTGGCCTGTGTTCACAGCTTAGGGAAGCAGGCATTGCCTGGTAACGAGATCCAAAACCCACCTGGGGGCAGCATACAATCCATGTGTCATTAGAACAACTATTCACAGAGGTCCAGGGCTTGGCTACAGAGCACGGTGATGCCCACTAGCAGGGTGTGATTTCTAAAGCGCACCAATGGGTCGTGCCCTGCCTGGCCCACATAGATCCTGCTAGTGTGCACTAAACGTTCCCTAATGCTCGTTAACATAGCGCTGATTCCTGATTCAGATCTAAGTCGGGAATGACACTGTCTGCCATTCAGTCGAGACAGTCTGCTCATAAATTGTAGCTACTGGAGGCGCATTTGGCTAGTGCTAAGTAGTTAAGTGGTGATAAATAGGTCTGAGGGTCTATGTTCAGAGGCAGAAGTGGCAAAAGGGAGATTAAAGAACAGAAATGTAGGTGACACGCAGGATGTATCGTTGATATTCAGTGCAGTGTTTTATGGGATCTTGAGTATATCCCTTCCAGCCATGGCCATGTAGCCCAGATGTAGCCTGATACCCACAGGGACACCTGGGCCAAGCTCTTGCTCAGTATGGTCATACTCAGTGGCAGAAGTGGAGCTGTTACAACCCAATCCAGGCCCATCTGACTCAGCCTCGGGCCCTGGTGTTCAAAGACCCCAGGAAAGCCACCTGGATGGACTCACTCCTGCATGGACATTCTGGGATGCTCAGAGGCCTTTTGCCCAGAGAAGATGTCCCACTGCATGGCTGTCGGTGATCAGGAGGTCTCACACACTCTGGAGGACAGGAATGGGCCACAAGAGACCATAGGAAGAAGAGAGGAGGAGTGACTGACCTTTGGACTTCATTATGGACGTCTGAGGGAGGGCAGCTCAGCTCCGAGAGGCTGGCCGGCACCCTGCAATGGGCGGCTAAGGTGTCATGTCGTCACATGTATGACACAGACATTTGTCATAAATCTAAAGGGAAGGGTAACCACCTTTCTGTATACAGTGCTATAAAATCCCTCCTGGCCAGAGGCAACATCCTTTCACCGTAAAGGGTTAAGAAGCTAAGGTAACCCCACTGGCACCTGACCCAAAATGGCCAATGAGGAGACAAGATTCTTTCAAATCTGAAGGGGTGAGGGGGAACAAAGCGTTTGGTCTGTCTGTGTGATGCCTTTACCGGGAACAGATCAGGAATGCAGCCTTACAACTCCTGTAAAGTTAGTGAGAAATCCAGCTGGAAAATGCGTTAGGTTTTCTTTTGTTTAATGGCTTGTAAAATAAGCTGTGCTGGAGGGAATGTGTATTCCTGTTTTTGTGTCTTTTTGTAACTTAAGGTTTTGCCTAGAGGGATTCTCTGTTTTGAATCTAATTACCCTGTAAGGTATTTACCATCCTGATTTTACAGAGGCGATTCTTTTACCTTTTTTTTAATTAAAATTCTTCTTTTAAGAACCTGATTGATTTTTTTTATTGTTTTTAAGATCCAAGGTTTGGGTCTGTGTTCACCTGTACCAATTGGTGAGGATATTATTATCAAGCCTTCCTCAGGAAAGGGGGTGTAGGGCTTGGGGGGATATTTTGGCGGTTGGGGTACAGGGGGGTGAGGGCTCTGGCTGGCGGGGTGGGCTCTGGTGTGGGGCCAGAGATGAGGGGTTTGAGGTGCAGGAGGGGGCTCCAGGCTGGGGCTGAGGGGTTCGGAGTGTGGGAGGGGTCTCCGGGCTGGGATTGAGGGGTTTGGAAGGCAGGAGGGGGATCAGGGCTGGGGGAGGAGGTTCAGGGTGCAGGGCAGGCTCTGCGTGGTGCTTACCTCAGGCAGCTCCAGGAAGCAGCAGCATGTCCCCTCCTCTGGCACCTACGCAGAGGCATCTCCAAGTGGGCTCTTTTCCTGTTCTTTGTTAACATGCTTGGTGGTGGCAGCAGAGGGTTCAAGGACAAGGCACAGTTTGTACCTTGGGGAAGTTTTTAACCTAAGCTGGTAAAAATAAGCTTAGGGGGTTTTCGTGCAGGTCCCCACATCTGTACCCTAGAGTTCAGAGTGGGGAAGGAACCTGGACAGGATGACCCGCACTTTAATGCATCGGTTCACACCAACATGGGAGGCGTGGCACTTCCTGGTGAAATGCACCATTTATCCCCCTGAAGGCCCTGCAGCCAGTTCATCTTTCTTTGGTGGAGCTGTCCCAAGGAAACCCTGGGCCTATCCAGAGTCTCCTGGCTTGGCTGGAGGTGCTCCGTCTTTGAAAAGAGATGGGAACGCTGCCTTCATAGCTCTCACAGACCAGGCCAGCAAAGCCACACCCAGGGACTGCATACTGGACTCCTGCACACTCTCACACAGTTCCCTTAAATGGCTTCAAGATCCTTCACCAGGGCAGGATCGGAGGGCTTCTCTCCTGTGTCCTCCCATAACTGCCCTGCAGACCACCGCTGCTGCTGCCCACAATGCTGGGCCATGCCTGTGGTTTATTGACCACCCTGGGTGTGGAGAGTGAGGGGACTGTCCGGTTGCTTGGCGAGCCCGAAACTGTGGAGCCCGCAAGGAAAGGCAGACCTGACCGACAGCACTTCCATCTTCGATACTGCAGTCAGGAGCTGGGCCTCGCCACGCAGAACAAACCTCTGGGCCCTGCCCTGGGGCATTCCCCATCCAGGAAGACAAGCAGCAGAGGGGAGGGCATTCAGGGTTTGTCCTCACATGGAGGGATTCCCATTCTGCGTTGCATTCCCATCTTACCTTGCTGTGTAATAACTCTCATATGTAGACATGCCCTTATGCAGCCCTCGTCGCCACAGGACCCAAGTGCCTTCCAGACTAATGGCTTTAGTCACACAGCAGTGAGGTGGGGGGAGATGATCCCCATTTTACAGACAGGAAAACTGAGGCTCAGTGACTGACCGAGGGTCACACAGGGATGCGGTGGCAGAGCTGGGAATTGAGCCCTGACCTCCTGAGTCCCGGGCCTCTAACCCACAGCTCCTCCTCCTCCTAAACCCACACATGTTTGTCTGCCAGTTACATGGTTCATCCTTACCATGGGCCTCTGGGGTGCCCTCCTACAGCTGGCCCCAGCAAACGCCACCAGCCCAAGGGGCACGGACGCCCCCGGGGGCCTGGCATGGGAGGCACCAAGAAGACGAGGAAAAAGCAGGGGTGGGGGCAATGTTCCCTCTAATTTTTGACAGCTCGTGTGCGCAAAAAATTTCTTCTGTGCAAATTGTTGAGCGTGGTGTTTCGCCGTGTGCGCGGGGTTTAGGATCCGTGTGCGTGTGCACACACGCCCAGAGCTTAGAGGGAACAGCAGGTGGGGGACCTACTGCCATTGTTCACAGCTCTCACGCCCAGCATGATAGCCTGGCTCCGCTGAAGTTGTTGGCAAAACTCCCATTGACTTCACTGGGGCCAGGATCTTGCTCCTGCCTTGTGGCCCCCCGGGCTGCTGTGAGGCTCAGCCAGGCTGTCTTGGAAGTGACTTGTTGGCCCAATGAGGCCCGAAGCTGCATTTCCTTCTGCTGCTGACCCCCTGGCAGACAACAGCTCCTCCTTCCTCCTGGGCACCCGAGTTGCAGGCTCTATCCTTCCCTATGGGGCTGCCAGGACTTCCCCACCTTGCACAGCAGCTGCTCGCAGGCACCTCGGCTGCTGACTGCTTCCATCAGCAGCACAGAGACCAGCAGGGGCCTGTCCGCTGCCAGCTGGCCTGGCGCGAGCAGCAGCCGGCACCGTGGGTGGCAGCAGTGGGGTGCCAGCCATGCACGTATTCCAGCCTCTCTTGCTCCCACGTGGAGCTGAGCCGTGTGGGCGACCGAACAAGCCGGCTTCGTTGCATCACTGGCTATCTGCCTCAGTGGAAATGAGCCATTGACTGGAAAGTCTCCAGCTCCAGCCAGGAGGAAAAGCAGCCTCCAGAATCTCTCCCCTTGCCCTGCCTTCCCCCCCCTCCCCGCAGCTCTCTTCACTTCCTGGCGTCTTTCCCCCTTCAGCCCCCCTGCATTCAGAGAGCCAGATCAATGGGCTGCACCCCTCCCAAGCTCCAGGCCACCTGTGGGGTGCGTGGATTGTGGGGAGCCACTGCCTTGTGGTGCACCCCATCTTGCAACACAAAACAGGGGTTCATAGAATCATAGAATATCAGGGTTGGAAGGGACCTCAGGAGGTCATCTAGTCCAACCCCCTGCTCAAAGCAGGACCAATCCCCAACTAAATCATCCCAGCCAGGGCTTTGTGAAGCCTGACCTTAAAAACTTCTCAGAAAGGAGATTCCACCACCTCCCTAGGTAACCCATTCCAGTGTTTCACCACCCTCCTAGTGAAAAAGTTTTTCCTAATATCCAACCTAGACCTCCCCCACTGCAACTTGAGACCATTACTCCTCGTTCTGTCCTCTTCTACCACTGAGAACAGTCTAGAGCCATCTTCTTTGGAACCCCCTTTCAGGTAGTTGAAACAGCTATCAAATCCCCCCTCATTCTTCTCTTCTGAAGACTAAACATCCCCAGTTCCCTCAGCCTCTCCTCATAAGTCATGAGCCCCAGCCCCCTAATCATTTTTGTTGCCCTCTGCTGGACGTTTTCCAATTTTTCCACATCCTTCTTGTAGTGTGGGGCCCAAAACTGGACACAGGACTCCAGATGAGGCCTCACCAATGTCGAATAGAGGGGAACGATCACGTCCCTCGATCTGCTGGCAATGCCCCTACATATACATCCCAAAATGCCATTGGCCTTCTTGGCAACAAGGGCACACTGTTGACTCATATCCAGCTTCTCGTCACTGTCACCCCTAGGTCCTTTTCTGCAGAACTGCTGCCGAGCCATTCGGTCCCTAGTCTGTAGCGGTGCATGGGATTCTTCCGTCCTAAGTGCAGGACTCTGCACTTGTCCTTGTTGAACCTCATCAGATTTCTTTTGGCCCAATCCTCTAATTTGTCTAGGGCCCTCTGTATCCTATCCCTACCCTCCAGCCTATCTACCTCTCCTCCCAGTTTAGTGTCATCTGCAAACTTGCTGAGGGTGCAATCCACACCATCCTCCAGATCATTTATGAAGATATTGAACAAAACCAGCCCAAGGACTGACCCTTGGGGCACTCCACTTGATACCGGCTGCCAACTAGACATGGAGCCATTGATCACTACCCGTTGAGCCCGACAATCTAGCCAACTTTCTAGGGTTCTTGGCTCCTACGGCCCACTGGTCACATCTCGGACCCCGCAGCAGCCAAGCTAGGCTCCTCTCATCCACTGGCCACATGTAGCCCGGGATCAGAAGTCACATCTCTGGCCAAGGACTCAGGTGGAGCCCACGCCCACAGGAGACCTTCCCGGCCTCCCTCAGCATGCAGCAGCACAGAGGACTTTGTAGACTGAGAGACCATGTGCTCTGCTGACTGCAAGAAAGGACTGGAAGCCTGAAGTGGCTACCCAGGCTCTGATGGGCAGCCGAACCATGGGCTTGCCCTGTGTGTCACTGTAATCGGACAGATCACTTGACCTCCTTGTGCCCCTGCCAATACAGGGTGCTGGGTGCATTACCAGCCAAAACCTGGCTGAGAAGCAGATGCTGCATCTCCGCTGAGAGCTCCCTGTAGGAAGAATAAATCGGGATCCTCACGCAGTCACGAGCACTCCACACTGCTCCCTCGCAACGTCCACGGGCCCGCCTTGGGCCTCAGGCCTGTCTGTCAGGGTCGCGGAGATGTAGGTCCTCCCATACGCTGACCTGCCTTCAGAGCTAACCGCGAGCCTCCCAATGAACGTGACACTCTCAACCTGGTCCTTAACAAACAGGCATCAAACGGGGGCGTCCTCCATCGGGCTGAGCTTACAACAGCATCAGCTCAGCTCAAAAATAGAACAGCTGAAAGGTGGGGGTGGGGGGTGTTGTTCCATTTGATATTTAGAGTGACATTTATTTTCCTTCATAACATGGAAGAGTGTGTTTCTTCTCTGCCGAGGTTTTACTTCTGACAGCCAGACACACACACAGCCAGACACACACACACGCACAGCCAGACACACACACTCACAGAGTCAGATCTAGGCTCTGCTGCTGTACATCCAGAGTAGCTCCCCTGGGAATACCCCAGATTCACACTGCTGTAACCCAGATCGGACACGGGCCCTGGGGCTGCAGCATTAGCTCCCATGTGGTCCAGGCTAAACATTCCATAAAAATAGATCCAGAGAACCCTGCCCATTAACCCCACCCTTCAGAGACCTCCCGGGTACCGGTCAAAGGCTGTTTTCAGGGAAGAGCATCATTGCTGGTTCCACCTCAGTTTATTAAAGGCCAGAAGGTGTCTGGACACCATCATAAACCCTGGGGCTAGATTGGAGCATGAATGAACCAACTCCGCGCTGGGAACGGCTCAACGATGAACTCCCAAGCACCAACTGAAATTTCACTCCCACCTCCAGTAAATTCCTCCATTTTATGGTGGGGGGACCTGGCTCCAAAGTACCAGAGCTGTAGAATGATGACGCCAAATAAAAAGGTAGTCGTGAATATTTTTTCATACACCCTCGGCCCTCCCTCAGGGGCCATATGATGTGTTTGTGTCTCCGAATGGCTCGTGGGTCATCACAGACCCCCCAAGCCCACGAGCTTTCCCAGTAGGTTACAGAGTTTCGGCCTTTTCTGTAAGAAAACGCGTGGTGCCTCCTGGCTTGTCCCTCCTTGGCTCCGGAGCCAGCATGTGCGAGGGCGTTTCGGAGCCAGCCGGTGAAGGGGGAAGTCAGGCCTGAGCGCAGCAGGAAATCACACCGCCAGAAGAAAGAACAGGCGGACTTGTGGCACCTTAGAGACTAACAAATGTATTTGAGCATAAGCTTTCGTGAGCTACAGCTCACTTCATCGGATGCATTCAGTGGAAAATACAGTGGGGAGATTTTATATACACAGAGAACATGAAACAGTGGGTGTTACCATACAGACTGTGACAAGAGTGATCAGGAAAGGTGAGCTATTACCAGCAGGAGAGCGGGGCCGGGGGGGGGGGGGAATCTTTTGTAGTGATAATCAAGGTGGGCCATTTCCAGCAGTTGACAGGAACGCGTGAGGAACAGTGTGCGGAGGGGTGGGGGGGGAATAGTTTTACTTTTATTCAAGCCTGAGTTAATTGTATCCAGTTTGCAGCTCCATGGTGCAGTGCCAGGACCTCAGGGATACGTCCTCAGCATGCCGAGTGTCTCCCCCCCTCCCCAGCACTGACCACGCGAGCAGGGCAATCTCTATTGACTCATGGACTTTCCTAAGGCAGCCGAGGACTCAGGCCAATTCCCAGTAGCCAGGCTTCCACCTCGGGCTGGGTCCTTGCTGGCTATTTGCCAGGGATGACGCCTAGCCGCTGGGCCTGCCCAGTCTCCAGGCAGCCCATGAGCCCAGCCGAGCTCTTAAGCCCAAGAGCAGGAACTGATCTCTGGCTGCTTAATGCGTGCACCCACAGCTGGAATCAATCCTAGGGTTGCCAGGTGTCCGGTTGTCGACCGGAACGTCCAGTTGAAAAGGGACCCTGGTGGCTCTGGTCAGCTCTGCTCCGCTCCAGTTGGCTGCACAGCAGGGCCAAGGCAGGCTCCCTACCTGCTGTGGCTCCCAGAAGCAGTGGCATATCCCCCCTCTGGCTCCTGGGCATAGGGGCGGCCAGGGGACTCCACGCGCTGCCCCACCCCAAACACCAACTCCGCAGCTCCCATTGGCCAGGAACTGTGGCCAATGAGAGCTGTGGGGAGGTGCCTGTGGATGGGGCAGTGCACAGAGCCGCCTGGCGGCGCCTCTGCATAGGTGCTGGAGAGGGGACATGCCACTGCTTCCGGGAGCTGCCTGAGGTAAGCACCGCCCAGAGCATGCCCTGCACCCTGAACCTCCTCCCCCAGCCCTGATCCCCCTCCTGCCTTCCAAACCCCTCGATCCCAGCCCGGAGACCCCTCCCACACTCCGAACCCCTCAGCCCCAGCCTGGAGCCCCCTCCTGTACCTCAAACCCCTCATCTCTGGCCCCACACCAGAGCTCGCCCTCCCCAGCCAGAGCCCTCATCCCCCTGTACCCCAACCCCCTGCCCCACACCAGAATCCACACCCCCATCCGGAGTCCTCCTCCCTCCCCCACCCCAACTCCGTGAGCCAGCCCAGTGAAAATGAGTGCGTGAGGGTGGGGAGAGTGAGTGGCAGAGGGAGGGGGGATGGAGTGAGCAGGGGGTAGGGCCTCGGATGAGGGGCGGGGCCTCAGAGGAGGGGCAGGGGCTGGGCGAGGGTGTTCAGGTTTGTGCGAGTAGAAAGTTGGCAGCTCTAATTATTCCTGTGCATGCCCTGCTCCTTGCCTAGCTCCCGCCCTGATGGTGCCTTGCTCCAGACTTGCTCCTGTCCTGCTCCGTCTGCTCCAGCCCTGCTCCCCTGCTTGGTTCCTGGTTCCTGACTCCAACTGGGACCTTCGGTGCTGTTCCTGGCCACTGACTCCAGCTCCAATCACTAGGCCTGACCGCCTCTGCTCTGACCACTAAGCCAGACCACCCACGTCCCAGTTCATGACAGCTTGTTCTGTTGATACACCCCAGAACCCACTCCCAACGGCCGTTAATCTGGCACCTTTCACCAGTCCTAAATTTACTTTCAAAAATGTTTTAAAAGCTCTGAATACAGCCCCCGCCCCACGAAAATGAGCAGGAGCATCACTGTGGAGCTTCGCAGGCATTGCTGGGACTCCTTGGATTAACAAAGTCACAGATGTTAAGGCCAGAAGGGACCAGTTTGACCTCCTGCATCACCCAGGCCAGACAACCTCCCGCACTGATTCCTTCGTCTCCTGTGGTTGAGCCTGAGCAGAGCTTTTAGAGACTTCCCACCGTGGTGTAAAGACTCCAAGTGGAGGAGAAGCCACCACGTGACATCGTAAGCTGTGCCAATAATTAATTACCCTTGTTGTTTTAAAAAATGGTGCCTTCTTTCTAGCCTGAATGTATCTGTCTTCAGCTTCCAGCCCCTGATCTTGTTATTTCTTTGTCTAACAAAGAGCCATTTAGTATCAGAAACCTCTTCCAAACATTGGTACTCACACACGGTGATTGTGTCACCTCTTAACTCCTCTTGGGTAATCTAAAGAGACTGAGTTTCTCTACTCTCTCGCTGCAAGGCAGGTATTCCACACCTTGGATTATTCGTGTAGCTCTTTTCTGAACCCTTTCCAATATCTGAACATCCTTTCTGAAGTGCGGACACCAGAACTGGACACAGTCTCCAGTGACGTTCTTACTCATGTTGTATGCAGAGGAAATACCCCCTCCCTACTCCTACTCGATATTCCTCTGCTTATACATCCAGGAATCACTTTAGCCCGTTTAGCCAAGGTATCGCACGGGGCGCTCCTATTCAGCTTGCACCCGTGGACGTGGACTGGCATCCTTGGACGTTAGGTACAAAATAGAAGGAAGCAGTTCAGAGCTAGAGGCACCTTGGACCCCTTCTGTCTGGGGGCTGGGCCTCCACCTGCCCCAGGGTGGAATCCTGCCCTTCTCTCACTCTCAGGCCGGGTCCCAGGTCCCAGGCCTGATGGACTCCGACCCCGTGAGTCTGCCCTTCAGGAGCTGCCACCAGGAGGGAATACAGAGACCCGACAGCTTGTTCCCCCCAAGTGCAGTTGAATGGCAGCAGTAAGGACACAGTCCAGCAGAACCAGAGCACAGCGGTGTAACCCAGGGAAAGGCCAGCCCACATCTCGGTCACCTACAGGTGTGGGGAGGCTAGCTTACACCACACTACACAAAACCCACAGCAGTGAGTCTCAGAGCCCAGGACTACAGACTTGGGCTTGTGGGGCTCAGTCTACAGGGCCAAAAATAGCCGCGTAGACATTCCCCAGCAAGGGGAGTGGGTCTCACAGCCTGTCAAGGTTCCTCCCCCACTCTGAACTCTAGGGTACAGATGTGGGGACCTGCATGAAAAACCTCCTAAGCTTATCTTTACCAGCTTAAGTCAAAACTTCCCCAAGGTACAAAGTATTCCACCCGTGGTCCTTGGAATGGCCGCTACCACCACCAAACTAATACTGGTTACTGGGGAAGAGCTGTTTGGACGCGTCTTTCCCCCCAAAATACTTCCCAAAACCCTGCACCCCACTTCCTGGACAAGGTTTGGTAAAAAGCCTCACCAATTTGCCTAGGTGACTACAGACCCAGACCCTTGGATCTTAAGAACAATGAACAATCCTCCCAACACTTGCACCCCCCCTTTCCTGGGAAATGTTGGATAAAAAGCCTCACCAATTTGCATAGGTGACCACAGACCCAAACCCTTGGATCTGAGAACAATGAAAAAGCATTCAGTCTTTTACAAGAAGACTTTTAATAGAAAATAGAAGTAAATAGAAATGAAGAAATCCCCCCTGTAAAATCAGGATGGTAGATATCTTACAGGGTAATTAGATTAGAAAACATAGAGAACCCCTCTAGGCAAAACCTTAAGTTACAAAAAAGATACACAGACAGAAATAGTTATTCTATTCAGCACAATTCTTTTCTCAGCCATTTAAAGAAATCATAATCTAACACATACCTAGCTAGATTACTTACTAAAAGTTCTAAGACTCCATTCCTGGTCTATCCCTGGCAAAGACCAGCATACAGACAGACACAGACCCTTTGTTTCTCTCCCTCCTCCCAGCTTTTGAAAGTATCTTGTCCCCTCATTGGTCATTTTGGTCAGGTGCCAGCGAGGTTACCTTTAGCTTCTTAACCCTTTACAGGTGAGAGGAGCTTTCCCCTGGCCAGGAGGGATTTCAAAGGGGTTTACCCTTCCCCTTATATTTATGACACGCCCCCCAAATCTCAGCTAGGGTGAAACACTGGCTGGGATTTCTTCCTGGAGCTCTAGGAAAAACAGAGTTAATAAGACACATGCATCTCTAAATATACTACCAAGTACATAAAGACTAACAATATTTTCCACATCTTAAGGACGATTTTAACCAGTTGATTCTGGGAAACTTTCACGGGAGAGTGCATCAGCCACTTTGTTAGAAGCTCCTGAGATGTGTTGGATGTCGAAATCAAAATCTTGGAGAGCTAAACTCCACCGAAGAAGTTTTTTGTTAGTTTCTTTGACGGTGTGAAGCCACTTCAGTGCAGCATGGTCGGTTTGCAGGTGGAAACGCCGTCCCCAAACATATGGGCGTAGCTTTTCCAGAGCGTAGACAATGGCATAACATTCTTTTTCAGTGACTGACCAGTTGCTTTCCCTCTCAGACAGTTTTTTGCTGAGAAACACTACAGGGTGGAATTCTTGATCAGGTCCTTTCTGCATTAAAACTGCTCCCACACCACGCTCGGATGCATCTGTGGTTACTAGGAACGGTTTGTCAAAGTCTGGGGCCCTTAGTACAGGGTCAGACATGAGTGTCGCTTTAAGCTTGTTAAAGGCCTTCTGACACTTTCCGGTCCACTGAACAGCATTTGGCTGTTTCTTTTTGGTTAGGTCTGTCAGTGGGGCAGCGATTTGGCTGTAGTGCGGTACAAATCGTCTGTAATAACCAGCCAAGCCTAAGAAGGATTGAACCTGTTTCTTTGACTTTGGGACAGGCCACTTTTGGATAGCATCCACTTTGGCCTGTAGGGGGCTGATAGTTCCTTGACCCACCTGGTGTCCAAGGTAAGTCACTCTGTTTAGGCCTATTTGACACTTCTTAGCCTTAACAGTTAGTCCTGCCTCCCTTATGCGCTCAAGGACTTTTTGTAGATGTTCCAGGTGGTCTGCCCAGGAATCCGAAAATATGGCCACATCATCAAGGTAGGCGACTGCATATTCTCCTAATCCCGCTAGGAGACCATCTACAAGTCTTTGGAAAGTGGCGGGTGCATTTCGCAGCCCGAAAGGGAGTACATTAAATTCATACAGCCCGAGATGTGTGATGAAGGCTGACCTTTCCTTGGCAGATTCATCTAGCGGTACCTGCCAGTACCCCTTTGTTAAGTCCAAGGTAGAGATGAACTGGGCCCGTCCCAGTTTCTCTAACAGTTCATCTGTGCGTGGCATTGGATAGTTGTCTGGGCGAGTTACAGCATTTAGCTTACGGTAGTCCACGCAAAAACGTATTTCCCCATCTGGTTTGGGAACTAGAACCACTGGAGATGCCCATGCACTTTCAGAGGGGCGGATTACACCCATCTGTAACATATCCTGGATCTCCCGTTCTATAGCAGTTTTAGCTTGAGGAGACACCCGGTAAGGTTGGACCCTAATTGGGTGAGCATTACCTGTGTCAATGGAGTGGTATGCCCGTTCAGTCAGTCCTGGGGTGGCTGAGAACGTTGGCGCGTAGCTAGTGCACAGCTCCTGGATCTGCTGTCGCTGCATACGCCCAAGGGTCATGGAGAGGTTCACCTCTTCCACACCACCAGCACATTTCCCTTCGTAGTAGACACCTTCAGGCCACTCAGCATCATCTTCTCCCTGGGCTGTAAACTGACAAACCTTTAATTCTCTGGAATAAAAGGGCTTTAGAGAATTAATATGGTACACCTTAGGCTTTCGGTTGGAGGTGGGGAATGCTATGAGATAATTAACAGCTCCCAGGCGCTCCTGGACCGTGAATGGCCCTTCCCACGATGCTTCCATTTTATGGGCCTGGAGCGCCCTTAAGACCATGACCTGGTCTCCTACTTTGAAGGAACGCTCTCTGGCATGTTTATCATACCAGGCTTTTTGCTCTTTTTGAGCATCCTGTAAGTTTTCTTTAGCAAGGGCTAAAGAGGTTCGGAGGGTGTTTTGTAGGTTGGTTACAGAGTCCAGAATGTTAGTTCCTGGAGAAGGTGTAAATCCCTCCCATTGCTGCTTCACCAACTGCAATGGCCCCTTAACCTCACGGCCATATACAAGTTCAAATGGGGAAAACCCTAAACTGGGATGTGGTACAGCTCTGTAGGCAAAGAGCAACTGCTGCAACACTAGGTCCCAATCATTGGAGTGCTCATTTACGAATTTACGTATCATGGCCCCCAAAGTTCCATTAAACTTCTCCACCATGCCATTTGTTTGATGGTGGTAAGGAGTGGCAACCAAGTGATTTACCCCATGAGCTTCCCAAAGGTTTTTCATAGTTCCTGCCAGGAAATTAGTCCCTGCATCTGTGAGGATGTCGGAGGGCCAACCTACCCTGGCAAAAATGTCTGCTAGTGCCTGGCATACACTTTTAGCCCTGGTGTTGCTTAGAGCTACTGCTTCCGGCCATCGGGTGGCAAAATCCATGAAAGTCAGTATGTACTGCTTTCCTCTGGCTGTCTTTTTCGGAAAAGGACCCAGAATATCCACAGCTACTCGCTGAAATGGAACTTCAATGATGGGGAGTGGTTGTAGAGGGGCTTTGACCTGGTCTTGGGGTTTTCCCACTCTTTGGCACACCTCACAAGACTGGACATAGGTAGAAACATCCTTGCCCATTCCCTCCCAGTGGAATGACCCCCCCAAACGGTCTTTGGTCCTGTTCACCCCAGCATGGCCACTAGGGTGATCGTGGGCTAAGCTCAAGAGCTTGGCCCGGTATTTAGTTGGAACTACCAACTGTCTCTGAGGATGCCAGTCTTCCTGGTGTCCACCAGAAAGAGTTTCCTTGTATAAAAGTCCTCTTTCTACAACAAACCTGGATCGATTAGAAGAGCTGAGAGGCGGTGGGTTGCTCCGTGCCGCTGTCCAAGCTCTCTGGAGGCTTTCATCTGCTTCCTGTTCGGTCTGGAACTGTTCCCTTGATGCTGGAGACATCAGTCCCTCATTGGATTGTGGACCTAGGCTTGGTCCCTCTGGAAGCAATATAGGGGATGGAGCTGTTTCTGTTGACTGTGAACCGCTCTCCGCTGGTGCACTATGTTGGGATTCAGGCTCCGGCTGAGCCTCTTGTGTAGGGTTATCGGCTGCTGCCAGTTCAGGTTCAGTGGGGCCCTCTGGTGTTGAGGTTGCAAGTACTGGATTCAGTGCTGACACAGGGTCTGGTGTTGGTTGTTCGGCTGGTTCCGGTTCTGGGACTGGTTCCGTCTGGGTCTCTGGGACTGGATCCACTACTGCTGTTGCAGACATTGGCCTAAGGTCCAGGTCCATCACCTCTGACTGGGTCCTGATAGCAGTTTCCGGAACAGAGCTAGGCCTCACGGCTTGTTTAGCCTGGCTGCGGGTGACCGTTCCCACCCTCTTGGCCTGCTTCACATGATTGGCCAAGTCTTCCCCCAACAGCATGGGGATGGGATAATCATCATAGACTGCAAAAGTCCACATTCCTGACCAGCCCTTGTACTGGACAGGCAACTTGGCTGTAGGCAAATTGAAAGAGTTGGACTTGAAGGGTTGAATCGTCACTTGGATCTCTGGGTTGATTAAATTGGGGTCCACTAAGGAAGCATGGATAGCTGACACTTGTGCTCCGGTGTCCCTCCACGCGGTGACCTTCTTCCCGCCCACACTCACAGTTTCCCTCCGCTCTAAGGGTATCTGGGAAGTATCTGGGCCTGTGGACCTCTGGTGTGATTCCGGTGCAATGAACTGTAATCTGTTGGGGTTCTTGGGGCAGTTGGCCTTTACATGCCCCAGCTCGTTACATTTAAAACATCGTCCAGCTGACGGGTCACTGGGGCGAGGAGGGTTGCTGGAGAACGGGGTGGCAGGACGATAAGGGGTCTGGAGGGTTCTTTGGGAGGTAGGTGGGGCCTTGGGCGGCCCCCGGTAATAGGGTGTGGTCTGGGGTGGTCCCTTCTGGTCTCCGCTCCAACTGCGACCAGTTTTCTTCTTCTCTGCCACCTCCACCCATCTGGCTCCAATCTCTCCTGCCTCGATTACAGTTTTGGGTTTCCCATCTAGGATGTATCTTTCTATTTCCTCAGGAACACCCTCTAAGAACTGTTCCATTTGCATTAGGAAGGGCAAATTTACTGGAGATTCAACACTTGCTCCTGATATCCAGGCATCCCAATGTTTCACAATGTGGTAGGCATGTCGGGTAAATGACATGTCTGGTTTCCACCTTAGGGCTCTGAACCTCCGACGAGACTGCTCGGGTGTTATCCCCATTCTGACTCTCGCCTTGGATTTAAACAGTTCATACTTGTTCATGTGTTCTTTAGGCATTTCAGCTGCCACCTCAGCTAAGGGTCCACTGAGCTGCGGCCTCAGCTCTACCATGTACTGGTCAGTAGAGAGGTTGTATCCAAGGCAGGCCCTTTCGAAGTTTTCTAGGAAGGCCTCAGTATCATCGCCTGCCTTGTAGGTGGGGAACTTTCTGGGATGGGAAGTGGTACTTGGAGAAGGATTACTAGGGTTTGTTGGGATATTCTGCTGAGCCTTTATCTTCTCCATCTCCTCCACATACTTCCTCTCTTTTTCCTTCTCCTCCAGTTCTTTGTCCCTCGCTTCCATAGCTCTCCTGTGAGCAGCCGCTTGGTGTTGTTCTGCCTCCCTTTCTTGTTCCTTCTTCAGCCGCATGAGTTCTATCTGTCTTTCATGTTCCCTTTGTCTTTCCTCAGCCTGAAATTTGGCTAATTCCAGCTGTAGTCGAGCTGAGGATTTGGTCATTCTAACCTCTCTGTTTTTAACTAACTTTACACCCGAGGTTTAGAAATAAACAAACAAAACTTGGCTGTAAAATTTTGCTGTGCTGGAATAGAATACCTATTCTCTGATAGTGATTGTCAGCCTACAGAAAAAGACAATTCCCTTGTCTCTGTTCTGGGCCCAACTTAAAGCAAAAAACCTCCAAACTACTTGGAAACCTGCTTACCCAGCCCAAAGAAAAAGCAAATGGGTAGAACACACACCCCCTATTTACTTTTAGGAAGAAAAGAAAAAAAAAAAACCTCTGGGTTGGAAGACTGTGAATTTCCCTGCAGGAGTTAAGTACCCTGCCTCCAGGCAAAGAAAACCTGCAATTCACAAGATAATCCCCTTTTGTCTCTGCTTGGCCACAAAGCAGGGAAAACCCAAGATGCTTTCAGTTTCAAAGCTGCTTCAAAGCCACAGGAAAAAAAAATTCCTTTTTAAAATCTGTATTTCTAGTTCAAAAAATCTCAACTGGATCTCAAAATGATTTCAGGTTAATCCCACCGCTGCCACCATGTCAAGGTTCCTCCCCCACTCTGAACTCTAGGGTACAGATGTGGGGACCTGCATGAAAAACCTCCTAAGCTTATCTTTACCAGCTTAAGTCAAAACTTCCCCAAGGTACAAAGTATTCCACCCGTGGTCCTTGGAATGGCCGCTACCACCACCAAACTAATACTGGTTACTGGGGAAGAGCTGTTTGGACGCGTCTTTCCCCCCAAAATACTTCCCAAAACCCTGCACCCCACTTCCTGGACAAGGTTTGGTAAAAAGCCTCACCAATTTGCCTAGGTGACTACAGACCCAGACCCTTGGATCTTAAGAACAATGAACAATCCTCCCAACACTTGCACCCCCCCTTTCCTGGGAAATGTTGGATAAAAAGCCTCACCAATTTGCATAGGTGACCACAGACCCAAACCCTTGGATCTGAGAACAATGAAAAAGCATTCAGTCTTTTACAAGAAGACTTTTAATAGAAAATAGAAGTAAATAGAAATGAAGAAATCCCCCCTGTAAAATCAGGATGGTAGATATCTTACAGGGTAATTAGATTAGAAAACATAGAGAACCCCTCTAGGCAAAACCTTAAGTTACAAAAAAGATACACAGACAGAAATAGTTATTCTATTCAGCACAATTCTTTTCTCAGCCATTTAAAGAAATCATAATCTAACACATACCTAGCTAGATTACTTACTAAAAGTTCTAAGACTCCATTCCTGGTCTATCCCTGGCCAAGCACAGCATACAGACAGACACAGACCCTTTGTTTCTCTCCCTCCTCCCAGCTTTTGAAAGTATCTTGTCCCCTCATTGGTCATTTTGGTCAGGTGCCAGCGAGGTTACCTTTAGCTTCTTAACCCTTTACAGGTGAGAGGAGCTTTCCCCTGGCCAGGAGGGATTTCAAAGGGGTTTACCCTTCCCCTTATATTTATGACACAGCCCGAGCTCCAGCCCAAGCTGAAACATCGACACTGCTATCTCTGGCCCCATCTCCCAAACCCCAGTCTGTCGAGCCAGGCTCTGAGACTTGCTGCCGCAGGGTTTGGGGAGTTTTTATGCAGCACAGACATACCCGTTGAGACTCCTGACGCAGCCCAGGCACAGGGAAAACCTCAACGTGAATGACGCCAGTGTGGTGCGTATGTTCTGGTTAATTGGGCCATCTGGAGCTATGGCTCCCTTTCCTGCAGATGGGCAAGTGATCCCTGCTTGATTGACACCCCCCCCCCCCCATAGCAAACCACATAAGACCAACTGGACAAATGGACATACAAGGTTCACAAAATACTACAGGCAGCCTTGCGTCCTTCACAGCTGTGACATTCCTGACATGCAAGGCTGGGAGCTGGGGGGATTGGGCTGGTGCCTTTCTCGGTGTGATTCATGAGTGGCTCCGGGAGCATTCATGCAGCCTAGCTGAGTGTGGGGCCTGGAGGGGTTTGCTGCCAGATAGTCACTGGCAAGGCGTTGTGAGAGACAGCCCAGGCTGGAGAGAGTTCAGGGGGGCACAGCGGTCCCACAGTCCCAGGCTGCACTCCAGGGATCCCGTCACAACAGCATCTTTCAGGGAAGTAGGTTTATAGCTGAGCAGTTATTAATGTTAGTAACACTATAGCAGGGTTCAAAAAAGAACTAGAAAAGTTCATGGAGGACAGGTCCACCAATGGCTAGTAGCCAAGATGGTCAGGGACACAGCCCCATGCTCTGCGTGTCCCGAGCCTCTGACTGCCAGAAGCTGGGAGTGGGTGACAGGGGATGGATCACTTGATAATTGCCCTGTTCTGGTCATTCCCTCTGAAGCACCTGGCATCGGCCACTGTGGGAAGACAGGATATTGGGCTGTCAGCGGTTCTCAAACTGTGGGTCAGGATCCCAAAATGGGTCACAACTCTGTTTAATGGGGTCGCCAGGGCTGCCTGACTTGCTGGGGCCGAAGCCCGAGCCCCACTGCCCTGGACCAAAGAAAAAGCCAGAGGGCTTCAGACCTCCTGCCTGCGCTTGAAGCCCTTGGACTTTGGCTTTGGTCCCCCCGCCTGTGGAAAACTTATCGGAAAGAAGTTTGAGAGGTAACTTGATTAGAGCATCTAAATACCTTCCTGCCTGGGGAGAAAATACGTGGTAAGAAAAGGCTCTTTAATCTCCCAGGGAAAGGCAGAACAAGAACCAATGATCGGATGCTGAAGCCAGACAGATTCAAATTAGAAATATGGCAGAGATTGTTAACAGGTAGGGTGAGTGACCATTAGAACACACTCCCGAGGGAACTGGTGGATTCTCCAGCTTCCTGCCGTCTTCAGCTCCAGACATGATGTCCTCTGGAAGATGCTTTAGCCAAGCAGAACTTACTGGGCTCACGGGGGAGCTGGATCAATTTTAATGGCCTGTGCTAGATAGGAGGTCAGACTAGATAGCCTAAGGGTCAATTCTGGCCTTAAACGCCATGAATCTATGGAAAAAGTACGACATCCCCCTAATGCTACCTTGCAGCCTCACGTTGGCCAGGGGGGTGAGCCACATGGACAGGCAGGTCATGGTGGGAACAGAAGCTACATCCGTCTTTACCCAGAGAAGCAGTGAACTTGTGGCAACAGCTCCCAATGGAGAGCCACCTGCTTTCCATGAGCAGGGAGCTGAGTGCGGAATCTAGCAGCAGCTGATGGTTCAGCCAGACAAAAGGCCTCAGCCGGGGAAGGAAGCTGGAATGACAGCTTGCCAATGAAGCAGCAAAGCCGTCGGTGTCCAAGCTGCCTCAACGGAAGCTCAGGAGCTGTTTACTCCAGGCAATCCGGCTCCGTCCAAGCCTGGGTTTCCATTAACGGGACGGTGCCAACTGACTGTTGGAGGGGTTACCCTCCCTCTGAAGCAGCCTGTGATCCAAATACAATTTGTATCCGATTTTCACTCTTGTCTAGATGCAGATCTGGACACAGATAGTCCTGCCTGTGCCTTGCCCAGGCTGGCCTAAGGATCACCAGAGGCAGCAGGCCTTGCCACATTTTCAGCTGGGGCAGACCAGTGTCCGTATATTGCCATGATGCTCCCCATCTCACACCGGCTGCCAGTCCAGGGTCCAATTCCTGGTCCTGCAAAGCCCTGGCACAAGAGAGGGGCCAGTTATTTCAGAGACCACCTGCTCCCTAGTCCGTGTCATGCCAGTGAGACTCCCCGAGGTGACTGCTGGAGCCCTGGCTGCTGATCATGGTGAGCATCGGGGGCGGGGCCATTCATGGCCATGGGACTCATTTCCCCCAGGAAACAGACTAGCTTGGGGTGCGGCCACATCTCACTCACTTTTAAAACCACCTATTAGGCACTTAAGAAAAACGTAATCCCCAAAGGCACCAAGAAAACTGACTGCAAAAGGCTCACGGGTGAGACATCACAGCTGCAATGTCAAACGGAACTCAGGAACGGTTTCCAGGTGCTACAAGACTGGATCCAACACAGGCAGTCAACACTGATTTGACATGGTCCTTCCTTCCTGATGGTACTGGGACGCTGGTGGACCAGGTGCCAGCTCATGCCAAGGCCCCTAGATCTCAACTGAACGCTGTCAGATACATTGCTGGAAACCAGGCCGGCTCACCTATGTGTTATGTTGGTAAAATAGGTATTAGAATGACAAGAATGAGTTTGGTGTTCAGACTTTATGGAAAGCTTGTAAGATGCTGCCTGCACGGATCTCAGTTACAATACCCATAGCCCATGTGATAAGGTAAAATTTAAGTGTTTGCTCTGTAACTGCAAATCGCCAGATGGAAGAGGAGCATTAACGAACGTGAAATACTAGTGGCCAACAAAGGAGGCCCATCAACGCCAGACGAGCTATTGTGGAACATCAGAACATAAGAACGGCCAGACTGGATCAGACCGAAGGTCCATCCAGCCCAGTATCCTGTCTCCGACAGTGGCCAATGCCAGGTGCCCCAGAGGGAGTAAAGGTAACAGGCAGGGGTGAAAGTAAGTCGAGTGACTTACCGGTACGCTGGGGCCAGCTCTGGCCCCCGGAAGGGGCGGAGCCTAGGGCAGAAGGGGCAGGGCTGAGGGGTCAGAGCCAGCCCCAGCCCACCCTGTAAGGTAAGTGTCCCCCCTCCCTCCTCCTCCCCCCCCCCCCACCAGGGTAGCAGCAGCAGCAGCCCGGGGCTACAGGGGCTATGTAAGGGCCGGGGCGGGAGAAGCAGGGGAGCCCTTTAAATAGCCGCCGGAGCCCCACAGCCGCTACCCCAGGGCTCCAGCAGCGGGGCTCTGGAAGCAAGCCACTGCTGGGAGCCCCAGGCCCTTTAAATTGCCCCCTGGGGACAGGGCCGGCTCTAGGATTTTGGCCGCCCCAAGCAAAACAATTTTTGGCCGCCCTGCTTTTTTTTCGTGCCCCCCGCCCCCGGCTCCACCCCAACTCCGTCCCTTCCCAACCCCTTCCCCAAATCCCCGGCCCCTCCTCCTCCCCCGGGCGTGCCGCATTTCCCCCTCCCCCATTGCTTCCTGCGGCTCCCCCCCCCGCAACCTCCTGCCCCAGCTCACCTCCGCTCCACCGCCACCGCCTCCCCCGAGCGCGCCGCTGCTCGGCTTCTCCTCCCTCCCTCCCAGGCTTGCCGCTCCAAACAGCTGTTTCGCGGGCGGCAAGCCTGGGAGGGAGGGGGCAGAAGCGGAGCGGCGTCGCGCTCAAGGGAGCAGGGGGAGCAGAGGCGAGCTGGGCGGCGGGGGCACATTTCTAGGGGCGGCATGGCCGGCGCCGGAATGCCACCCCTAGAAATGTGCCACCCCACGCACCTGCTTGTTTTGCTGGTGCCTAGAGCCGGCCCTGCCTGGGAAGCCGGGCTGCCCCAGTACGGCACACGGGCTCTTGCCGCTACGCTGTACCGGGGCGGACCGCCTTACTTTCACCTCTGGTAACCAGTAATGATCAAGTGATCTCTCTCCTGCCATCCAGCTCCACCCTCTGACAAACAGAGGCTAGGGATACCCTTCCTTACCCACCCTGGCTGATAGCCAGTAATGGACTTAACCTCCATGGACTTAACCTCCATCAAGGGATAAAATACTTTGTTGTTTGCTCTCCACCCCATGGAGAGGAGACGTGCAAGTGAATTCCTCCCAACAGCTGAATTTGCAACTCGAAGCCGGGGGCGGTGGGGAGGAATAAAAAGCCCTGACAAGGAGGAACTGTATCTTTCATGCTGCTTGGATGCTGAGGGGCAAGCGTTACTAAGCATAAGCAAACTATCCCCGGTGCTTGGCCTGGGTTATCCCTAAAGGACACATAGAGCTTGCTTAATCTAGAAACTTCTGTGACTTTTTGAAACTTAAGACTGTAACTTGTGTGTGTGTGTGTGTTTACCTGCTTTAACCTTGTAAGTAACTCTCTTATTTCCTTTCCCAAGTTAATTAATCTTTAGACAGTTTATTGTAGGACTGGCTACAAGCATTGTCTTTGATGTGAGATCTAAGGTGCAATTAACCTGGGATAATTGAGGTCCTTTGAGCCTGGGAGTAGCCTGAATATTGTTGTGATTTTTGGTATGAAGAACCATGTACCACAAAAGCAAGCTTGCCTAGGTGACAGGACGGATCGGAGCACCCAAGGGGACTGTCTGTGACTCCGTGTTGAGGCTGTTGTGGTGCGTGAGGAGTTTGCACTTGATGATTAGTTGGTGAAATGGAAGTACAGAACTCACAGCCCGTTTGGGCTCGGTGCCCTGGCTCCTGGCAGCCTGCCCTGAGGTTGGTTCTCACGCTCTGGGGCCCTGCAGGGCAGTGTGACAGCTATGACAGTGTGACTGAGTACACCTACCCTGTGATAAGAAACCTGTGGGGCCAAGTCTTAGAGCCGGTTGACTCGGGCTCGCAGGGTTCAGGCTGAGGATCTAAAAATTGCGAGGGAGACATTTGGGCTCAGACTGGAGCCCGGGCACTGAGACCTTCCCCGCCACCTCCACCCCCAGGGTCTTGGAGCCTGGACTCCAGCCTGAGCCCGAATGTCTCCACTGCAATTTTATAGCCCCGCAGCCTGAACCCATGAGCCCGAGTCAGCTGATCCGGGCCGGCCACAGCCAAGCCCCGGGTCTTTTATCACAGCATCGCCACACCCAGAGCTGCCACAATCTAACAGTATTTGGTTTCCAGACAAGCAAACCTAAAGTTTGGAGAAGTGATGGCACCTGGAACTGTAGGCGAGGAAGGAAACAAGCCACAGCAAACATCAACTCCTCACAAACGTCTCCAGGAAAAGCAGCACGTACGAAACGTATGAGAAAAGGACAACGCAGGTGAAAGCAGGGACAAGCGGCGCGTGATGGGAGAAGAGGGGGTGCCTGGGTTGCACTGCCAAAGAAGCTGACGTGGCTGCTGAAAGAGGCCCTAGTAAAACATTTTGGGTACGTCTACACTGCAAAACTCAACCTGCGGCAGCAAGGCTCAGAGCCCCGGTCAGCTGACTGGCCGGAAGATGCTCCCGCTTGGGCTGGAGCCCGGGCTCTGGAACCCAGTGCGGGGGCTGGATCTCAGAGCCTAGCCTGAGTGGGAACGTCTGCGCTAAGAGGGTTACCCCGTAGTGTGCGCCCTGTGAGCTCGAGTCATTTGCCTTGGGCTCCGAGACTCGCTTCCAGGTGGACAAACTACGGCCCGCGGACCCTCCTGCCTGGCCCCTGAGCTCCTGGCCCGGGAGGCTCACCCCCGGCCCCTCCCTCACTGTCCCCCCTCCCCTGCAGCCTCAGCTCGCTGCACCACCGGCCAATGCTCTGGGCGGGGGGGCTACGAGCTCTTGCGGGCAGCACAGCTCCAGAGCCGCAGCCTGACCCGGTGCTCTGTGCTGCACGGTGGTATGCCTGGCTCCAGCCGGGCGGTGCGGCTGTAATGCCGCCAGCCACCGGTGCTCCAGGCAGCATGGTAGGGGGCCAGGGGCAGGGAGCAGGGGGGTTGGATAGAGGGCAGGGGAGTTCGGGATGGTGGTCAGGGGGCAGCGGTGTCAATAAGGGGTGGGGCACTCAGAGGATGGGGAATAGGGGGGTTGAATGGGGGCAGGGGTCCCGGGGGGACAGTCAGGAGGGGGGGGTTGATGGGGTGGCAGTCAGGGGCAGGGGGTCCGGGGGTGGTCAGGGGACAGGGGGGGTGGATGGGCAGGGGTCCCAGGGGGGCCATCAGGGGACAGGGAACAGGGGGCTTGGATGGGGCAGGAGTCCCAGGGGGACCGTCACGGGGTGAGAAGCAGGGGGGGTTGGATAGGGGGCAGGGGCCAGGCCATGCCTGGCTGTTTGGAGAGGCACAGCCTCCCCTAATCAGCCCTCCATGCAATTTCGGAAACCCGATGTGGCTCTCGGGCCAAAAGGTTTGCCCACCCCTGGTGTAGCTTGACCCTTAATTAACTCAACAACGTTGTAACGGACAAGTTTGCACTAGCCTTTACGACCTGTCAAGGACAAACAAGGAGAGACCCTAACAACAGGAAAAGAACAGAGAAAGTGATGGGCAAAGTGTGTTCACAGGGTGCTGAACAGACCAGCAGCGCTAGAAATTATTGACTTTAACAAAGAAATTCAACACTCAGAACTATCAATAGACTCACAGATTGTAAAAGCAGAAGAGACCATGCTGACAATCTAGTCTGATCTCCTGTACACACAGCCCAGAGAACATCACTCAATGGTTTCTGCATCAAACCCAGAACTTCTGTTTCAGTTAGAGGGCGTCTTTTAGAAAGCTACCCGGTCTAGATTTAAAGATTTCAAGTGATGAAGTTGCCAGTATAACATCTCACATCCCAAAGAAGTGAAAGATACAATAACACAATTAAAATCTGGCAATGCTGCAGGTGAAGACCAAGTCACTGAAGAAATGTTGAAAGCTCACAATGATGAGCCCATCGATAACATCACCGAAATCTTCACCCAAGTATGGGAGCAGGAAATGCCTCCAGAACAATGGAAAAGGGCATTGTAATCAAAATACCAGAGAAAGGGGACCTAAGCAACCTAAGTACATTACCAGGCCTGAGGAAGAGCCCTGGGTAAGCTCAAAAGCTCGTCTCTCTCACCAACAGAAGTTGGTCCAATAAAAGATATTACCTTCCCCCACCTTGTCTCTCTAGATCTTAAGAAGGCGTTTGACAGCCTCCATCACGACTCTAGAACATCCTGAAGTGCTCCGGCAACGTCACACAAATAATTAACATAATCAAGGCTTTCTATCCAGGCATGGCATGGGTAGGTCAAGTAAACCCTGGCTTGAGTGAATAGTTCAGCATAGTGTGAAACAAGGAAACATTCTCTCGCCTGTTTGGCGTTGCCATTGGTTTCTGTATGAGGAAAAGAGCAGCCGGACAGAACACAGGTACCGCGTGGTTCAGTCGCAGGTCATTACGAGAGCTAGATTTCGCGGATGAAATATCTCTTCTGAGGGACAGTTTCAGCAAGAAGGACACAAAGACAGAAAGTCTGGCCAGCACCACACCAAAGACAGGGCGAGTAATCAGTTATGAAAACACAAGTCTGATGAGAATCCCAGCAATGCCCAGCTCCAGCATTATGTCCGAAGGCAAAGGAATGCAAGAGGGGAGTCAATTCACATTCCTTGGCACGGACATGCAAGCCGGTGGGGATGGCCAAAAGGAAATATTGTTACAAACTGGCCAAGCCGCAGCTACCTTTACCAGCTTCAACCAGATTTATCTTTGAAAAGCTACAGCTTAAAGACCAAACTACTGATCTGCCAAAGCAGCTTAATCTTGCCCGTCAGCAGGCACTCCTGGCTATCCCAGTCCGCCCCTCACCATCCCACCCACATGTAACCCTCCTGCCTGTCAGAGTTGGCAGCAACAAGGGCCGGGTTCAGTATCTAGGGGATCCATTCCAATAACACAATGCAAACCGGCTTGAGCCCCCACCCAGTGACCTGGGACAAATATATACCACCCCCCTGGGCGCCTCCAAGAGGTAATACTTCCCCTCTCGCAAGCACAGAGTCTGAGTGTGGCAAAAAGCCTTTTAATAACAGAGAGAAACAATGTGGCATTATGTTGGGGAAACACCACCAACAGGATTCATAACACAACCCATTAGCAAAAAACCCACCCCAAGCAAATTGGGGCATGTCCTTTGCCTTTGGTTCTTGAGTCCAGCAACCCCAAATCACCCAAAGTCCCAAAAGTCCAAAGACCCAAAAGTCTCTGTCCCTGGTCAGGGCAGCCCCAGAGTTTGAAAGTTTATCTGCAGAGCTTTACCTCCCAACCTGGGTGGAGATGGCGGGGGGGCATTAAGGGGCACCTTACTTGGTCCAAAGCTGATGGCCCCACCTCTCCATGGGGCGCCGCTCTGCCAGCCGCCCCATGAGCTGCTCTAGGCATCCAACAAACTGCTCTGCTCCACCAGCCGCTCTGCTCCACAAGCCGCTCTGCTCGCCGTCCTACAAACTGCTCCACCCTATATCTTCAGGCTCCCCCGCTACTTAACACAACACTCAGTGATTTCAGCTCTTAGTAAAAAGAACAGGAGAACTTGTGGCACCTTAGAGACGAACCAATTTATTTGAGCATAAGCTTTCGTGAGCTAGAGCTCACTTCATCGAATGCATCACGGAAGCTTATGCTCACATTGGTTAGTCTCTAAGGTGCCACAAGCACTCCTTTTCTTTTTGCAAATACAGACTAACACGGCTGTTACTCTGAAACCAGCTCTTACTAAGTTTAGCTCTTTTGTGATTTCAGCTTGTAGTAGAGGAGCCTCAGGGCTGGTGCACCATTGGCCCAAAGTGAATACAGCTCAGCAGCCTGTAACTAGACTCCTAATAGAATCAACATTAGCTCTGATATTCCACAGTGGAGAGAGGAGGAAGTACAATTAGCATGTAAGGCCCTCTCCCAGGGGCCCATACCACCAAGTACTAATACTTGTCCCCAACCTCTCTCAATTCACAGTTTTGGAACCCATGACCCTTGCCTAGCAAGTCCTACTTAGTTGATGGTGAGTCCCTCCATCATAACAAAAGGCCAAGTACAGTTCCACTGTCCTTGATTCCCATAATCAGGGTAATAAAAATTTATTCTTCCTGCCCCAATAACAGAGACACTGGGGATCCCACAGCAGCCAAGGTGACCATTTGGGCAGCTATGGCCTCATTCTAGGCGGGGTGGGAGTGCCTATGCAAATGAGATTGGCCCCTGAAGTTCTTTTCCACAACTTGCCACACCTCACCACCAGATGTCAGGGTGGAGCTCATCCTGACACTGCTTACACACACATACGCACACTGCAATTTGCTATTCCACTTCTTGGCCTCTCCAAGACTAGAGACACATGCTCATGTCGTGCAGTGTCCAGACAGGGAAAGCAGGATGATACGGGTAACGATGGGCCAGTTAGCCTGACAACAGTTGTGGGCAAAATGACGGGAAAGCTGACACGGGGTTCGGTTGATAAAAGGATGGGAATAGAATTAGTGGCAGCCAACATAGGTTTATGGAAACCAGGTCTTGTCAGATAAGCCTGATTTCCTTCTTTCATGAGATAACCAGTTTGATTGAGTAAGGTAACTGGGTAGATGTAATAGACTTCGGCAAGGCACTTGCCTTTGTACCACATTACATTCTATTTAAAAAACGAGCACTCTACGATATCAATAAAGCAGACGTATTATGGAATAAGAAGTGGCTAACTGACGGATCTCAACCAGGAGTTGTCAATAAGAAATCATCATTGAATGGGGGTGTTTTTAGTGTTATTTTGCAGGGACTGGTCCTTGGCCTGATACTATTTAACATTGTCATCAGTGATCTGGAAGTAAATATACAATCACCGCTGATAAAATGTGTGGGTCACACAAAGGTTGGCGGAGTGGGAATAATATGAAGACAGAGCAGTCCTACACAGCAATCTGGAGCGCTTGGTAAGCAGGGACCATTCAAACAAAATATGTTTTAATACAGTCAAAGATGAGGTTATACATCTAGGAACAAAGGATGCAGGCCCTACCTACAGCATGGGGGACTGTCTCCTGGGCAGAAGTGAGGCTGAAAAGCATTTAGGGGTCACAGTGGATAAGTAACTGAACATGAGCCAGTGAACAGGGGAGTCTGAGAGGGAGAGAAGGAGATCCCCTGCTGAACAAACAAGGTGTGAGTACTAACCTTGGGCTGAGTACGTGTATGTTTGTTTGGGTTTTGGCTGTTTGTGTTTTTCTTTCTCTTTCAGATTATTTAAAGTTACAGAGTCAGTTGGGATTGTGTGTGTTGGGGACAGTCTGAGCCTTTGTTCTCTGGGTCTGCCTTGATCAGCTTTGATCAGCCTGGTGATCACCCTCCCGCTGTGTGATTAACGAGGAGGTAGGGCTGACCTAGGAGAGAAGGCCTTAAAAGCCAGAGGCTAAGCGACCAAGGGGATCACAAACAGGGGAGTTTTTAAGAGGGAGTCATAACACAATAGCTATGATTAGGCAAGGCCACATTGCCAGTTCCACAAAAACAACAAAAGGAGTCCTGTGGCACCTTAAAGACTAACTGATTGATTTGAGCATAAGCTTTCGTAGGTAAAAACCCAACTTCTTCAGATGCAACAAGTGGGGTTTTTACCCACGAAAGCTTATGCCCAAATCAATCGGTTAGTCTTTAAGGCGCCACCGGGCTCCTCGTTGTTTTTCTGGATTCAGACTAACACGGCTCCCCCCTGATACTTGCCAGTTCCAACGCAGCTCCTGTCTCCTCCACCTGCACCTGTATCCAGATAGACAACCTCACTCCCTACCCCTCCCAGTGGTACAAAAGAGGGGGTACTGAAGCTCTCAGACTCACGAGCCTGCAAAACGGAACATGGCCATTCATTGTAAGGGGTGGCGCCGGGGCGAGCGCTGCAGGTCTAATCGAACCTGCTAAGAAAGAGGACGGGGGACAGGGAAAAACTCTACTGGTGCACAGAGCTATGGACCTGCCTGATTAACCCCAGTAACCATGGCATTTCCTGCACTACGGACTCTGGTCTTCTGCTCTCTGTCTGCGTGGCAAGAACCAAGGGAAGGGCGACGGGGAAGCCCTAACAGTGGCAAAAAGGGCTAATGCAATCCTAGGATGTATAAACAGGGGCACAGTGAGCAGGTGTTGGGAGCTGAGACCAATGCTGGAGCCGTGTCTACACTACAAAATTAAGTTGACCTAACTTACATTAAAAAAAAACCAGGAGAACTTGTGGCACTAGCCGTCACCTTCAGCCCCCAACTTAAACCTCTCCAGCGCATCATCAAGGATCTGCAACCTGTCCTGAAGGATGACCCATCACTCTCACAGATCTTGGGAGACAGGCCAGTCCTCACTTACAGACAGCCCCCCAACCTGAAGCAAATACTCACCAGCAACCACACACCACACAACAGAACCACTAACCCAGGAACCTATCCTTGCAGCAAAGCCCGTTACCAACTCTGTCCATATATCTATTCAAGGTTTCAGAGTAGCAGCCTTGTTAGTCTGTATTCGCAAAAAGAAAAGGAGGACTTGTGGCACCTTAGAGACTAACCAATTTATTTGAGCATAAGCTTTCGTGAGCTACAGCTCACTTCATCGGATGCATTCAGGGACACCATCATAGGACCTAATCACATCAGCCACACTATCAGAGACTCGTTCACCTGCACATCTACCAATGTGATATATGCCATCATGTGCCAGCAATGCCCCTCTGCCATGTACATTGGTCAAACTGGACAGTCTCTACATAAAAGAATAAATGGACACAAATCAGAAGTCAAGAATTATAACATTCAAAAACCAGTTGGAGAACACTCCAACCTCCCTGGTCGCTCAATTTCAGACCTAAAAGTGCCAATTCTCCAACAAAAAAACTTCAAAACCAGACTCCAACAAGAGACTGCTGAACTGGAATTAATTTGCAAACTGGATACAATTAACTTAGGCTTGAATAAAGACTGGGAGTGGATGGGTCATGACACAGAGTAAAACTATTTCCCCTTGCTAATTTTCCCCCCTACTGTTACTCACACCTTGTCAACTGTTTGAAATGGGCCATCCTGATCATCACTACAAAAGCTTCTTTTTCTCCTGCTGAGAATAGCCCACCTTAATTAATTGGTCTCGTTAGAGTTGGTATGGTAACACCCATTGTTTCATGTTCTCTGTGTATATATATCTTCCTACTGTATTTTCCACTGCATGCATCTGATGAAGAGGGTTTTAGCCCATGAAAGCTTATGCCCAGATAAATTTGTTAGTCTCTAAGGTGCCACAAGGACACCTCAGTTTTTTTGCTGATACAGACTAACACGGCTACCACTCTGTAACTTACATCAGTGTACTGTCACCACAGTAATCACATCACTCGTGCGGGGCTACACTTTGCTTCTCATGTCAGCGATGTGCGTCCACACCAGGAACACTTGTGCCAATTGTACTGTCAGCGTGGGGCACTGTGGGAACGCAGGGTCTACACTGACTCTGCATTGATGTAACCACAGCAGCCTTGACTCTACGCCCCTGGTGAAGGTGGAGTTATTAAGTCGGCATAGGTGGGCAGTTACGTTGGCAGCAGTGAAATTAAGTGTAGGCAGTTAGGTTGACACAAGGCAGCTTATGTCATGTAGACCAGACCTAAAATACGTCATGCAGTTCTGGTGTCCACATTTTGAAAGGAATGCTGAAAAATGAAAATGATGAAGAAAAAAAGCCACAAAACTGATTCGAGGGCTGGAGAAAATGCCTCGAAGTGAGACACTTACAGTGCTCAACCTGGTTAGCTTAGCAGAAAGAAGAGTGAGGGGTGACTTGATTACAGCGTGTAAGTACCTGCCTGGGGAGAAAATACCAGGTACTAACGGGCTCTTTATTCAAGCAGAGAGAGGCAGAACAAGATCCAATGGTTGGAAGCTGGAGCCAGACAAAATCCCAATTAGAAATAAGGTGCTTTGTTGGTAGGGAGGGTGAGTGTGAACTGGAACAAACTACCAGGGGAATGGCTGGATTCTCCATCTCTTGATGTTTTAAATCCAGCCTGGCTGCTTTTCTGGAAGCTGCTTTAGCCAAACACAAGAGATTGGGCTCCATACGGGGGGGTGGGGTGGGGGGGGTGAATGAATTTGACTAGCCTGTGCTATACATGAGGTCAGGCTACAGGTTCTAACAGCCCCTCCCAGCCTTTCAGTCAGTCTATCTGTCTGTCTGTCTAGCTACTGGTAGCGATTAAAAAAATTAATTGTGATTAATCACACTGCTAAACAATAATAGAATACCATTTATTTAAATATTTTTGGAGGTTTTCTACATTTTCAAATATATTGATTTCAGTTACAACACAGAATACAAAGTGCACAGTGCTCACTTTATGTTTATTTTTATTACAAATATTTGCACTGTAAAAAACAAAAGAAATAGTATTTTTCAGTTCCCACATTGCAAGTGCTGTAGTGCAATCTCTTTATCATGAAAGTTGAAATTACAAATGTAGAATTATGTACAAAAAACCCTGCATTCAAAAATAAAACAATGTAAAACTTTAGAGCCTGCAAGTCCACTCAGTCCTACTTCTTGTTCAGCCAATCGCTCAGACAGACAAGTTGTTTACATATGCAGGAGATAATGCTGCCCACTTCTTTTTCACAGGTTTCAGAGTAGCAGCCGTGTTAGTCTGTATTCGCAATGTCACTTGAAAGTGAGAACAGGCATTCACATGGCAGTGTTGTAGCCAGTGTCACAAGATTTTACGTGCCAAATGCCCTAAAGATTCATATGTCCCTTCATGCATCAACCACCATTCCAGGGGACATGTGTCCATGCTGATGACAGGTTCTGCTCAATAACGATCCACAGCAGTGCAGACTGACGCATGTTCGTTGTCATCATCTGAGTCAGATGCCACCAGCAGAAGCTTGGTTTTCTTTTCTGGTGGTTCGGTTCTGTAGTTTCTAAATCAGAGTGTTCCTCTTTTAAGACTTCTGAAAGCATGCTCCACACCTTGTCCCTCTTAGATTTTGGACAGCGCTTCAGATTCTTAAACCTCTGGTCGAATGCTGTAGCTACCTTTAGAAATCTGACCTTAGTACTGTCTTTGCGTTTTGTCAAATCTGCTGTGGAAGTGTTCTTAAAATGAACAACGTGCCGGGTGAGCATCCGAGACTGCTACAACATGAAATCTATGACAGAATGCGGGTAAAACAGAGCAGGGGACACACAGTTCTCCCCCAGGGAATTCAGTCACACATTTAATTAATGCATTATTTTTTAACGAGTGTCATCAGCATGGAAGCATGTCCTCTGGAATGGTGGCTGAAGCATGAAGGGGCATATGAATGTTTATCATATCTGGCACGTAAATACCTTGTAATGCTGGCTACAAAAGTGCCATGCAAACGCCTGTTCTCACTTTCAGGTGACCTTATAAATAAGAAACAGGCAGCAGTATCTCCTGTAAACGTAAATAAACTGGTTTGTCTGAGCGATTGGCTGAACAAGAAGTAGGACTTAGTGGCCTTGTCGGCGCTGAAGTTTTACTTTGTTTTGTTTGAGTGCAGTTGTGTAACAAAAAAAATCTACATTTGTAAGTTGCACTTTCACAATAAAGCGATTGCACCACAGGACCTGTATGAGGTGAACTGAAAAATACTCTTTCTTTTGTTTGCCATTTTTAGAGTGAAAATATTAGTAATGAAAAATAAGAATATAAAGTAAGCACTGTGCACTTTATATTCTGTGTTGTAATTGAAATCAATATATGAAAATGTAGAAAAACATCCAAAAATATTTAGTAAATTTCACTTGATATTCTATTGCTTAACAGTGCGATTAAAACGGCGATTAATCACAATTTTTTTTAATCACAATTAATTTTTTGAGTTAATCACATGAGTTAACTGCGATTAATCGACAGCGCTAGTATTTATCTTGCCCCACTATCAGAGGGCAAAGATCAGAAGAGGAACCCAATAGCCCCCCACCCTGCGATATGCTTCCAATGTGTAATGCCTGGGAGCACCCTTCTCTAATGCATGGAGGAGGGCACAGGCTTGCCCTAGGGGTGGCCAAGGACTTTGAGCCAGGAGGGAGCAGGGCCACACAAGCCCTTTGTGAGGAAGCAGGACCAGTGCACCTGCACAGCATCATCTGACCCACATCCGGCACCTGGGGCTGGACATGAGCCAGACCTGGGGGGGAAGAGCTGGGAAGCCGGAGCAGCGGGATGCCCCTGAGGCAGTGAGAGGTGGTGGTGGGGGGTTGCCTGGGGCTCGTCGGGAGGACCGCGCACCCATTGTTGGTCACTAGAAATACCTCAGCCAGACGGGGCGGGGGGCTGGGGGGGGGCAAAAAGGGGGGCAGTGGATCCTTTGCAAGCTGGGCAGAAGTGCTGCCTTGTGACGGCCCCATTCAGGGCCTTGTTAGATGGGCCCGATCCTGCACAGGGCTGCCACTGGACGTCAGACGTCTAACAGACCCAGCGTGAATGGGCTGCCCAGCAGCAGAGCTGGGAGCCTCCTTAGCGAGAGGTTTTTAAGGTCAGGCTTGACAAAGCCCTGCTGGGATGATTTAGATGGGGATTGGTCCTGCTTTGAGCAGGGGGTTGGACGAGATGACCTCCTGAGGTCCCTTCCAACCCTGATCTTCTATGATTCCTCAGCTGCAGCCAGACGCGGCACTCCCCTAGCCCCGCCCATGGGTAGTCGGGCAGGAAGGGGCACGGGGAGGGAGTGAGATTCATGCCCAGCCCATGCTTCCCCCGTACCACCACGGTCACATGGCGCTCCTGTGCTCCAACGGAGGGCCGGGGCCGGGGGAGAACAGGGCCAGCTGCCAGGATTCCTCCGTGTCTCCTGGCTAGACCCTGCCCTGGGCTGTGTTTCTTTGGCCTGCAGCTGTGACCCACTGCACTTTAAGCCTTAGCCAATTCTAGCCTGATGAACTGGCCAGGGTCAAGAGCTGGCTCTCCCGGGCTGCCCCTCCAACCCTTTCCCCTCGATCTTCCCGCCTGCCTGTCTCCACCCCACACACCCACTTTTCACTCCCCCAACTCCAAGCAGGGCTGCTACTAAACACAAGTCTGCAGAGACCCAGAGCCAGCAACCAGGGGTGGTTTATCATTTCAAACACACACACAAAACCCACAACCCACAGCCACCTGACACTGGAAAAGGGAGAGAGAGAAGGAGCCAGTTTGCTAGGAACATTAACATTGAGCTGAACCTAGAAGGTGCTCCAGGGAAACACCCTTTGAGAACGGCAAATATCTGCATGTGGTTTGCAGTGGTGGTGTAGCCGGGTGGGTCCTGGGATTAGACAGACACGGTGGGGGCGGTGATCTCTCTTATTGGACCAGCCTCTGTTGCTGAAACACACGCTTTTAACACTCGCCAGCAGAAGGTGGGCCAATAAAAGCGATTACCGCCCCCTCCTGGTCTCTCTCAGCTCTGAATGGCAGCCTGGTGGTGCCCCACACTGAAGCATGTGAAGTCGGGGCTTTGGGCTCAAACAGCCAGCTCGGGAACCCGAGAGGCCTGTTAGCTACTGTTACCATGCGAAAGAAATTAGGTAATTAGCAGGAACAGGAATAAAAGGCTATTTCCAGCACATTCAAGGCTCTGGCAGAGGGCGCTTCAGGCGTCTTCTTTACTAAAGGCAGCTGGGGGATTTTTTTCAGTCCATCATGATCAATGGTTTTAATCCCCGCCCCCCCCATAATTGCTGCAGACTCAATTAGCCAGGCCCGCTGGCCAAGCGGACTTTGTTTGTATGCACCATCCAGCCCCTTCCCCAGCACGGCGAAGTGACCATTCCACCTACCGCTGACCGTCTCTGGCAAATGGTTCATCCCCACGAGGCTTGGAGGGGCCCTGGCTTCCATTCTGTGGGGGCTGGAGCTCCCTGCCTTGGGGCGAACAAGGCTCTTCATCTTTCGCCTCTGAGTCTATCCATCTGTATTTCCTCTTACCGGTGCTGAGCAGCCTGCCTCCTCCATGGGGAGGTGCTCTCCGGCAAGGGGGAGGCAGAAGAGCAGGGACAGGAGGGAAGCTGGCTCTGGGGCCCCACATGCAGCATCGCCCATGTACGCAAACACCTGTGGGGAGCTGGAGTTTGGGCACCCGTCATTCAAGGGCAGTGCTCGCCGAAACATAAACCCCTCGCTGTGTTAGAATGAGGAGCAGTGTGGGGTCTCCTATTGCATGTGTCCCCTGCCCTTCTCCAGAGAGGATAATAGCCTGTCACTGCGGCCAGCTGATGGAGTTAGTCCTTTAGTTCAAGTGGTAGAAGTCTGTGCCTTTGAGCAGAAAGGTGCCAGGTTCAAAGTCTCCTGACCCCTGTAGTGGAGGGCTCTTTACACATGACGCAGGAGTACGGTGGCGTTGTTTGGTAGGGTGCCTGCTTCGATGCATCGGGGGCTGAGGCACGCCGTTTTGTTGCCAAGCATGTACAACATGAAAGGACCAGTTCATGCTTCTATAGCTGCCCTGCAGCCACTTTCGGGGGGTAGCCCAGGGGTGTCAATCATGCTGCCTGCCACGGCTGGGCAGGACACCGGAAAAGGTGTTTTTGTCTCCACCCTAGCAGCTGCAAAGTCACACGCTGCCCCCATGGGGAAACAGGCAGGTGTTCACACTGAGTAACTTGCTGTTTTCTCAGAGGGCAGAAAGAGCTGCTTGCACCTGGGGTCAAGACAAGGACTTGGGAGGACAATCACGGTGTCCCCAGGATGCTCAGTGAGGTTCTGGAAGTGCAGTTCAGACCATCCGCGGTACACTGAACCCGTGTCCTGCTTGGATGGCAAAGATGACAGGGCCTGTTATAAAAGTTCCAATATAAAAAAAAAGCATAGGAAATTTGGGGGGGACGTACTCCAAAAAGTTTGATTCCCCCCCCCACACACAAAAAGTTAAATTTTTATGAAAAAATTCAACTTTGGGGGAAAAAAACAAAGGCCATTTTTGGATGATAGTTCAAAACCATTGTATCCAGTTCTGCTCTCCAGTTTCAGCCCCCCGGCGGGGCGGATCATTGAGAAGGCAGGGCCAAACAGCTGCCGTCACACTGGTAGTCTGCAGCTCTCCTCAGGCTTTGGACCTGGCCATGGTTCTGAAGCCACCTGAGTAGCGATGACTGGCGGCTAGGGATGCGGCTGCACTGTCCATGACGACTTAGTTAGGCCTGTGAGCTAGCTGACTTTGGCCAGGAGCGGGTGTTGATACATCTCGGGTGCCCATCTGGCATGGTGAGAAAGGGTCTAATGTGGCTTCATTAGCCCTCATATGAGAGGGACCCAAGTGGGTTGTTCTGAATGAGTTTTCATCCCCCTTGATGGCGCTTTCATGCAGGGTAGTGCTGGATCCCTCCCTCTGCCTTCCTTGTTCAGTGTTTATGTGAGCCTACCAGGGGGGTCAGCAAGGAGACATGAGTGACTGTCTCTGTAACATGCAGATGATACCCAGTGGGGTATGTCCCTTGTGCCCACGCTGCTCATGCAATGCAACGGGGGGCCCCGGTCCAGTGCATGACCAGGATGGGCTGTAATGCAGATGCGGCGCTGACTGCGTATGGCTGCTCCTCTGAAACCTGTCGTATTTTTGGCCTTCCAGCTGGAGGCGCTGGTCTGTGCGGCCTCTTCAAAATGGCGCAGGAGGCTCAGGGGAGCTGGAAAGAATTCAGGAGCAAGCCTCTAGCCGGTTCCGCTGAACGCGTGCAAAGGGTGATTTTCAGTGGCTTATAAAATCTGGCTTTACCTGCATGGAGACAACAAAAGGCACTTCCTTGACCCGAGGACCAGCCACCCGCCACAGAGCAAGTTCTTGCTCCAAAGCTCTGTGGCTCTGAAGCTAAATGTGGAGGGGCCAGTCTCAATGCCCCCGCATGCCCATCCCTGGGCTTGCATACACTCTGGACTAAAAAGAGGCAGGATGAGGGCAGAGTATGGGTGGGTCAGATCAAAGCACCTTCCTCAGCATGCTAAGGAGAGGCATAGCTAGACCTGCCCCTCTTCGACCTTCCTTCTGCTTCTTGGGGGCCACATAACAGCACCCCAGTGCTGTTGTGGTCTCCCCTGCATGTCGCCCCCCCCCCCCGCCCACTTCCGCCTCCACATCAGCTCTTTTTACCAGGCAAGTAAATGCCCAATGTTCAGCCCCAGGGCTGGGCAGGATCAAACCCTTTATCACTTGCAGCTCACGAGAGCCCTGCTCCAAGGCTGGAACCCTAGCCACAGTCCCATTACCTAGCCACACACCCCGTCTCCACTCACTCCCACTGCGACGGGCAGGATCACAGCACAGTGGCCAGAGATAAATTCCTCCCTTGTCAATTGGGAGGATCACGTGATTACCCCTCCCTCCACCCCCACGCAGATGTTGTGGTTTACATCGTTACATGTCCCCCTGGATTACGTCCTCGGAGAGAGGTATACGCACCTGGCAAAGTGCCAGCCCACTACAAACACACTAATTCCATAGACTGACAATATCAAGGGATTATTTCATTAATAACTGCTGACAATGCAGCCTGCACACATTAAGGCCCAATCCTGGCGGATGCCAAGTGACTGCACATCAGGGGACTTCTGAGGGAAGCTAAGGGTGCCCAGCACTGAGCAAGAAGTGCTGACTGCCTGCCAGGATTGGATCCTTCCTTTGCACTAGGCTCCAATGATGGGCATCTCCAGCCCGATGACCCATTTCTCTCTCCTTAGAAGACCATTGCCGTCAGGGCCTAGTAGACACAACCCAGAACGGCTTCCGACTGAAGCCCTCGGCACATGGAGGTTGCCGTGGCGAGACAGGCGCTCACAGCTTTGGAACTCTGTTAGGTGAGGGGGGGCGTGATTACGCATTTGGGCCCAGATCCTCAGCTGGTGTCAATTGACCTAACTCCACGGACTTTAATGGAACGCGGTCAGTTTCCACCAGCAGAGGATCTGACCCCTTTATCGTATCTACCTAGCTCCGCTTACCCGAACAGCCTGGGGGACATTCAGAAGTTTCAGACGACTTGGGATAAATGGAAGCGCTGTTTTACAGGGAACAACTAGACAAATCCACTGCCGGTGATTAATGCTAACATGCACTAAGGCCAATTGAGAAGCTATTAGCGGGTGATGGACTAACACAGGGCTATGGGGAGAGGGGTGTGTGCACTGGATACATCAATGTTGCAGGGCTCCAGCCAGCAGGCTAGCAATAGTTGAATGGCCATTGTGGCTCGCCGAGCCCTGGGTCTCAGTTTGGGTGGCTAGGCTGAGTTTGTGCCAGAGCTGCAGTGTTTAGTGCACTCGCTCCCAGCTGCAGTGTAGACATGCCCATGGGATAACTAGGGTGTCTGCACAAAGGGAGTTGGGATAACTAGCTCTATACTGTGCTTTGCACCAGTCATCATGGGAGGTGATTGGTGGTGACTTTGTTACATGGTAGTGCTGTGGTGGCAATAGGCGGGAGTGGGGTTCGGATAGGAACCCTCTGGGTTTAGGATGGAGGAGTCAGATGACAGATCATCCCCCATGAATGGCCCCTTCTCGCTGGGGGGAGGGGGAACCCTGCCCCCACCTCGGCCTGGAGCAGTCCAGACCTGTTGGGGCCCATTGCAAAATGCATGTGCTAGCTCGGGCTGTGGGGAGGGAGGATAGGGGTGCAGGAAGGTTGGTATTTTGAAGGCATGGGGATATTTATTTTACTTATTTAAGATTTTAATCTGTTTCTCCTTGGCTGACAGCCAAGGGCCAGATTGGTCATTTCATGCTGATCTGAGAGGAAAGATGGTCTTGTGGTTAAGGCTCTGGGCTAGGAGCCAGGAGACTTTGGGTCCTGCTCTCACCTCCGTCACAGACTCCATGTTTGACATTGGTCAAGTTGCTTAATCTCTCTGTGCCTCAGTTTCCTATAAACAGCTATGTTAACAATGCTTCCATCCTCCTACCCTTTGTCTGTCTACTTGGACTGTAAACCTTCCAGGGTAAGAAGGATCTGTGTGTTTGTGCGCACTGAGCCCAGCACAATGGGGCCTCCAGCTGCTACCCAAATACATCTACTAAGTCCTACTGCTGCGAAAGCAACTACAATCTATGTGAAATAGACCGCGGGAACCAGGCACAGCACAGCTGCGACCAGCAATGAGCCCAAGGCAGCAGATTCAGAGGGAACGTGGCAGGGACACACAGAATCACAAAACAAACGTGTCAGGTCACATGAATCCTGCACTGCACTTCTGTGACATTCTGTGCCTCAGGGGAACCCCCAGAACTCCCATGTTCGTCCTGATACTATGGTTGTGTGGTATCCAATGCAAAGTTTGTCATGCCGGGTGTCTTCGGAAGGCTCATGGTGCACTGAGCATGGTTGTTATAGTGATGTTATAGGTTATAATTTCATGTATATAGTTATGAGGCTGAAAATGTGTCCTCATGGCTTAAAACAAGCCCAGGCAAAAACTCTCCAAGAACAGAGAGGCAGTTCACACCTCATCAGGACATGTATGGGACAAACCCAGCCCAGCCTCACAGGAACAAAGGACACTGGCCTAGGCAGCAACAAAGGATCTGTTGGACTCTCGAGTGCGTCACCCCCCTTCCTTTGGTCAGTCAGGGACTACGAAGAGGTAATGCTCACCTGACTTTGAAGGGGGGGCACAGCCAAGAGGGAAGAAGGAACATGATAAAAGGGAGAGATGTTTGCCATTCTCCTCCTCTCTCTTCTACCTCCATCTACAGACATCATCACCAAGCGCTGATCAAAGGGCAGAGCCTTGCTGAAGGCAACCAGCCACCCTGTGGTGAGAAGCATCTAAGTTTGTAAGGGCTCTGAAAGTGTTCAGAACAGCTTAGAATGCGTTTTCCTTTTATTTCATTTGACCAAATCTGACTTGTTATACTTTTACTTATAATCACTTAAAATCTATCTTTGTAGTTAATAAATTTGTTTATTCTACCTGAAGCAGTGTGTTTGGTTTGAAGCGTGTCAGAGACTCCCCTTGGGATAAGAAGCCTGATACATATCAATTACTTTGTTAAATTGACGAACTCATATAAGCTTTCAGAGTCCAGTGGGCAGAACTGGACACTGCAAGATGGAGGTTCCCAGGGTTGTTTCTGGGACTGGAGATATTGGCTAGTGTCATTTGGTTGCAAGTAGCTGGGAGCAGCTTACATGCCAGAGGCTGTGCGTGAATGGCCCAGGAGTGGGGGTTCTCACAGCAGAGCAGGGTTAGTCTGGCTCCCAGAGTCAAGGACTGGAGGAACCTAGCAGATCACCAGCCCAACTAACACCAGAGGGGAACATCACAACTTCCATAGTGCTTCACACTAGAAGGGGATAGTGTTAGCTTGGATTGACAGATGTGGAAACTGGAGGGAAGTGAAATGACTTTTGCGGCACCCTGGGTCAATGGAAAAATCAAAACATGGAGCCCTGATGTTAGAGGGCTTTCCCTTCACCCCCTCCCCTGGTTTTTGTACCTGGAATGGGCCCTGATTCTTCCATATTCACTTATCCAAAAATACAGTTACCCCAACTTGCAAGGACCAGCAACTGCCATCATGAGAGCCCACCATACCCCCTCCAAGCAGCCGCATGGACTGTTTGAGAGGGGGACTTACCTGGCTGCTACTTACCTGTCCAGCATGGTGCATCCGAGTCACAGCACCAAGATGTTAGAGGGCTGTCCCTTCACCCCCTCCACTGGTTCTTGTCATGCAGACAGAAAGCAGAAGACCAGAAGTCCAAAGTACAGACAATGCGATGTTTATTGGGGTTAGTTCCAAGCAAACATGTCCATAGCTCTACACGCCGGCAGAGTCTGGTTCTAAATGTTCCGTTCCGAGCTGGGACACCACAGAGGCTTTATCTTGTATCCCTCTTCCCAGCTCTTGTTAGACCCGCAATAGAGGGGTTTTTTACAGGATGGGGAGCAGACAGATACCAGACACAGCGTTGGTATATAATACTTTAAATGCTTTTTACTGATTACAAAACAAGCCTTACTTACTTCACATTTACATCCCAAACAGGCGATATCAGAGTTTAAAGGTTAGAGTAGTTCTGATGGCCAGTCAAGATTTTTTTTATTATAAGATGCAGGGAGCCGGCAAAAACCACATTGATAGTCACACGGGGCTTTGGATTAATAAATTACTTTGATTTGCAGAAATTATAGGCAACCATTTATAGTTCATTTTGTTGCGTTATTGTTTTATTGACTTTGTTTACTAGGCCTTTACCCACACAATTCCAAAGACACAATCCTGGGTGGGCCGCCATTTCCTCCAATTCTTATACAATTTTATATCAGTCCAGCTGGTGTTGTTTCCTTTTCTGCTAATTCTCCATATTTTTCTCGAAACAGGACAAGATTGTTTTTACACATACAGTTCTAATCATTCTTAACCTTAAGTTCTTGCTTAGGTTGCCAACTTAGAATGCACATATTCATGTCAAGCATGTGTCATTCATACCAGGCCTCAATGACCTATAACATATTACATGAATATATGAATCACAATGTGTATATATATATATATATATATCCCAACACTCTGACACCACAGAGCCTTTGCCTCATATCCCCATTTCCAGCTCTGATGCTGCAGAGCCTTGCCTGTGTCCCTATTCCTCATTCCCCATTCCCACCTCCCCATTCCCTATTCCCAATTTCCCCTCCTTAGCAGGCCCAAATATACCTGCAGAGCATGCCTCTAGTCACACCCCTTACAACTTATGGTCATGTTCCCTTTTGGAGGGTCATGAGTCGAGGGTCTTCGTCACACCTCTTTTGTATCCCATGGGAGGGGTAAGGAGTGAGGTTGTGTTTTGGCCAAGGCCAGGCTTTTTTGGGCTTTTTGTGTTTCTTATGCCTCCCCTCCATCCCCCCTTCTCCCTCCTAACCAGTTGCTTGACCTTGGCTTGAGAGAAGAGCCAGGCAGCCTTTCAGTGCGTGCTTGTGTATTACACTCCCACAATACCCTGTAACACTTTAACTGCTCTATCCCTTATCTCTTCCCGTTGTATTAACAAACCCATCTGGCTAGGGAAAAGCAAGACACACCATGTCTTTTGTTCTTTGTTCACACATATGTATACGATATAAGAGTATCAAAAAGTCAAGCCCAGAATTCTATCTCAGGCTGACGAACACGCCTATATGCCAATACCTGACTCCTAGTCCCCTGATTGAATCAATAGGCCGTGCTCCCCCAGAGCTGTAAACAGAGCCCAGGGCCCCTAACTCCCCGTGCCCCTGCTCCAACCATTAGCCTTTATGCCTCCCTGAGTAATCTGATTGGTAGCAGAAGGTTCAAGGCTACTAGTCTTGACACTTAGCCAAAGCAATTCTCCAGTGGTGCCAGGCTTAATTTCCAGGACTCCTGGGCCTGATCCTGCCATTGGACCCAGGCAGAGACCCTGTGGTAGCCGATAGGATAGTTAGAACATGAGTTAACATCGTTCAGATTTTTTTTTTTTTTTTTAAAAAGGAGAAACCAGGTTTCTGGGCCTAAGTGTAGAGGAGTCTGGGAAACTGAAGTTCCTGGTGCAGAGTTAGTGTGATGGGAAAGTAAAAGGTAGCAAGGCCCTGACCCCGGTTACGTTGCCATTCTGTTCTGGCTCGAACTGCTCTGAGGGAGGTTTCCAGTGGGCGTTTTAGGAGTTGGGAATGTTTCATTAACATGCTACCTGCATCGCTAGCAGGGGTCGGACATTAGTGCGGGTGTGAACTGACATAGCGGGTAATGCAAAGCCAGGAAGGAGATGGAGGAAATAGAATTCGAATAAGGAGCGGCTTACTGTTAATTCCTATGATTACAATGGGTTAGAAAAGGCCCAGAGCGGCTAAGCTTTCAGAAGAGCTCCACGCAGCAGCGGGTTCCCGGATGGGGGCTGGTCCCCACGGCGCCCGCCCGTGGGCAGATCACCACTGCTGTTGTGGGTGGGGCTCTCACGCCTGGCTGCAAACCAATCAGCCCCCCCGGGACACTGGGTTTCCTACCCGTGTCTGGGCGTTGGGCCCTGCGGAGCACGGTGAACCCACGACCCCTGCTGCGGGCCGCCTCCGCCCCGTCCAGGCAGGAGGGAAATGAACAGACGCGTTAAAGCGCATTGGGGTTTTGGCCGGACGAGCCGCTCTCCTCCCCGGCGGCTCCTTGCTCTTCCCCGGCCCCTTGCCCGTCTCCCGCGCTCTCCCCAAGCGTGTCCCTCTCTCGCTGCCTGGCTGAGAGCCCCGCTGCTGGGGCCGGCTGCCAGCTGGGAGGGATGCTACAGAAACAGCGCTGTGAACTGGGCTCTGATGATCAGTGACTCCTTTGGGAGTTGCCGCTGTTCCGGGCTGTGAACAATCTCCTGCCCTGCGTGCAGTCACTCGGTTGGGGTAACCCACCCTGCTGGTGCAGCTAGGCCGATGGAGGAATTCTTCCAGCCACCGCCTTTCCTGGGGGTGGATTCACGAGAGCAAGGGGGAAAGCCTTTGTCCCGTTGTCTCTGTAGTAAGTGTCTACACAGCACAGCTGCAGCGGGAGCGCTTGCCGTGTAGACACACCCTGTACAGAGCGAGACGGTCCCTGCCCAGAAGAGTTCCTAGCAGACCAGCCAGGGGTTCGGTTCCTTCTTCATCACTTGCGGCCAGGGTGGCCCGGGGCCAGTCACTTAATCTCTCTGGGCCTTGGGGATAGAGCCACGGCCCTGCCCCGCTTGCATGGGTGCCCTGAGAGGTTTTTGGTGGCTGTGTTTTTTATGAACTGTTTTCGGTCCCAAGTCTCCAGTTTTGTGAAAACCAAAATGTTTTGTAGCAGCTTGTCGATTTGGGTTCCACTGTTACCATGTCGGTTCCTGTGGCCAGCATGGTCCTGCGTCATATTTCCTAAAAGGTGAACATCAAACCACAAGAAACCTCCAGCATCAGAATGAAACAACAGGAGGGGTCTGAAGTTTTCTCAGCATTCTTGTTCCAAGGGACACTTTGAAATTTCAGCTTTTTTGTTCCCTTTTGAAATGTTTTTTTTATTATTATTATTTCAAAATGTCCACTCTTCATCCAGCTCCAGTTCTGAAGTATTCCTGTTCTAGAGCAATGGGGCGCGAGAGACACGCGGGTGGGAAACTGAGGCATGGACTGATGGGCAAGGAATTCACAGCTGAGGCAGGGGCTGCCTGCCGCTCGCCAGAGCCCCAGTCAGGTGCTTTACTCACAAGCCCACCCTTTCCATGCAGTCCTGCCCCTGAAACCTCCATCTGCCTCTCCTGGACCCAGCCGGGGGTGGTTGCTGTCTCTGAGCTGGGGGAGCTTGTCAGCAGAATTCCAGGCCCACAAGAGAAATCCTTAGCCCACGCCTGGCTGATCTGGGGCCCGGGTCTCACTACCCTCTTTCAGCTCATTTGCAGCTGCACTTTTCAAAGTCCAAGCCCGGCCACCCTCTGGCCGGTTCCGGTTAGTTCAATCGGCCGATTCGCTTGTGCGGCCACTAATGATCGCGACACCCTGTCCGCCTACAATAGCAGCAGGGCCCCCTTGAAGGACTAAACACTCCCGGCTCCCAATGCGTCGTGCAAAGAAATGACCCGAGGCCGGTCGCGAGCTGGGTTTTCTGGGGGTTTCTTTGGCGGCAAAGGCAGACTTTGAAACGCACAACCTAGAAAGGCTGCCAGCTGCAATGCCAGGGAAACGGCCGCTGCCCGGTTGTAACGATGTGATGCAGCAGGGAGAGGGGAGTGTTGACCTGGGAATGTGCCCTGGGGGTGGGAGACCTGAGAGCCTGTCCCCTGAGCCAGGAGGGGGAGTGGGAGGTGACTGCCCAGGAATGTGGACAGAGGCTGCAGGAGAGAGCCTGCTGGTGGGGGGGGGGTAGTTTCAGTTTGGGGCTGGGTGGAGGAACGCAGGGAACCCCAGGGCTGGGGTCTAAGCTCCCTGCTCCCCCAGAAGGACTTGACTGAGGGGTCCTGGGTGTACCCACAAGCTCTGTTTTGGACTGTGTTCCTATAAACCTTCTGTTTTACTGGCTCGCTGAGAGTCTCAGCGAATCCCAGGAAGAGGGGTGCAGGGCCTGGACTCCCCCACACTCCGTGACACCGGCAGCGGGTGCCCCCGAGCCCGCCACATGGACGCTGACCCCCCTGGCTCCGGCGCCTGGGGCCCTGGATTCCGGCCTCGCTCCACCAGCTGCCTGCCTGGAGACGGTGCCGGAAACATTATTACAGAGAGAACAAACGCAGGTGCCTCTCTGCCCTAAAGTCCTGAACCTCGGGCACCATGTCCCGGGGCTCTGGTGGAGTCTCCCCCGCTGCGGGGTGTCTTCTAACAGCACGGGGGCAGGAACGATTGGGGGGCAGGTCTCCAGGCCGGTCCAGAGAAGGGCAGAGGGGATCCTCTCTCTGCGATCCCTTCCGGCCTTGGAATCAGCATTGTTCCGATCTCTCCGCTTCCCCCGGGGGTCCGACACCGGCAGGGGGGTCTGATCTCGCCGGGGGAAGCAGGAATTACCCCGATGCCTCGCCTGCAGGCAGAGCCGGGGCTGTGGACTCAGCGCGCTCGCGGGGATTCCCCTGGCACCTCGCTCTGCCTCCCCGGCACCTGTGGAAGGCAAGAGGCGCTGAGCTCCAGGTCCCCTTCCAGCACAAAGGGGTGCAGGGGGGACCCCGCCCCTCCACAGACAGCTGGCGGCCGGAGCCATCACCAATGTCAAACCAGCTTCGCATCTGTAGCGAAGGGGTGATCGCGGGGGTGCAGGGGGACACCGGGGAGGGATTTCGGTGAGTCCAATGGATGTGAAATCATCTGCGCATTAACGCCGACGGCTCCCGCCCCCGCCAGTCCCTGCTGGTACCCGAGCCGCTCTCCCGCTGGCTGCAGGGCGGGGGCTGGTGATCCGGGGGGCGGCGGGGGGCCCTGACGTGGGAGTTGATGTCAGCGCGGTGCCATATAGCCGGGCGGGCTCCGGGCTGGCAGGACCCATTTCAGCACCAGGCCTCGGGGAGCAGCTCCCGGCGCCGCTACCCCGAGGAGTTCCCCGCTCTCCAGCCAGCTCGCAGCCGGGATCCAGCCGCAAGGGAGCCAGCGTGGGCTGCCCGCGCCCCGCCAGCCGATGTGGAGGTAGCGGGCGGCCTGGGCCCCAGCAGGCTCCGGGACCCTCAGTCGCTCGGCTCCAGCGCAGCGGCGGGGGGCCCGCCCGAGAACCGACGCACGTTGTTACATGCCTGGCCGGGCTTCTGGCTCCCACGGGCAACCGGACCCCAGATCGCTGCGCCACCTGCCGCCCCGCGGAGCCCCGACGCCCCTGCCCGCCTCTTCGCTGCGCAGAGACCCGCTGCCCGCCGGCCAGGGGCCATGAACAGCTCCCAGCCCGTCCCCTGGCCCGGCGCGGGGATGGACGGGACCCTGGCGCTGCCCCTGGTCCTGGCCGCCTTGGGCCTGGCGGGGCTGGCGGGCAACCTGCTGCTGCTGGCGGTGCTGGCCCAGGAGCTGCGGCGGGGCCGGGGCTCGCCGCCCCTCGCCGGGCTGCTCCACCTCTGCGGCGCCGACCTGCTCCTGTTGCTCCTGTGCGCCCCGCTGCGCCTGGCCGCGGCCTGCCGCCGCGCCTGGCCGCTGGGCGGGCCCCTGTGCCGGGGCAGCGACTGGCTGCTGCACGCCGCGCTGCTGGCCAAGTGCTTCGCCCTGGCGGCCGTCGGGCGAGCCCGCCTGCAGCAGCTCGCCGGCCCGGCCCCCGTCCCGCCCGGGCCCCGGCCCCGGCCCCGGCCCCGGCCCCCGCTCCTGCCGCCGCTGCTGCTCTGGCTGCCGGCCCTGGGCCTGCCGCTGCCCCTGCTGCTCTTCAGCCGGCTGGAGCCCAGCCCCGACGGGCCGCGCTGCCTCTTCCAGCCGCCCCCGGGCGCCGCCGGCTTCATGCGGGTCTTCGACGCCGCCTACCCGCTGCTGGCCCTGCTGCTGCCGGCCGCCTTCACCGGCGGCTGCTACTGGAGAGCCCTGCGCGCCCGCGGGCCGCCCGGGCAGCGCCCGCCCCCGCCCCCGCCCGGCCCGGCCACCCGCCTGCTGCTGGGCCTCAGCCTGCTCTTCCACGCCGCCTGGCTGCCGGCGTGGGGGCTGTGGCTCTGGGGGCGGCACGGCGGGGCGCGGCTGCCCCCGGCGGCGCTGGCGGGGCTGGCCCAGGCCGCGCTCTTCCTCCCCGGCGCGCTGGGCCCCGCGGTGCTGCTGGCGGCCTGCCCGGAGCTCCGGGCCGGGCTGCGGGCGCTGGCCCGACGGGGAGGCCCCGGGGCTGCGGAGCGCACCCAGGCGCTGCGGGAGGCGCCGGCGGCGGAGAAGGAGCTTCCCGACCTGCAGCACTTCTGGCAGCACCGCAGGGACACGGCGGCGGGGGAGGAGAGCGACCCGGTGCCCTGGGAGCACCAGGGCACCCCGTGAGCGGCTGGGGCCGCCCGCCCGGCCTCGCCCCAGCGGCCGCTCCTGCGCCCCGCGGCCAGCGATTCCCCCGTCCGCGGCACGGCGGGGGCATCCCTGCCTTGCTTGTGAACGCCGGGGCTGGGGCTGCGCTGGGGGAGGGAGCCGGGGAGGGGGGTGTCGCTTTCACTTTTTGTGACGTCCCTCTGCAGCCCGCATCGCTGCGCAGGGGCCCCGGGGCTTGCTGGGGTTTGAGCCCTTTCCCCTGGGGGGGGGCAGCAGCTGTTCGCCCAGCCTGCCCCGGCTGCGCCAGCCAAACCCGCCGCGCGCAGCCTTCTGCCTCCGCAGATGTTGGCAGCTGGAGCTGTCCAGATGCGCCTCCCGCCCCCCCGGCCATGATTCCCAGCGGCAGGAGCTTGTGTGGCTCGGTCACCAGGACCCACCCCGCCCCCTGGCTCTGTCGATCCCCAGCCAGTGGGTGTGTGCCCGGGGCTGGGGCTGCTCGGATCCCGGGCTCTGCCCCCTGCAGCTGGGATTCTAAGCTAGGGGCGGCGGGGGGGCAGGGGCTTCACCCAGTGTGTGTAGGTGTGTAACGCCGGGGGAGGGGCGGTGTGTAAACCCATTCGGCTGTTGCGAAGTGTGATCCGCCTTCGCTGCCCGCCGGGATCGGGGCTCTCCCGGGAAGACACTGAGCGAGGAAGGGGGCCGGAGCTCTGCGGGCGGCTGGCGGGGGAGCTGGCTGGGAAGGTTCCTTAGTGACCAAGGCGATCCCTTGAGAATAAAGGGAATTAAAGGGGCGCGCCAGGGATTTCTTGTTCCTTGATTGTGATCCCCCAATGGGTGGGGGGTTGAAGATGCCAGAGAGAGCGAGGAGAAGGTGCTCAAGCCAAGGCTCTGGCTCCCTGCGGACTGGCTACCTGGGCTTTACCATTCCGGGCTGGAAACAAGCCAACGCAAAGGTGTCCATGGACTGCAGCCAAATGTGCCACCCTGGCTTTGCGTCCTGGTGTGTGAACCCAGAAGACACCGCTCAGCTCTTCAAAGCAGGATTGGGGCCAGGATCTGCCCAAGTGAAATCAGCCCGGAAATAAGGGGTCCATTTGTAACCGGGGGGGCGGGGGGTGTGATGAACCAGCGGAACAATTTCCCAAGGGGGGCGGGGGATTCTCCAGCACTGGGAACTTGAAAATCAAGATGGGCTGTTCTTCTAACAGCTTGGCTCCAGGGACAGTTTTGGGGCCGTGCTTTGGCTTGAGGTATCCGGGGGGTGAGACTACATGATCAGCATGGGCCCTTCTGGCCTTGGGATCGAGGCGGAGTGATTTTGGGTGGCTCCGTTTTGGGAATCAACCCCAAATCAAGACACTTGAAGTGGTCTGAGCATTCCACATTTCCAGAGCACCTTGGCTTTGACAAGCTGGCCCCCGGCAGGGTCTACACTAGGATAAAAGCTGTTTTAAAGAAAGGTGGCTAACACGTTAAAACAAACCTTGGGGTAGGCAGGACAAGTTATATTTTCACATGGATTAGCTGGTCAGCTAACACATGTTCAAGTACAACTTGCTCTGTCTACACTAGTGCCCCCCCCCCCCCCAGTCTTTCTGGAGCATTCACTAATCAATCCTATTCGCAGTCTCGCTATCTGGAATTCATAACTCCTCGGTGACTGAGCCAAGCCAAGAATGCTGGCGTGTGGGTGTTTTCATTAACTATCCCACGCGTTGGTGTTCGCGACTCAAGAGTGGGCTAGGGGTAAAATACCTGAATTCAGCTGGATCAGGCAGCCCAGATTCAAAGCTTTGTGTATCCCTGAACATTAAAGGTTTCATCTACAATCATAGTAAACTGAAGATGTCATAGTTGCAAAATCTGTACAGTCTTTCCCCTGGGGTATGACCAGTTTCATATGTATCTATGTATTTCATTGATTTCAGTGGGTGTTAGGTGCATAAGTACCTTTGAGGATCTGGGCCTTAGTCTCTGTGCCTCGGTTTCCCTACGTGACTTATTTAAGGGGGCCTGTGAGGGAGCTGGAGACTGAACCCAAATCTCCTGAGTCCCAGTGTCTTAGGCACATGACCAACCTTCTCATAATGGGAGTCTTTCATATTGCTCTAGAGTGCTCTCCCTCTGGCCTCAGTTAATTCTACACTTGGGGATAAGGAAGAGAATAAGACCTGGATAACTCCTGAGTATCGGTAAATTTGTCCCTCTCGTTCCAGCGCAAGCTTCTGGGAAGCAGAACTGGGGAGCCGATGAGGACCTGCAATGCAGCCTCCTGGTCTCCCCAAAGCTGTACCCTTCAGCCTGTTGCAGCCTGTAAAGCTTCAGAGCATGTCGCCTCTTAGAGTCTGTGAATCCGAATCGATAAGCTAAGTTTAAATGATACACAATAAACTAAGCTACAATAAAGCTTTACAATCTTTTAAGTTGTTTTGACTCTTCATCCTCCATTGTCCGGTAGCAAAGAGGCCTGTGTGGTGTTTTCTTTGCCATGCGTAAATGCTAGCAGAGTTCATAATAATACTTAACACTTATGCAGGGTTTGTCACCTGCAGATCTCAAAGCAATTCACAGAGGTGAATAAGCACTACTAACCCGGTGTTGGAGATGGGGAAACCGAGGCATGGAGCAGTGAGGTGATGAGTAAATGGCAAGGCTGGAAAGAGAACCTCCCTCCTGATTCCTCACCCAGTGCTCTGTCCATTGGACCAGGCCTTTGGGGTAGGAGCCTGGCAGAGCCAGCTCGCAGCCCCTAAAACCTTGCTTTGGCTTCTGCTCCGTAAAGAGGTTTAGCTTGTTCCTCTCCTTGGTCTGTAGTTACGACAGGCACAAAATGGATGCTTTTAGGATGCTTCCCCTGGGAAAGCAGACCCTTGCACTGCCTCCGCCTGAGAAATTCAGGGATTAATTTCTATTGTGTAACTTTTCTGCTGCTGGCAGGGTGGAGTTGTCCGAATTCCTGGAAGTCTGAGAGCAGGAATATAACAGTGCTGGCCGGGACAGGGGGTGTCTTTTGGGGACCAGCCCAACGCTCTTCACACACACCCCAAATCCCCACAGACTTCACCAGGAGTTTGGGTGCCCAAGGAATGCAGCGCTGGATCTGCTCTCAGGCTCCGAGGGAGCTGTCCTACTGAGAAGCCCCCTCCCCATTCTTGAACCCCATAATCTCAGGGCTCTGCTCATTTGCACATTCAGATTTGCCTAGAAATTCATGGGGTCTGGTCTTCACTCCAAGTGTATCATTATAACTAAAGGCATGATATTATACTGACTATAAACCAGCCTGTGTGTGGATACTTGTGAACAGGCTGGCCACCTCCTAAGCACCTCCTAAGTGGCCTGAGGTCACTGTGCAGGTGGCCTGCCTCAGTTTCCCCACTTTTCAGGGCTTTCTCAGTCAAATGATCGCAATACACTCTTGTCAGGTGCAGCACATCCCTTCTTGGGGCTGGATTTATTAACATTGAACAATCATTCCCCAAGTAAAGTTCTCAGAAATCCCAATCATGTTCACACTCCCAGTCTCTTTCCCACTGGGTGTCTCCAGGGCTTCTCTGCCTGGAGCCCTTTTCCCTGGAAGCTCAGGGTTCCCTGCTGGCATCCGGTCACTCCCAGCAGACTCTGTAGTGTGAGAGAAAGAGCGAGGGAGATCCTAAGCATCGGCCCTCCCTACATCCTGCTGCTTTTTGTCGGAGAATCAGTTCCTGCAAACCCACTGTCACTTACACCTCTCACCCCAGCCCAGGCGTGGCAAGCGGGCCCCGTTGTACAGTGTTACGAATTACATCTGACAGGACATGCACACAAATGCTGCGAATTATACCTGATAGGATACGCACAGTTCGAATCTAGGCTGAGGCACAGAAACAAAGTCCACAACTGCAGAGTTCCCAAAAGACACTAAAGTTTATTACGCTCGAGCGTGGTGCCCCCCTGCTAGCCAGGGGGGGACCCTGAATACAGATTATACAAAGGATATATACTTTTTAGCAAAGCATGTTGCCCTCGTGCATCGGAAACCTTAGCCAACAAACAAACCCTTGTCTTATCTACCACCTATCCCTGCTTGGTGCATTCCTCGTGCTATACCAGTATGTTAATTACACAGCATGGTCCTAAAGCCATGCATCAGTAACTTTTATTATCAGGATGGGAGGCCTCACATCAAGGCCAAGAGACAGGGAGTTAGAGACTGACAAAAACCAGATACTGGGAGTCAAGGCAGGCTGGAGACAAGGAGGAGGATTTTCACAGGGATTCAGTATCTAAGGATCACTCCTCCTGGTGTATGATGTGCTGGCATTTAAACAATGATGGGCCCCAAACCAAAATGGAGTCACGTGTGCTAACTTTTCCTTAACAACAGGGCAGGCCTGCTCTAGGGCTTCTGCCCTTAAATGGGCAGGCCACCCCACTGCAACCCTCATTGGTTTATAGCGGTTTATCTGGGTCCAGCGAACGTACAGGCACAAGCTAAACCGATGTAGGAGTGTCCACACACAAAAGTTGCAGAAGTTTAAGCTGATGAAAGTTAAACCCTGTTGCCTGGTCATGTCCTTATTTTCCTTGATGAAGATCCTGTGAAGTTCTCCTCATTGTCCTCTTTCAATTTCCTTGCAGTTGTTTTGTCTGAGAGCGTTTCTGCTGCACTGAGGGCTGGATCAGTGTCCATTTTGCCCCAGCCAGTTTGGGCCCACTCTGTGGTTTTTAACACTCGGTTTAACCCCTGTCCCCAGCTGCAAAGCAACAGCTCAGAGCAAGTGAGCGTAAATGCATCCACAGGCAATGTATATTAACTGGGGGGGACAAAGCAAAGATGGAGAGAGGTTGCTGAGGGCCAGGTTTCGAAAGGTCTTTAGGTGCCGACAGCTGCAGATGGGCACCTCGTCGAACTTTCAAAATCTTTCCCAAACCTCAGAGCACATCCTGTCCCCTGAGCCAGATTCTGGTCTGGCTCTAGTGTTTCAGCGGCACTCCTCCCTGTTTACAGCAGGCTCCAGGAGCCCATGGGACTCTCCGTTGCCAGAGTCACGCATGCCTCACACCTCACCCACACCTCACACCTCGTCTGACAGCGGCACACCTCAGTGGTAGGGCTTGGGACGTCATGGCGATGTCAGGCCGGTGTGTGGAAGAGGAGATTTAGGCCCTTTGTCTCCTCCGTGGAACGCCAACCCGAGGTGAACGGCAGAGATCCGCTGGAGGGGTTTATGGACGGCAGAATTACCCACGCTGATTCAGTTCCTGCTGGCTGGTTAGAGCTGCCTCTTTGATGCCTTAAATGAGCTACAGCTGGGGCCTCATGGTAGCAATTATCAGGAAGTAACTGACAGCTTCAGTCTCTGGATCCAGCTGGAGAGTGAACAATTCCTTATTCTCTTCACCCTCAGGTAAGAACTTCTGCCTTCCTAAGGTAGGGACGGGAAGGAGAAGACTCCTTATGTGAACCAAGGCACCTCTCTGGGAGAGTCGGGCTAGTCTCTCCTCCCGTGCTGCAGCCACATGGCACTTCTTTGCTAGCCCCTTAAAGAAAGAAAGGGGGTCTCTCTGTGGGGGAAGGGTTGGAAAGACAGAGGGGGAGGGGGGAGAGATTTGTTGTGCACCTTCCATTACATAGTATTTGAGCCCCACACACACCCTGGGATTCATGGGGCCAAAGGGAACTTAGCATTAAAGTAGGAAGTTCTTGTAGAGCGGTCAGGATGGGATGTCTCTCCCTGTCCCCAGGCTCTGCCCTCAGGGACTCCGGAACCTGGTCTCTGCCGTAGGACCTCCACAGAGCCCCTGGGCCGAAGGACAAACAAAGGACATATCAACGAAGACAAACCGGTTGATTCAGGGAAGGGTTTTCTGTGGTACGCACTGCCAGGGCACCTTGCTGCTGTGGTATCTGGCCTGGGGCCTCAGCGTCAGTCATGAAATGATCACCCCAAGGCTGCATCAACCTCAGGTTCCTATCTGCGTAGGGCCAGCTCCAGGGTTCATCATTCCAAGGCCAATACACTGAACTCTGTAAGTCTTCTCCACGGCCCTGACTGCAGCTCAGCTGCTGGACCACTGGTTCTGCAAGGCAGGGGCAGCAAGCGGGACGGTTGCTATGTCCACTCTCCTCTTTGGTGGCCTCTAGCAATTGCACTGGCTTTAGATGGTCTTGGATTTGACACCCAGTGGAAGCAGGAGATCAGATTACATGAGAGCAATGATGGTTTCTGGCTTTAAAATCTAGGAAACAAAATTAAAAGAATATTTTCCCCACTTCTACAATGTAGCCACCGTTGTGATAACCAGGTCTGCAGCTTTCCCTGAACGGTGAGCTCAACAGTTAAAAGTGAGTGAAAGTTCATAAAGTGTCCCAATAACATGGGATAACACATGCCCAGGGGAAAAGGTGCAAAAAAGAGACAGACTGACTTCGTTCAACTCAGGGACTGTGCTAAGGTCATGCCTGGGAAACGCGAGGTGTGTGGAACCAGAAATCAATGGATCAAAATTGTTATGGCAGATAATGAGGCCTAATTGGTGGATGAAATAACGAGGAGTGGGCTCTTCTGCCCATCAGTCCTATCTGGGGTCTCCTTTTAAAAAGAAAGACAACCAAGACTTTGGGCGGAAAGCTGGCTCCCGGGACACTGGCTGAGTGAAAGCCGGCATGTGAATGCTGGAAAGGCAAGACGAGGGGAGCAGCGGGCTTCATCATCATGGCTGCCACCCCTCTGCCACCTGCTGGGACCCCTGGACCTTTTTCTTCCCACTCCCCAGGGATGTCCTGGCCAGACCGGGCCAGAGAGATGGACCTAGGTGACATCACCACCTCCACTGGCCCCAGCTAAATTCAGAACAACACCTGGGACTGAGAGTTTGCCTGCGCCCTGCCCCTGTGTCCTTTTCCTTCCCCACCCTATTTTCTCTCTTTCCTCTCTCTCCCTTTTCCTTCTGTCTATCTAATAAGAGCCTGGCTTAGCTGGCCAAGACTATATTTTGCAACACTGCTGTGAGCCTGTGACCAGAAAGGCAGCTAAAAGCAGTGCCCTGAACAGCCTGCTGCTGGTACGAGTTTGCCAGGTCTCAGAATGGCCGATCAGAACATGGGCTGGGCCTGTGTCTCTCCAGCAGGGAGGTTGCCAGTGAATGTCAATGCTCAAGACAAAAGCTGCATTTTCTCTTTGCTGGTCTTTTCTCTCCCCTTTTGTGCATATTTGTCTTGTCTTGCCTTCTAGGAAACTGAGTCAGAATTTAGCAACAACAGCTGCAGCCCATCTCAACAGGCAGGGTAATTACCCTGTGGACCAATGTACCAAAGGAGTGGCAGATTCTCCATTGATGGCAATTTTAAAATCTTTTTCTAAAAGCTCTGCTCTGGGACTTATTCGGGGGAAGTTCCCTGGCCTGTGCTAGGCAGAGGGTCACCATGGTCCCCTCTGGCCTTGCAGTCTGTGAAACCAGGAATCATGCGCACACTTGCCGCCAAAGCTGGTTCCAGCTGATGCAGCAAGTTCAGTGCACAAGAGCTAGGAACAACCCGAACCCACCAACGACCCCAGGCAATCCCAGCCGACCAAAACACAGTAACTGACCCGGGGGCGTGTCCAGCACCCTCGTGTCCCAGTGAGTTCAGTGGGAGCTCAGGGTGCTTGGCACCTTGCGGGACGGATCCTGGGGCACCAGCTTAGCCCACGCTCAGACATTACTGAACTCATTAACCCTTCAGTTACCAGATTAAGACACACCAAAAGCTCCCCATCTGCTGAAATTCCTCCTCTCCCCCCAAATTCCCACCTGGACTGGAGCTGGGAGATTGATTTTCCACCACATGTGACACGGCACATCACAATGATTGACCCGGGGGGCTGTGGGGTCAGCAGAACGTGAGCTAACCAGCCTTCATGCTGGCCCTTGCTGGGCTTCAGGTCTCCCTCAGGATTGCAGGAGGAAATGATTCATTGAATCCTTTGTTTGTCTTCAGCCAGACATCCCCTGTGTTTCTCTCCTCCGTGCCCTGTTGCTGGCCCCTGCAGGGGTGTGAATTATTAATGTGCACAGGGCGGCTAAGAACAGTCACAGGAGCAGCACTGACTTCCCAGCAGGCAGGGGAGAAGAGAACGCGACTGGATTTTGTACAGAGCCCCTCGCCTTCCAAGCACCTTTGGCAGGCATGGATTAGACGCAGGCCAGGTGTGCAGGGCAGCAGTTCAGGGAGTGGGGAGCCATCTGTGGCTGTTTCCTAGCCTGGCCTGGCCCTACAAGGTCTGTCAGATCCACAGTGCAAGGAGGGAAGAGAGGAGGCAGAGAACCCTTTGCAGGGCTGGGAGAGAGAAACCTCCGTCTGCCTTCTCCATCATGCCTCTTGCCTGCCCTGGGTACTGGGGAGCCGGAGACACGCAGCAGGTGAGGGACCAAGAAGATAAGGTGGCCAGAAAGGTGTCGGGGGCAGCAGGAGAGCAGGGGGATGGCTGGAGTATCCAACCAAGAGCCTGGGTAGCAGACACCTTGCACAGCCAGTTTTTGCCTTGGGAGGCCCTCTGCGCTGGCCACTGCTGGAACCAACCTGGCCCCTTTCTTTTTATCACCTCTGAATGCAGGCCACGATCCTGAGGCACTAGCCTGGACGGCCTCAGAGTACTGGCATGCAGTCCCTTGCCTACAATTTATCAGCATGCCAGCAGCCGGGTGGAGCCATCGACAGGCTCTCTGCTTTGCTGGCCATCCCAGACGTCACCAGCTTGGCAAGACAGAGACACTTGCTCTAAATGCCAATTAGCATAGAAACAAGGGGCAAGTTCCTTGGGAATCGACATGGCGCCTGTCAGCTCCCGCAGGATGGGAGCTCTGGGGCAAAGCGCCTGGAGAACCCCCAGGAACTGGATCTGTTCACTTGCCCCAAAGCCCATGTTTGCTGATAACTAAAGGCGCAGCACTGCACCCCTGGGTGAGCTCACCTCACTCACTGTGACATCCAGGGTCTTGAACCCAGGCCTGGGAGCCCCCAACAGCTCCCACATCCTGGCTGCCACCCAATGGGAGCTGGGGGCTGAAAAGCTACTAGGGCTATAGCCCAGCCAAGTCACCACCCACGGGAGCGCTGACTGGAGGATCGCCCAGCTCCACCGATTGGTCCAGCTATGCTATTTGAGCCAGGAGAAGGAACAGGACGTTTGTCTCTGAGCAACAAGGTGGGTTCCTGTCGTGGCTGCACTGGACCCTGCTTATGCCTGCTACCTGCACGCAGCCCTGTTCCTGCTCTGCCCCTGGCTCCTGCCTTACTCATGGCTTTGCTCCTGTTCCCACTGTGCTCAAACTTTGCCTCTCCTCCTGCCCTTACACCTCACCTCCAATCATCAGTGACCAGTCCTGGCTCCGACCCCAGGGCCTCCAACTTCTGACCTGGGTTCTGGCATTTGGTCTCTGATCCTCGCTTCGATTCCTGGTTCTTGGCAGTTGACTCTGGTGCTGCCCCTCAGCTAGATTCCCCAACCTGCATACCTGCTCCGCCCACTAGACCTAACTCCTGCTCTGACGACAAGGCCAGACTGCCTACATCCCAGTCCGTAACATGCGAGTCATTCCACTGACTTCACAGGGGATATTCAATGTGCTGATTAAACAGACCTGGGTCCTCGCAGCTGGATTCCTTCCTATAAGCTTTGTGAGACAGGAAAGTGATGGAGAGATAAATATGCCAGTCCCCTTGGAAATTCTCCTCTGTGAATTGGGGATCTTTGCAGGCTGAGAGTCCAGTGACAGGTGCTATAAACGGAGCTGGACTGGGCCCTGTTCTGCCTCGACCAGAAGGAAACAAGTTCCTTTGGGGTCCCTGGGAATCATTTCAGTGTTGCACGAGGAGACCAAGCCTGGGCTAGAAGTTCCCAGTTTCTACCAGAATCGTTCCAGGACCCATGAAACGGGTGACAAGCCCAAAGCAGAGGCATTGAGCAAGATGGACTTCCTGACCTGTCCTCCAGCAAACAACTGAATTAGTGTGGCACACACCTGCACGCGAGCTGGGAGAGCTCGACATTGAGGCTGACCTGAGAGCCAGCACACACGGCCCAAGGGTAGAGTTGCTTGGAAAATGCCTATCAGTTTTGGAGGAAATTTCAAAACACATTTTGCTTTCATTGACGTTTCCTGTGGGGAAACTGGTCAGGATTCTGACACAAAATTCTCCTCCCCGCAAATTTTTCTGGTTTTGAAAAGTAAAAATTTTGGCTGGAAAAAATGTGATTTTTGGCTTTTCAGGGGGAAATCAGAAAATTTTGACACAAATGAAAATCTCCCCCAAAACCTTTTTTTTTCTTTTTCTCAGAAAAGCCCCTTTTTGTCAAAATTACTTTTCAGCTTGGAAGAGAGACGACTAAGGGGGGATATGATGGCAGTCTATAAAATCGTGACTGGTTTGGAGAAAGTGAACAGGGAAGTGTTATTTACCTCTTCACATAACACAAGAATCTGGGGTCACCAAGTGAAATGAATAGGCAGCAGGTTTAAAACAAACAAAAGGAAGTATTTCTTACCACAGTCATAGAATCATAGAATATCAGGGTTGGAAGGGACCTCAGGAGGTCATTTAGTCCAACCCCCCGCTCAAAGCAGGACCAATCCCCAACTAAATCATCCCAGCCAGGGCTTTGTCAAGCCTGACCTTAAAAACCTCTAAGGATGGAGATTCCACCACCTCCCTAGGTAACGCATTCCAGTGTTTCACCACCCTCCTAGTGAAAAAGTTTTTCCTAATATTCAAACTAAACCTCCCCCACTGCAACCTGAGACCATTATTCCTTGTTCTGTCATCTGGTGCCACTGTCAACCTGTGGAACTCATTGGCAGAGGATGTTGTGAAGGCCAAGACAATAAGAGGATTCAAAAAAGAACTAGATAGTTTCATGGAGGATAGGTCCATCAATGGTGATTAGCCAGGATGGGCAGGGATGGTGTCCCTAGCCTCTGTTTGCCAGAAGCTAGGAACGGGCAACAGGGGATGGATCACTTGATGATTGCCTGGTCTGTTCATTCCCTCTGGAGCACCTAGCATCAGCCACTGTGGGAAGACAGGAGACTGGGCTAGACGGACCTTTGGTCTGACCCAGTCTGGCCGTTCTTATGTTCTTACATTTCAGCAGGAAGATGTGGACTAGCTCCACTTAGGATTTTCTCTCCCGTTCCCCTCGGCGCCTCCCTAGGGGGACCAGTTCAGACCCCTCAGGCTTCCCCAAGCCCGTGTGGAAAGGTTGGCATCAAATAGGCAACCTCTGGCTGGCTCTTGTGTTTTGGTCTCTCTGCCCTGCAGGACTTGAGGGCTCCCACTGAGGGGGACTCCCTCCTTGCTGGCTGGCTGTAGGGCAGGGGTTCTCAAACTGGGGGTTGGGACGCCTCAGGGGGTCGCTAGCTGTCAGCCTCCACCCCAAACCCCGCTTTGCATCTAACATTTATAATGGTGTCAAATATATAAAAAAGTGTTTTTAATTGATAATGGGGGTCGCACTCAGAGGCTTGCTATGTGAAAGGGGTCACCAATACAAAAGTTTGAAAACTATTGCTCCTGGGCCTTTCTGCTAAGACAGCAGCTCGCAGGACTCCCGGGAGCTCCTCTGCCCGGCTCACCATGTCTGAGCACCCCCATGAGCTAAGGGGGTGTGGCACAGATCCCCGGGCAGCTGGACAGGGACCGGCTGGCTCAGAGGACTGGGCATGGAGGAGAGCAAAGAGTCATTGGCATCCGGCGTGCTGGTTCCAATACAGCCCAGGTCAGCAGACACCAGCTGGTTGCCATTTAGGGGCCCGTTGAAGGTATCTCAGCCCAGTCTCTTATGGGACAGGGGCCCTCAGCACAGCTAGGGCCTGAGCCGAAGCCCCCTGACGTTGGTGGACCAGCTCCTATGGATTTCAGTCAGCTTTGGGTTGGGCTGTGGAGATCAAGCACTCCTCTGGCTCCCAGAGGCTGTCCTGCCTGAGGCAGGCTGGTAGGGTGGGGAGCCTGGGGGAAGCTCGCCCTGCCATTCCCCTGCTTGTGCCCATTCCAAAGACAGGCAGCCTGCGGGCTGTCACTCTCCTGCACTAAACTCCCGCTCTCTCCTCAGAGGTCCTTGCACCAGGAAGGACAGTTCCTGCCTGGGACAGCTGGCCGGGTGCATCCAGGGCCCAGTCCTCTGCCTGGCAGCCCGCCCAGCAGAGCACTGCTGTCCTCTTCCCACAGCCACTTCAGATCTCCAGAGAACCAGCCCTAACGCTCGTTAGCCTTCAGCAAAATGGTTCCTCGTTGCCCAGAAGGGGCGGGGTGTTCAAAAGCACCTGAGAGCCCAAATCCCCCTGAAGACCAATGGGACTAGATCATCCTGTGCCCCAAAGGGAGCTGTGCTCCTAAATCACTTTGGGGCTTTTGAAAATCCCTTGCAGAGGGTCCAGCCCTGCTGGCTGTTTGGCTGCCACTCTCATAGCTCCGAGACTAAAAGAAATAGCCAGGAACTCCTGAGTCCATTGGCTCCTTCCATTTGCCCACATCAGACGTCTCCTTCTGTGCTAATATGCTACTGGGCACCGTTCCTGCTCTGACCCTCTCACCTGAACTTAATTGCCTGTCATCCTGGCTAATCGGCCTGCGAGGGATGTCATTGTTTGGTCCCAGAGACGCCGCTGACAAGCACCAGCCACAAGCGCAACGGACTGGCTGCAGCCGGGCTTCAGGGGCAGGGGAGGAAACCAGAGATGTCAGATGACGCGCCAGGCCCCGCTTGCTGTCCCGCCGACTCCCACGGTTCTGAGAGGAGCCGGTCACCTCGTCCCCTTTCCAATTAAACCCTCCAGCGTGTGGAGCCCGCGGAGCATTAACAGGCAGCGCAGAGGATAATTACGAAAGGCGGGGCGGGATCCCCACCCCATTTACCGCGTCTCCGGCTGGCCGCGTGGCTTGATGAGAATGAGGAAGAGCTTGATTAAAGGTGCCGCAGGGCACCGTGACTGGAAATGCCCCCAGCTGGGCGTCCCTGCTGTTGTCCCGGGCGGCCTGGTTCCATCCCAGAGGAGGAGCCATCGAAGAAGTGGGGGAGCCGCGGGCCACCAGCAGGAACGACTCGGGCTGGATGCACAGTCGGTTACCAGGGGTTGGTGCTGCGGAGATCAGGACGCTCTGGCCAGCTCTCAGCCGACAGCCGCGGGGAGCGCTGGCCAGGGCCGGGGAGGGTGATGCTGCACCTGCTGAAGGCGCTGGCAGGCTATGTGCACAGCAGGATGTGAGCCCACTGCCCTCTCCTGGTTGAGGTGAGACCTGCTCCAGGGTGAGGGTGTGTCGCCCCCGAGTGCAGGTGGGCATGGCCTGGGAAGTAACGGTGGGCTCTCCCCAGCTTTTGAAACCCCACTTGCCAGGCCTGCTTGCCCAGCATTCCCCCACTTGCCTGCACCACCTCCCTCTACGGAGCAGGCTAACACTCTGTGTGTGTTGGGAGGGGTGGTGGGTTTTTTTTTACTAATTTGCATAAAGAAACATACAAAAGGTAAACCTCGTACAGCCTGTATGTTACCAGATACCAGGCCTGTCACAGGAGAGCCAGGGCACCCGTTACAGCCGGCCAGAGCTGCACGACGAGGCAGTACATCAGTCTGTATTGCCCAGACACAGCACCCTCGGGTGGGGGTAGCAGTGATAATAATAAAGGACACACACGGATAGGCAAAAAAGGGCAAGGATGGTGGAATCTCCTTCCTTGGAAGTTTTTAAGGTCAGGCTTGACAAACTTATGGGATGGGATGATTTAACTGGGATGATTTAACTGGGATGATTTAACTGGGAATTGGTCCTGCTTCGAGCAGGGGGTTGGACTAGATGACCTTCAGGGGTCCCTTCCAACCCTGATATTCTATGATTCTATGATTCTAAGGATGGACAGGCAGGGGGAAGAGGGAGGGAAAAGCGGAGCGGGCAGCTGGAATGGAAGGCTGGCATGAGAGGAGCTATTTCCACATTCTTTCCCCAAATGTATCAGCAAACAGGGTCCACACTTCTTCAACTGCACGGACGTGCTCTACATGTCGAAAAGCTATTCTTCTTCCGCCGCTAACTCAGACCAGGCCGAATACCCCTGCTCAGCGCTGGGCATAGAGCCGTTCCTCTGTTCCTGTAAGATCATGTCTTTGGTCCTTGTTTCGCCCCTCCAGACCCACAGGCTCTGTGGTGGAGGGAAACCCAGCGCACCAGGGACATCACCTAGGATGCAGATTTAAGCTGAGGTTTGGTTGCTGAAGCCACACCCTGTTTCCGCTCCTGGGTCCACCTCTTCCCACAGCTGCCTGCCACAACCTGGCTTTTCTGCAGCCCTGGAAGCAGCCTTGTGGTGATGCCAAAGTGCTAATCGTCAGCCCCCGCTCTGTGGTATTTGGGTGATGCCAGTGATGCCTGCGTGGACATGTAGACATGTTCTATGGAGACCGAGGGCTCTGGCATCATTCACATCTTCTCGGAGCAGTGGGTGCTGTTCCCTGTTCTTGTTTCTTTGACCCCATGCCCCTGCCCCATTTCTGCTTCACCCCTGGGATTAGCTGACATCTGTGTCCCCTTCCTCTCTCCTGAAGGAGAGGCTTTGCTGGCTCTGTGTAGGAGCTTGACTCCCCTCCCCAGTCTTCCCACAGATCAAAGAGACTGGGCCCTAAATTCACTAAAAGAACTTTAAAAATTCTTCGGAGTTGGGTGGGTTAACAGCCAGGAACTGGGGGCCTGGCGGGTCAGCTGCCCCACTGCCTGCAGGTTCTCGGTCTCACAGCCCCAGGAAGTGCCTTCAGAATGAGTCCCCTTAACCCAGGCAGCCAGCGTCAGCACCAGCCCAAATTAGAATAATCCCCAGGCCGAGGCTGTGGGTGAAACTTGGAGACCAGAGCAAAACCTTAGGGAGGCAAAGAGACTCCTAAAATAGGCCTGGCAGGTGGGACTGCAGAGAGCCCTGCCCTGCGGTGACAGCTCTGAGGGCAGGAGGGACTCACACCTGCAGGACTGGGCCTGCTGCCCAGTGCCGGGGGCGGAGGGGGAGCAGCAGGGACTGAAGCTGGTAGCTGCCTTTGAGAGTTGTGTGTGTGTCAGACTTAGGTGTCGGTCTGTGTGTTTGTGTGTATATGTACATGTGTTTGTGTGCATCGGAGATTTGCAATGCGCTCTTCAATCCTGGAACTAAAGATAGAGCAGGATCCAGTGGCTGGAAGTTGAAGCTAGCCCAATTCAGACTGGAAATCAGGTGTCATTTTTTTACCATTGGAACAGTTTACCCAGGTGGAGTCTCCATACCTGGCGATGTTTAAATCAAGAAGAGCTGTTTCTAGAAGCTCTGCTCTGGGGATTACTGTGGGGCTGGTCTCTGGCCTGGGCTAGACAGGAGGTCAGACCAGATGATCATAATGGCCTTGGAATCTCTGAATCTATGGATACATGCCCTGCTGCGGGGACACAGGAGAATCACAGCTTTTCATTCGGATTTCCTCCCCCTAAACACATCAGAGAGACTTAATTTTCTTCAGTTCCTGCTCACTGGTTGAGGCTGGCCTAAGTATGAATCCTTCCAAACATTGCTATGGATGTGCCCCAGGCTTTGCCCTCCCTGTCTATCTTGGGTCATTCTTTGCATGTCCTCGATGGTGTTAAGCCCCATATGTTTGCCCTCTCTGTGCTCTTTGATGGAGGGATTCTTTCGGTCCATCCCAATGGCACACTTGCTGTGGCAGCCATTCACAGCCCCCAGATATTTACATCTTCTTTTCTGGATCACGTTGGAGATAAGGGGTTGGTGAACTCCTTGATGAATCTGGGCATTTGTTATTCCATTTAATACCTAATATGTTCCTGTGGCATTTGCTGTTGAAGGCATTTAGAGTCCGTCTGCACCTTTGGTGGACTTTCAGCTTTCTGTATGTGAAGGCTGAGTTGCAGGTTCCTAGTTTGGGCTTCAGGCTGTAGGCTTTTAAGGACCAAATCTTGTTCAAGGCGGCGAATGAAGCTGCCGCATTGCCAATTTGTGACATTATTTCCTTCTGACCATCCCCACTGGCTTGCACGTGAATCAGCTCCCCTCTTGTATTCCTTGGCCTTCTAATGCAATGCTGGAGCTGGGAGTTGCTGGGGTTCGCGTTAGATTTGTTTTTTCATAACTGATCATGAACCCCGTCTTTTCTGTGACGCTCCCTAGCCTTTCTCTCTCTGCATCCATCCATCCATCTTCTAAAACCTCGTTGGCAACAAGTTGATTCCAAGCCAACCTGGAGAACTAACTGGCCTGCTCATTCCCCTTTGTGCAGTAAAACACAGTGCAGGGAGCTTTTTAGTATTAGAAAATGTTGAGGATTTAGTCTCTGTTCTGTGCCTGGAGGATTGAAACCTACAGCTAGGTCTGGCTGAATCTGGAAATGCAATTTTTTTAAGCCAATGTCCCCCCACCCATCCACCCCCAAAAACTTTAAATTCGTTTAAGTGAGCAATTAACGTGATTCAGGATGTCAGCGTCTGAATGTGATGTGCAAATTCCTAGAATCAGTCAGTCCCAGATACCTGTTATTGAGGAGCCGTGTGGAGGCAGATGCATTGAAAACAGTAATTTGGAAAAAAAGGCCTTACAGGTGTGCCTTAAACATCAGAATTATGTGTATTTATGTGTAGGAATTTGACATCTTGATAGGCAGGGTCATTTACCTTGGAAAGGAACTAAATCCAAGGAGTAAATAGCTCTCGCTACTGTAGAGAGGTAGTTCCCACCACCCCCCCCACGCACCCGTCCCCCACTCTCTGCTTACAGCTAGAGCTGGAGTAAGAATTTGCTGCAAAACCATAAAGCAAGTGAAACGCACCTGGTACGGAGTCTGCATGGTACACGTAGCTCTCCAACCAGAAGCTAAGGGAACCTGTCTATCCTGTTGCCATTGTGCTAACTGAACGAGGTACAAGATCTGGCTCTAAGCCCAAACGCTCCCAGCAGAGTTGGTTAAAAACTTCCCAACAAAACTTAAAAAAAGGAAAGAAAGAAGGAAAGAAAATGCCTTTTTGACCAATATAAAAACGTTCATTTTGGCCCAAAATTTTCAGTTTTCACCCAAATCTTTTCAAGCAAGGAAGTTAGCATTATCACACTACAATGAATGTTTTGGATGTGTGGGAGGGGAAACACTTTTTTTGTTTGTTACTTTTTTTACTTTTCCCCACTGGAGAAAGCGGGCATTAGAAAGTGGAGAAAAACTCTCTCATTTTGCACGCTCACACACCCATGCACACACCCGTTTTTCTGGAAAACAGCAGAAATAAGCGATCGAGGTATTTCCCCTAATGAAATAGGACAAACTTTTTTTTTTATTGCAGTTTTTCATTTTTTTGACCAAAAAAAAATGCCGCAAAAAGTTTTGAATGAAACAAAAAATGTTCATTTATTTCTAAATCTTTTTTGACCCATGCTGACCTTTTCTCGTCCTGCTCTGCCTCTCCCTTCACAAAGGTCAGAGCTCCAGGTGACTTGTGTTCAGACCCATCTCTCCTGAGGCTCCTGTGCCTTGTGGATGTGAGAAGATTCAGTCGGAGCCAGTTACCTTGCAGTGGCAAAAAGAAAGCGTGTAACTTGTGAGCAGTGCGCTGTGGCTGGATTCTCCAGTGATGTCAGTCAACATATGTTTTGGGAAGAAAATGGAGCTGAACCAAATGCTGTCAGCAGAGGAACTGCTGTCTCAGTGCAGTCTGTAACATAAATAAGGCATTTGTACTTGATAACTTGACAGTGTCTCTCTGAAGTGAGGGGCAGGACAAGGGGGAGGCACTATGAAAGCACAGAGAAAAGGACCGAGCAAGTTACACAGAGTAAGGAAGAAACATGAAGTGAAGAACAGAAGCAGAGGATGCAGTCCAGCTATTGTGTGCGCCTCCCCTCCTTAATAGCTGGGCCCCAGTCAGCAAAGGATGCTAGCCTCACAACATTCCTCTGAGAAGGGGAGCTATTATTCCTGTTTTCCAGGGGGGAAACTGAGGCATAGGGTAGATTAAATGGCAACTTGACCAGGATCCGGAAGTAAGTCTGTGGCAGAACTGGGAAAGATCCTGCCCTTTCCTCTGAAGCATCTAATACTTGCTGCAGTTACAGCTAGAATGCTGGACTAGATGGCTCGGGATAGCAATCCTTATGTTCAGGTGACAACATCCATCAGGCCATTTCTCACACTATTTCATAAAATCATAGAATCATAGGACTGGAAGGGACCTCGAGAGGTCATCTAGTCCAGTCCCCTGCACTCAAGGCAGGACTAAGGATTATCTAGACCCTCCCTGACAGGTGTGTGTCTAACCTGCTCCTAAACATCTCCAGTGATGGGGATTCCACAACCTCTCTGGGCAATTTATTCCCGTGCTTCACCACCCTGACAGTTAGGAAGTTTTTCCTAATGTCCAACCTAAACCTCCCTGGCTGCAATTTAAGCCCATTGCTTCTTGTCCTGTTCTCAGAGGTTAAGAAGAACAAATTTTCTCCCTTCTCCTTGTAACAACCTTTTATGTACTTGAAAACTGTTATGTCCCCTCTCAGTCTTCTCTTCCCCAGACTGAAAAAAAATGGGTTTGTTATCTTCCCTCATAGGTCCTGTTTTCTACACCTTTAATCATTTTTGTTGCTTTTCTCTGGACTTTCTCCAATTTCTCCACATCTTTCCTGAAATGTGGGCCCAGAACTGCATAGCTTTCTGTGTAGCTGAGAGCAGGAAAGCACCTTGCAGCTCCTTGTAATTCCTAAGGTAACTCCAGGGAGGTGGGTTAGAATAGAACGGCTTTTAGCAGGCAAGGCCCCCAGGGGGAAGCTGATATGACTGGGCTTTCATTCCTATGAGTCTCTCCCATGTACGATGTCACTTTACGGTAACCGTGCCCAATTCTTCTCGTCCTCACCTGGGTTCAACGCCCACAGCCTTCAGTGGGAAGTGAGGGCAGAACTGAGCCTGCCCAGTCAACGGACCAGCCCTGCATGGTTTCTGCCATCTCCCGAGATGTAGACCGGCCAAGAAGCCCAACCCACAGGAGAGAATAGGGCATGAGGCGCCCAAACTACCCCTCCCACGAGGCACTGCGGACAGATGCAGTTTAATGTCAAGCTGACATGAAAGGAAATATTTTGGTTTTCTCAAAAAGCTTTGGCGAAATCGATATCTTCCCATTGCGTGCAACCTGCCTTTCCCGTCACAGAATCATGTCCGTGGAAAATCCCCAACCAGGTCACTTTAATGAAGTTCTGCCCCATCCAAACTGCAACACGGAACACCAGCTTTATTGAACCGACAGGTTTACGAACAATGCTTCCTGCGCCTGTCTGCCCGTCTGTGGCACTCTCCGCTCTGGAGGCGCTGGCTCGCAGGGCTCCAGGGTTAAGGCTGTGCAGGGCTTTTCATTCAGAGCAAGAATGCTAACTGGAGCAGATCAAAACTTCTTTGAAACAAAGAGAATTTTGTTGGGTGGGAAAAGGCCTTTTTAAAAAAAAAAAAAAACCAACCCTTTTGGCAAAAAATTGTTGAAATTATTGATTTTTTCTCTTGTTTGAAATCTTTTGCAATACTTTTAAATCCTAATTATTATCAAAACTTCAAAAATGATTTTTTGACAAACAAAACATTTCAATAATTTTTTAAATTGTTAAATAAAAATTTAAAATAATTAATAAAAACAGGAGTCTTTTGAACCCTGTGAAAGGGAAACAACTTGGAAAAAAAATTCACAAAACCTTTTTTTCTCATTTATTGACCAGCTCTAATATTAATTAGCTACATACACAGCACATGGGCAGTCTTATTTTCAACTCCAAGAATTTAACATTCCTGCATTAGCCCCCCTAGCCCCACGCCAGAATCATAAGATTAATTTAGAATTCACAGGATTTTATAAGATCATGAATGCTGAGCACTTTTCATTTACCTTCTGGTTTTTGAGACTTTAGGGGTCACATTTGCAAGGTTTTTCCCTGCAGGATGGCTAGAGATATGGTCTTATTTTTAAATGCAAGCTGCTGTTCTCATGTTATCACATGACTCCAGGAGCTGGGGCTTTAAGAAAAAAACACCAAATATTGTGAGATTCATGAAAAAACAGCAAGAGTGGGCAAAATGCACATATGTCGCACTGCAGGGACATGCACTAGCCCAGCAATAGTCATGTTTAAAAAATTCTACCCTCTCTTAACCCGAGAGGGAGCTCAGGGTGGTGGCACGGCACAGCAGGGATGGCTGGATTAGAAACGGACCCGCACCAGAATGGATTAGGTGGAGTTGGGAACCTCTTGAACCACAGATGGGACTGGAGTCTGCTGGGTTGGACTTAGACTGGGAATTGGCTCCAAGGGGCCAAATTCAGATACGGGTCCAAATTGGGATGAACCCCCCCCCGACAAGAATTCAGGATTGTTCAGCCCCAGGGCTTGGGTTCAGCCCCACCAGTAACTCGAAATGAACGGAGATTGCCTGGCTCAGAGTGGGCTAATCCAGCGTAGGGCTGAATGCGGTGAACGAGGGGGAGGGCGGGGGGATTGGACAGGATACACTAGACTGGGGTTTGAGGGGGCCGGAGAGGAATAGCGCTGAAGAGAGGGGGCTGCTCGGTGGGGCGGGCACATGCTGTGGCTGGCCCCTTGCCCCAGGAAGGCACAGAGCTCGGCTGGTGCTGCGGCCCTGGGATTTCCCCCCGAGTCCCCAGGGACAGGGGACCCAGCGAGGGAGGGGATTCTGGCTCCTGGTTTGGAGGCAGCCCAGCCTGCCGGCCTCGGCGCACCCAGCTGCTGTTCGGGGGGGGGGGGGGGCTGCGGGGATGGGAGGGAGGGGCGAAAAGAGACTGTCTCAAAGGGGACCTCAAGCATCACCATGGCAACTGCTGGGCCACAGCTGGCAGCAGCCGGGAGATGGCAGCCTGCAGGGTGGTCCTGCACTAGGGGAGGAGAACGCCCCGAGAAGGGGCCTCACTGGTCACCCCTCTGAAAGGGGCCCCCCTGCACTGCCGGTGTCCCTCATCCCACTCTGCAGATCCTCCCATCCCTGCTATGCCAGCCTTGGGCTCCCCCAGCACATAGACGCACACAGAGCTCGGCTGGTGCCCCTCAGTCCCAACCCACGCCCCCCCCCATTGTCCCAGCCCTGGGCTCCCCTCCCCCGCACGGCCCGTGCCCCTCAGTCCCAACCCACGCCCCCCCCATTGTCCCAGCCCTGGGCTCCCCTCCCCCGCACGGCCCGTGCCCCTCAGTCCCAACCCACGCCCCCCCCATTGTCCCAGCCCTGGGCTCCCCTCCCCCGCACGGCCCGTGCCCCTCAGTCCCAACCCACGCCCCCCCCATTGTCCCAGCCCTGGGCTCCCCTCCCCCGCACGGCCCGTGCCCCTCAATCCCAACCCACGCCCTCCCCCATTGTCCCAGCCCTGGGCTCCCCTCCCCCGCACGGCCCGTGCCCCTCAGTCCCAACCCACGCCCCCCCCATTGTCCCAGCCCTGGGCTCCCCTCCCCCGCACAGCCCATCCCCTCAATCCCAACCCACGCCCTCCCCCACATTGTCCCAGCCCTGGGCTCCCCTCCCCCGCACGGCCCGTGCCCCTCAATCCCAACCCACGCCCTCCCCCATTGTCCCAGCCCTGGGCTCCCCTCCCCCGCACGGCCCGTGCCCCTCAGTCCCAACCCACGCCCCCCCCATTGTCCCAGCCCTGGGCTCCCCTCCCCCGCACAGCCCATCCCCTCAATCCCAACCCACGCCCTCCCCCACATTGTCCCAGCCCTGGGCTCCCCTCCCCCGCACGGCCCGTGCCCCTCAATCCCAACCCACGCCCCCCCCATTGTCCCAGCCCTGGGCTCCCCTCCCCCGCACGGCCCGTGCCCCTCAATCCCAACCCACGCCCTCCCCATTGTCCCAGCCCTGGGCTCCCCTCCCCCGCACGGCCCATCCCCTCAATCCCAACCCACGCCCTCCCCCCCATTGTCCCAGCCCTGGGCTCCCCTCCCCCGCACGGCCCGTGCCCCTCAGTCCCAATCCACGCCCTCCCCCATTGTCCCAGCCCTGGGCTCCCCTCCCCCGCACGGCCCGTGCCCCTCAATCCCAACCCACGCCCTCCCCCATTGTCCCAGCCCTGGGCTCCCCTCCCCCGCACGGCCCGTGCCCCTCAGTCCCAATCCACGCCCCCCCCCATTGTCCCAGCCCTGGGCTCCCCTCCCCCGCACGGCCCATGCCCCTCAGTCCCAACCCACGCCCTCCCCCACATTGTCCCAGCCCTGGGCTCTCCTCCCCCGCACGGCCCGTGCCCCTCAGTCCCAACCCACGCCCCCCCCATTGTCCCAGCCCTGGGCTCCCCTCCCCCGCACGGCCCGTGCCCCTCAATCCCAACCCACGCCCCCCGCCATTGTCCCAGCCCTGGGCTCCCCTCCCCCGCACGGCCCGTGCCCCTCAATCCCAACCCACGCCCCCCCCATTGTCCCAGCCCTGGGCTCTCCTCCCCCGCACGGCCCATCCCCTCAGTCCCAACCCACGCCCCCCCGCATTGTCCCAGCCCTGGGCTCCCCTCCCCCGCACGGCCCGTGCCCCTCAGTCCCAACCCACGCCCCCCCCCCCATTGTCCCAGCCCTGGGCTCTCCTCCCCCGCACGGCCCATGCCCCTCAGTCCCAACCCACGCCCCCCGCCATTGTCCCAGCCCTGGGCTCCCCTCCCCCGCACGGCCCGTGCCCCTCAGTCCCAACCCACGCCCCCCCCCACATTGTCCCAGCCCTGGGCTCCCCTCCCCCGCACGGCCCGTGCCCCTCAGTCCCAATCCACGCCCCCCCCATTGTCCCAGCCCTGGGCTCCCCTCCCCCGCACGGCCCGTGCCCCTCAATCCCAACCCACGCCCCCCCCCATTGTCCCAGCCCTGGGCTCCCCTCCCCCGCACGGCCCGTGCCCCTCAATCCCAACCCACGCCCTCCCCCATTGTCCCAGCCCTGGGCTCCCCTCCCCCGCACGGCCCATCCCCTCAATCCCAACCCACGCCCTCCCCCACATTGTCCCAGCCCTGGGCTCCCCTCCCCCGCACGGCCCATCCCCTCAATCCCAACCCACGCCCTCCCCCACATTGTCCCAGCCCTGGGCTCCCCTCCCCCGCACGGCCCATCCCCTCAATCCCAACCCACGCCCTCCCCCACATTGTCCCAGCCCTGGGCTCCCCTCCCCCGCACGGCCCGTGCCCCTCAGTCCCAACCCACGCCCTCCCCCACATTGTCCCAGCCCTGGGCTCCCCTCCCCCGCACGGCCCATGCCCCTCAATCCCAACCCATGCCCCCCCCCATTGTCCCAGCCCTGGGCTCCCCTCCCCCGCACGGCCCATGCCCCTCAGTCCCAATCCATGCCCCCCCCCATTGTCCCAGCCCTGGGCTCCCCTCCCCCGCACGGCCCGTGCCCCTCAGTCCCAATCCACGCCCCCCCCCATTGTCCCAGCCCTGGGCTCCCCTCCCCCGCACGGCCCGTGCCCCTCAGTCCCAATCCACGCCCCCCCCCATTGTCCCAGCCCTGGGCTCCCCTCCCCCGCACGGCCCGTGCCCCTCAATCCCAACCCACGCCCTCCCCCACATTGTCCCAGCCCTGGGCTCCCCTCCCCCGCACGGCCCGTGCCCCTCAATCCCAACCCACGCCCTCCCCCATTGTCCCAGCCCTGGGCTCCCCTCCCCCGCACGGCCCGTGCCCCTCAGTCCCAATCCATGCCCCCCCACATTGTCCCAGCCCTGGGCTCCCCTCCCCCGCACGGCCCGTGCCCCTCAGTCCCAATCCACGCCCCCCCCCATTGTCCCAGCCCTGGGCTCCCCTCCCCCGCACGGCCCGTGCCCCTCAGTCCCAATCCACGCCCCCCCCCATTGTCCCAGCCCTGGGCTCCCCTCCCCCGCACGGCCCGTGCCCCTCAGTCCCAATCCACGCCCCCCCCCCATTGTCCCAGCCCTGGGCTCCCCTCCCCCGCATGGCCCGTGCCCCTCAATCCCACCCACGCCCTCCCCCACATTGTCCCAGCCCTGGGCTCCCCTCCCCCGCACAGCCCGTGCCCCTCAATCCCAACCCACGCCCCCCGCCATTGTCCCAGCCCTGGGCTCCCCTCCCCCGCACGGCCCGTGCCCCTCAATCCCAACCCACGCCCCCCGCCATTGTCCCAGCCCTGGGCTCCCCTCCCCCGCACGGCCCATGCCCCTCAATCCCAACCCACGCCCCCCGCCATTGTCCCAGCCCTGGGCTCCCCTCCCCCGCACGGCCCATGCCCCTCAATCCCAACCCACGCCCCCCCCCATTGTCCCAGCCCTGGGCTCCCCTCCCCCGCATGGCCCGTGCCCCTCAGTCCCAACCCATGGCCCCCGCCTCTGCTGTCTTTGTCATGTACACCTGGTATATGGCAGGTTGAATGTTATGGCTTTCAAGTACATTATTTCAATATACCTAGAAAAACAGTCCAGAACGACCAGGTGATGACGTCCTCTGAATCTGCATAAATCTGCCGCTCCTCTCTGCCAAGGTCTGGCTGGTTGAGGTGTTGTAATGAAAGGTTCTTTGTGTTGTGTTGGTCTGTTAGTTCTGCAATGTTCACATGCAGATATTTCAGTCTTTCCGTCCTTGCTGATGCCCGGCCCCCACACTGACTGTTTGGCCCATTTGTGGCATTTAGTTGATCCTTGTTGTCCCTCTTGCATGAGGTTTAGGATTTCTCCTCTCATTCCACTTGGAATTATGAAGCAATCCCCTTTAATCATGAGTCCATTTGACTCAATTGTCTATGCACTGCAAAGTAGTCTCTTGTCACTTCCTTAGTGTCCTTCAGATACTTGGGCCAGCTGCCCCAATGTAACTTAGAACTTCCAGAAGTGGCGTGTCTGTCAGGGACGCTTTTTGTAGCTGGTGTCATCTCTTTTCTGACCCTCGTCTGTATGCGTCCACCACATCCACGTACCCATCTTCAAAGTCACGGCACTGCTGGGCTCCATGACAGAGTGTTTACTACTGCAGGATTTTCCCCAGGAACACATTTAACAACTGGATTAAATCGTGTGACTTTAACAGACCTCCGTGACTTCTTCCACTTCAGCCCCCACCACAGTTGCGGGGCAGGAGCAGTGGCCGGGTTGGAGCAGCGGCTAGCGGTCGGTCCCTGGCAGGGCTCGGACTCTTAGTCTCGGCTATAAGCCATGGACAGGTCACCAGCTTCTGTGAATTTTTGTTTATTGCCCATGACCTGTGTGTGACTTTTACTAAAACTACCCGCTACAAAATCTTAACCTTAACCGTAGCAATAGATGTTGGCATCTCAGCGGTGCTTGATCCAGGTCTTTTCCATTGATGGGGGTCCCAAGTGGTTTATGGTCCGTTATTAGTGTAAACAAATCCAGCCCACAGAGATATCTGTACAAGTTATCACATGCCCAGACACTTGCCAGGCTCCTTTTCACTCTCTCAAGATCATTTTTCTGCTTCCATGAGTGTGAGAGCAAAATGCATCTGGCTTCCACTCTGAGCCCTGTTACTGCGACAAGACACCTCCTAGGCCATAGCTGCTTGTATCGAACTGAGCATCATGGGTTTGTCCACATCGTAGTACCTGAGAACTGGAGCTGCTGTGATCATTTCTTTTACCTTTGTGAAGGCAACATCTTAATTTGACTCCATAGCCAAGATGTGTTGGACTTTAACAGTTCATGCCATGGTTTTGTCACTGTATAAAGATCAGCCCTGATCAGCAACATGGCTAAGCCCACTGTTGTCTGCTAGATGGAGCTTCCAGTGCTGCAGGGACATGGCAGACTGAGAGGCAGAGCTTAGACCAGCCTATCCCCACCAGATCCATCTGCAAGGACCCTGGGGGAATCAGCCAGGGCCTGGAGGGAAGGGGGCCCTGATCGGTGACTGGGGAGCAGAGCTGGAGGGAATGATTGTTACTGACAAAGGTGCGGGAGTGGTTTCTGGGTGAATTCCTGCCTCCCCAGGCTGGAAGAGAGTTCCTGGCCCCACAGCTAAGGACAGGGGTTTGGAACTAGCTCCCAGAAAAGAGAGCCCCCGCACCACATGGGAACTGCCTGGCCAGGGCAGCCCCATGCCAGTCCAGCATCCCTGCCACTCCCAGCTGCTCTAGAGAAAGGCACGTCCATCGGGTTCAGTGAGGCAGTTTTGGATAGACAGGATCCAACAGGCAGAGTTGAGGGACAAGAGCCTCCTAGAGGGCAAGATGGAATCAGGTGCCCAGAGGGGACAGCCCTTCCTGACCCCCAGCCAGCGCTCGGCTCATGCCCTGAAGCAGGAGGGTCCTGGTGCAAGATCACGTTGGATGCTCTGGTGTAGCTCCAGTGTCTGGGACCTGGGCTGTGGGGCAGGAGGATCTGAGCCCCACGCTGGCCATGGTGCCTTCTGCCAGCATAGATCATGGAATATCAGGGTTGGAAGAGACGTCAGGAGGTCATCTAGTCCAACCCCCTGCTCAAAGCACGACCAACCCCAACTAAATCATCCCAGCCAGGGCTTTGTCAAGCCAGGCCTTAAAAACCTCAAAGGAAGGAGATTCCACCACCTCCCTAGGGAACCCATTCCAGCTTCACCACCCTCCTAATGAAATAGTGTTTCCTAATATCCAACCTAAACCTCCCCCATGGCAACTTGAGACCATTGCTCCTCGTTCTGTCATCTGCCACCGCTGAGACCAGCCAAGCTCCATCCTCTTTCGAACCCCCCTTCAGATAGCTGAAGGCTGCTATCATATCCGCCCTCACTCTTCTCTTCTGCAGACTAAACGAGCCCAGGTCCCTCAGCCCCAGCAGGACCATGCCAGGTGCCTGCGGATTTGATGCCATCCCCATTGGGCCAGGGCGGCTGCAGGGAGCTTAGGGCTGGGAGCGAAGGGCCCGGGGTGTCCTGCCTGGCTCCCTCCCAGCAGCTCTGCAGGGACAGAACCTCTCACGTCTCAGTCTAGTCACACCATTTGCAAGCTCCCAAGCTCCTTGTCCTCCTGCCCAGCCCCCGCTGTCTCTCTCCGGGTCTCTTGTCACCGCCGCCAGTGCTGAGCTCCGGCAAATCGTTTCCTTCCCCCGTGCACCGACTCTGGCCTTGCATATTAGAATTAGCTCCAGCCTGGCAGCTCCAGCTGAGACAGACGGTCCCCCGAGAGCCTCCTCCGCTCCTGAGCACAGCCAGGGACATTCCTGCGGCTCTCCACCCCCTGGGGCTGGGAGGGGGGTCTGTCTGTCTCCACAATGCTCAGTCCTCACTTATTCCTCAGGCGGAGCCCTCTGGGCCCAGCCTTTCTGGGTCGCTTGGTCCCTGCTCGCTGGAGCGTATGGAACCAGGTTTCAAGACCCCATCCTGCTCTTCTTGCAGACACTCAGCGGTGGGAGGGGTCCGGGGCGGAGGCTCCAGAGGGTGATGTCTGGGCTCCAGGCCCATGGAGATTTGCTGGGTGCTCCTGGCTCCCATCCCCACCCTGTGGCTGAGGGAAGAGGGTGCATAGTGGGCAGGGTGGGGGTTAGGGTGTGGCACCTCTGCGGCAGGGAGTTCAGATGCCTGGCAGCTCCCAATGCTCCAGGATGGAGGAGAGAGGGCAGGGCACTGGCATTCCCCTATGGGTCTTGCTGCTCCAGATAGAAGGGGCAAGTGGCAGCTCCTCCTCCTTCTGGGAGTGGGGAGGACTGGGGGTGTTGGGAGCTCCCCCCAGGGGGCTGAAGCCCTGGTGTGAGGCTGGGGCGCTGGCAGCTCCCCCCAGGAGCCGGGTGCTCTGAGAGGAGGTGGGTGGGCCGAGCTGGGAGGGGGATCCCAGGGTGGGTTGGGAAGCAAACTGTGCTTGGCAGAGTGGGGTGCTGGTGGGATTCCTGCTTTGCACCAGTCAGGGAGCAGGGAGAGAGACCCAGAGGTCTCTGTAGCCTCTGCCGCTGTTGGGGTACCCACGGCACCGCCCCACCTTGGCAAATGAGAGAGCTGCATCCCACACACATCGGAGCTGGATGTGCCATTCCCGTCCACCAGGGACTCCAAGGCAGCAGCGAGGGAGGCCACATGCGGCGGTGACGGCAGGGCCCCAGCTAGCCGACACGCGTGCCGGGCTGGGGGATCTAACGCCCACCCAGAGTCCCTGCTCCGCAGGACCTGCACGTGGGGAACTTCCAGCTCTGGAGCCTGGCTCGGGCTACACCACAGCTGACCAGACGCAGCCCTAGGGGCTTACTTGGCTGGCAGCACGTGGGACTCCGGTTCCTTGGATCTGGGCCTGACTCTACCTCATGTAGATTCACAGCCAGTCCCTTGCCATGGGCGGCTAGAGCAAAAGAGCTGACACGGCGTTCCTCCTCCTCCCCAGCGAGGCAGCGCTCCCGTGAGCCCGTCGTCATGCAGGAGGGTCCTGGATGCGCAGAGAGAGAACGGCTGATTTGTGCCGTCCTTGCCCGACTATTGCCTAAAGCTGGAGGCAGGAGGGAGTGGTTTGCAAAAACAGTGCGAATGACCTTTGACTTCCAAGGGAAAATATGGAATGAGCACAAGAAGTTTTCTGCAGCATCTCAGCAGCGAAATTGTGCTCCAGGCCTGAGAGTGCTGGGTCGGGTGGCTCCGGGGAGCTGCGGAGGACACCACTCGACATGTACCTGTACAGGGGGTCACCTCTGGGTTAATGGGTCAAATCCCATCCTGCCTGTGGCTCCTTGGTTTAAAGCCCCCAGCCACCATAAAAAGAAAACACAACCCCTTGTGACTCCTCTTGGAGACTATAGGATTCTAATTAAGTAGCATGTCTTGTGTATGTTTCTTCTGCCCCCTTTACTGTGTGCGCGGCAGGTTTCATAGGAATGCACATTCCTTACATCATTTGACTGCTACTATTTATGTGCAATAACTTTATATTGGCCACATCGATGTATTTAGATACTGTGCAGGGTATTGTCTTTAAACCACGGTTTGAGGATTTCAATCGCTCAGACGTAGGTGAGAGGTTTTTCGCAGGAGTGGGTGGGTGAGATTCTGTGGCCTGCGTTGTGCAGGAGGTCGGACTAGATGATCATAATGGTCCCTTCTGACCTTAGTATCTATGAATCTATATAATATATATTATTCGTCCTGTTTATTGTCCTTCTGCAGCTCTTTTAACTCTTGCTTTATTACTGAAAAGGGGATCCAGAGTCTCTCCCCGCTAACTTGGTCCTGACGCCCTCTGAGTCCCATTTTCATTTACTAACTTGTGTCTAACGTTTTAAAAAAGGTTAAACTGTGTAAAAGCCTTGAGTTACCTGAAGGTCTGACGACCCATGTTACGGCTGCCAGGGGACGCTGGCTGCTAGCTCTGCTTCACAACCTTTGCACCCCAAATGAAAGGCTCAGATGGATTTTTGTGGAATCTTTTAAAAGTCAATTCATTTTGCATTTTCTTTTTAAACAGGGGCTCTCTGAAATTCTGCACTCCCTTGTTATGTTGTAAGCAGTTTATTACGAGAGACCAAATAAATATTTTTAACTTGCTCAGCTTGGCCTTGGCAGCTAACCTTCTCCTTTCCTAAAATGGTTTTATGATCCTGAAGTTTTCCTATTGTAAATTGCAGGTTATGAGCAAGTGACACATTTAAGTTGCTCACATTTCTAAGCTGTGATTTTTATTTTTAAGCTTTGAATAATTTCTACATAGGTGAGAGAATCTATCTGTGCCCTGCATTCTTGTACTTCTATATCGTAGCAGCTTTCTGTTTTACTTCTGTTTTCATCCCCTTATTTTCCATCTATATCTGAGATATCTGAGGCTTTAGAAAGCTGATTGTTACACTTACATTTTTCTTTTTCCAACAGGTAGTTTTTCTTTTTTAGGTGCTTAGGCATTAGAAAACGTTCAGAAAAGGGCAACTAAAATGATTAGTTTCAGAGGAGCAGCCGTGTTATTCTGTATTCGCAAAAAGAAAAGGAGGACTTGTGGCACCTTAGAGACGAACAAATTTATTTGAGCATAAGCTTTCGTGAGCTACAGCTCACTTCATCGGATGCATTTTCATCGGATGCATTCAGTGGAAAATATTTTCCACTGAATGCATCTGATGAAGTGAGCTGTAGCTCACGAAAGCTTATGCTCAAATAAATTGGTTCGTCTCTAAGGTGCCACAAGTCCTCCTTTTCTTTTTTTTAAAATGATTAGGGCTTTGGAACAGGTCCCATATGAGGAGAGATTTAAGAGGCTAGGACTTTTCAGCTTGGAAAAGAAGAGACTAAGGGGGGAGATGATTGAGGTCTATAAAATCATGAGTGGTGTGGAGAAAGTGAAGGAGGAAAAGTTATTGACTTGTTCCCACAATAGAAGAACGAGGGGCCACCAAATGAAATTAATGGGCAGCAGGTTTAAAACAAATAAAAGGAAGTTCTTCTTCACTCAGCACACAGTGAACCTGTGGAACTCCTTGCCTGAGGAGGTTGTGAAGGCTAGGACTATAACAGGGTTTAAAAGAGAACTGGATAAATTCATGGAGGTTAAGTCCATTACTGGCTATCAGCCAGGATGGGTAAGGAATGGTGTCCTTAGCCTCTGTCTGTCAGAGGGTGGAGATGGATGGCAGGAGAGAGATCACTTGATCATTACTTGTTAGGTTCACTCCCTCTGGAGCACCTGGCATTGGCCACTGTCGGTAGACAGGAGACTGGGCTGGATGGACCTTTGGTCTGACCCAATATGGCCATTCTTACGTTCTTATATCCTTTTGTCTCTGTCTCTCGCTCTCTCTCTTTACTATCTGTTGTTTGAGCTGATCAAAGCCCCATGCATTGCTCTTGATTATTGTTCTATGCATCGGTACCCAGGTAACATCCCCACTTGTACATTCGGAAGCTGTCAAGCCATCTAGAGATCCCGATTCCCTTTTTAGTGAGTTTAGTGAGTTTACTGAATCATCCATAGTCACACAGCTGGAATCCAGTTGTCTCTGTATCTGCAGCAGCCAGCACAATTGATCCTTTACAGACACGTTCAGGAAGGGCCCATTTCTTTCAGCACGGCCGTAAAGGCCAACAGGAAATCCTCTCAAGACATCAGTCCCTTGGCTGCACAGGGCGGGGGGCATCGTCACTGCTGGCCTTCTGCTCCTGAGTGTGGCCCTGGCCAGCTCCCTCCTTGCTGTGACGCTTCTATGTAAGTTCAGCTGCGGCTCCAAGCCCAGTTCCGATGGGGTTTGTGGGATGAGATCAGGGACGAGCCGGCCCGAGTGGAGACCTCAAAGGGTCTGGATGCCTGGGTCGATCAGGTCATCTGGATCAACAATTGGCGAGGTGAGCAATGGTAAGAAAGAAGAGAGACGTCACAACCGCCCGCTCTCAGATTCCTCTCCACCAGTCGAGCCGATGCCGGTAGACCTAGCTTGCCGGGGACTCGCCCCTGAGGAAAGAGAGCACGGGCAACGCTCTAACCTGTGCTTCTACTGTGGTGAGCTGGGTCACACCGTCTCTGGTTGTCCCATAGGAAGCCAGCCTGGAGGAATCAGGGAAACAAGCCAGACCAGGCTCAGTGAAGGGAGCTGGCCGGGATACCCTGACAAAGTGTTCCCTAGTCCCGAGCTGATGTCTGAACCAGTGCAAAAGCCAATTCCCGTCAACCAGTGTCCCATCTACTAATACTGACTGAGTTACAAATCCTCCGGCCATTCCCGACCATCTCCACTGCAATGGACCCTCCTCCGCTCAGGCACAGCAGATAACTTTATTGACAGAGAGACGGCCGATTTCCCTGCGGTCCAAGCCGTTCCAGACTTAGTAGAGACAACTGACAGGTCCCTTCTTTCCTCCAGGCCTGTGGCCATGAAAACCATTCCCTCGTGGGTTACCCTTCAAGGGCAAGGAGAGACACTACAGTTCAGTGAAACCCGTTCCCCACGTTTTCCCCTGATCCTGGATATCTCTTGGCTGGCCTTCACAATCCTCTTATCCACTGGCATGAGGAACAGTCAGCGTTCCCGCAGGGGGCTTTGCCCACAACACAGCTGGATCCCAGGAAACGGGGAGCACGCGGTAGTCCCCCCAGCGGTTGTAGAGCTGGGGTATCGGGGCCGACAGAGCTGAGCACTGACCCCAATTCTCGACTCCCATCCAAATATAACGATGATGCCAAGGACTGTGAAAAGAAAAACTCAGACACCCTGCCCCCACACAGGGGTACGATTGCCCAGCAGAGTTACAGCCTGGGGCGAGCATTCAGTTCAGTTACATTTACGCGGCGTCCGAGCCCGAACGAGCTGCTCCGCACTCCTAACTGCAGGAGAATCTAGCCAAGGGCTTTATTCGCAAGGCCACCTTGCCCGCTGGGGCGCCAGTCTTCTTTGTCACAACAAAAAGATGGCAGCCTCCAACATTTTGTGAACTATTGGGCCCTAAATCAAGTCATTATTAGTAACTGATACCACTACCCCTAGTCCCCAAACTATTGGACTAGGTGGGGGCTGCTCAGGTGTGCACAAAGTTAGACCTCTGAGGGGTGTATAACGTAGTCCATAGGAGAGCTGGGGATGAGTGGAACACTGCCCTCCAAACTCCTTACGGTCATTTTGAGTATCTCATGATGCCCTTTGGTTTGATGAACGCACCCACCACATTTCACCATTCTATTAGCAATGAGACATTCTGGACCAATGCGCAGTAGCATACCGGAATGACGCTTATTTTTTCAGAAAACACGGTTCCGTCATGAAGAGACTACATCAACATGGCCTCTATGCTGAACTGGAGAAATGTGTCTTTGACCAGCCTTCAGTAGAATTCCCAAGGTTTGTCTTATCACCTGACAGCATTGAGATGGATCCTTGCAAGATGAAGATGCTCCTTGAGTGGGCAGCATCATGTAATGTTCATGAACTACAGAGCTTCCTGTTTTATTGATACTTTATCTCTAGATTCTTCCAGCACAATCATAGAATCATAGAATATCATGGGTTGGAAGGGACCTCAGGAGGTCATCTAGTCCAACCCCCTGCTCAAAGCAGGACCTAATCCCCAACTAAATCATCCCAGCCAGGGCTTTGTCAAGCCTGACCTTAAAAACTTCTAAGGAAGGAGATTCCACCACCTCCCTAGGTAATGCATTCCAGTGCTTCACCACCCTCCGTGTGAAAGTTTTTCCTAATATCCAACCTAAACCTCCCCCACTGCAACTTGAGACCATTACTCCTTGTTCTGTCATCTGCTACCACTGAGAACAGTCTAGATCCATCCTCTTTGAAACCCCCTTTCAGGTAGTTGAAAGCAGCTATCAAATCCCCCCCTCATTCTTCTCTTCCGCAGACTAAACAATTCCAGTTCCCTCAGCCTCTCTGCATAAGTCATGTGTTCCAGTCCCCGAATCATTTTTGTTGCCCTCCGCTGGATGCTTTCCAATTTTTCCACATCCTTCTTGTAGTGTGGGGCCCAAAACTGGACACAGTACTCCAGGTGAGGCCTCACCAATGTCGACTAGAAGGGAACAATCACGTCCCTAGATCTGCTGGCAATGCCCCTACTTATACAGCACAAAATGCCATTGGCCTTCTTGGCAACAAGAGCACACTGCTGACTCATCCTTTTCTGCAGAACTGCTGCCGAGCCATTCGGTCCCCAGTCTGTAGCGGTGCATGGGATTCTTCCATCCTAAGTGCAGGACTCTGCACTTGTCCTTGTTGAACCTCATCTTTCTTTTGGCCCAATCCTCTAATTTGTCTAGGTCCCTCTGTATCCTATCCCTACCCTCCAGTGTATCTACGTCTCCTCCCAGTTTAGTATCATCTGCAAACTTGCTGAGGGTGCAATCCACACCATCCTCCAGATCATTTATGAAGATATTGAACAAAACCGGCCCGAGGACCAACCCTTGGGGCACTCCACTTGATACCGACTGCCAACTAGACATGGAGCCATTGATCACTACCCATTGAGCCCGACAATCTAGCCAGCTTTCTATCCACCTTATAGTCCATTCATCCAGCCCATACTTCTTTAACTTGCTGGCAAGAATACTGTGGGAGACCGTGTCAAAAGCTTTTTTCCTCTCCTCCAAGTGCTTCAGAATTGATTCCTTGAGGACCTGCTCCATGATTTTTCCAGGGACTGAGGTGAGGCTGACTGGCCTGTAGTTACCAGGATCCTCCTTCTTCCCTTTTTTAAAGATGGGCACTACAGTAGCCTTTTTCCAGTCATCTGGGACCTCCCCCGATCGCCATGAGTTTTCAAAGATAATGGCCAATGACTCTGCAATCACATCCGCCAACTCCTTTAGCACTCTTGGATGCAGCGCATCCGGCCCCATGGACTCGTGCTCGTCCAGCTTTTCTAAATAGTCCCAAACCCCTTCTTTCTCCACAGAGGGCTGGTCACCTCCTCCCCATGCTGTGCTGCCCAGTGCAGTAGTCTGGGAGCTGACCTTGTTCATGAAGCCAGAGGCAAAAAAAGCATTGAGTACGTTAGCTTTTTCCACATCCTCTGTCACTAGGTTAAAAGAAAAGGAGGACTTGTGGCACCTTAGAGACTAACCAATTTATTTGAGCATAAGCTTTCATGAGCTACAGCTCACTTCATCGGATGTCACTAGGTTGCCTCCCTCATTCAGTAAGGGGCCCACACTTTCCTTGACTTTCTTCTTCTTGCTAACATACCTGAAGAAACCCTTCTGGTTACTCTGAACATCGCTTGCTAGCTGCACCTCCAGGTGTGATTTGGCCTTCCTGATTTCACTCCTGAATGCCTGAGCAATATTTTTATACTCTTCCCTGGTAATTTGTCCAATCTTCCACTTCTTGTAAGCTTCTTTTTTGTGTTTAAGATCAGCAAGGATTTCACTGTTAAGCCAAGCTGGTCACCTGCCATATTTACTATTCTTTCTACACATCGGGATGGTTTGTCCCTGTTACCTCAATAAGGATTCTTTAAAATACAGCCAGCTCTCCTGGACTCCTTTCCCCTTCATGTTATTCTCCCAGGGGATCCTGCCCATCAGTTCCCTGAGGTTATCAAAGTCTGCTTTTCTGAAGTCCAGGGTCCGTATTCTGCTGCTTTCCTTTCTTCCCTGTGTCAGGATCCTGAACTCGACCATCTCATGGACACTGCTTCCCAGGTTCCCACCCACTTTTGCTTCCCCTACTAATTCTTCCTGGTTTGTGAGCGGCAGGTCAAGAAGTGCTCTGCCCCTAGTTGGTTCCTCCAGCACTTGCACCAGGAACTTGTCCCCTACACTTTCCAAAAACTTCCTGGATTGTCTGTGCACCGCTGTATTGCTCTCCCAGCAGATATCAGGGTGATTGAAGTCTCCCATGAGAACCAGGGCCTGCGATCTAGTAACTTCCGTGAGTTGCCGGAAGAAAGCCTCGTCCACCTGATCCCTCTGGTCCGGTGGTCTATAGCAGACTACCACCACAACATCACCCTTGTTTCTCACGCTTCTAAACTTAATCCAGAGACTCAGGTTTTTCTGCAGTTTCATACCGGAGCTCTGAGCAGTCATACTGCCCCCTTACATACAGTGCAACTCCCCCCCCCTTTTCTGCCCTGCCTGTCCTTCCTGAACAGTTTATATCCATCCATGACCGTACTCCAGTCATGTGAGTTATCCCACCAAGTCTCTGTTATTCTGATCACATCAAAATTCCTTGACTGTGCCAGGACTTCCAGTTCTCCCTGCTTGTTTCCCAGGCTTCGTGCATTTATGTATAGGCACTTGAGATAACTCGCTGATCGTCCCTCTTTCTCAGTATGAGGCAGGAGCCCTCCCCTCTTGCACGCTCCTGCTCGTGCTTCCTCCCGGTATCCCACTTCCCCACTTATCTCAGGGCTTTGGTCTCCTTCCCCCGGTGAACCGAGTTTAAAGCCCTCCTCACTAGGTTCGCCAGCCTGCTTGCGAAGATGCTCTTCCCTCTCTTCGTTAGGTGGAGCCCGTCTCTGCCTAGCACTCCTCCTTCTTGGAACACCATCCCATGGTCAAAGAATCCAAAGCCTTCTCTCCGACACCACCTGCATAGCCATTCGTTGACTTCCACGATTCGACGGTCCCAGGCCTTTTCCTTCCACGGGGAGGATGGACAAGAAGACCACTTGCGCCTCAAACTCCTTTATCCTTCTTCCCAGAGCCACGTAGTCCGCAGTGATCTGCTCAAGGTCATTCTTGGCAGTATCATTGGTGCCCACGTGGAGAAGCAGGAAGGGGTAGCGATCCGAGGGCTTGATGAGTCTCGGCAGTCTCTCCGTCACATCGTGAATCCTAGCTCCTGGCAAGCAGCAGACTTCTCGGTTTTCCTGGTTGGGGCGGCAGATAGATGACTCAGTCCCCCTGAGGAGAGAGTCCCCGACCACCACCACCCGCCTCCTTCTCTTGGGAGCGGTGGTCGTGGAACCCCCATGCCTAGGACAGGGCATCTCATGCCTGCCAATCAGCGGAGTCTCCTTCTGTTCCCTGCCCTCAGATGTATCATCTAGTCCACTCTCCGCAATGGTACCTGTGGAGAGAACATGAAAACGATTCCTCACCTGTATCTGCGTTGCTGGTACATGGACGCTCCCCTTTCTTCTTCTGGAGGTCACATGCTGCCAAATTCCTCCACCGTCGTCCTGTCCCCGCGGCGCAGCCTGCTCTGAATCTTCAGAACGCTGTGCCCGTAGAAGCATATCCTGACGTCTGTCCAGGAAATCTTCAGTTTCTCTTATGCAATGCAGGGTCGATACCTGTTGCTCCCCACCTCACTGTCCTGCTCTGGTCCCCCGAGGTCCAACAGGCCTTCACGCAGCTAAAATTCACATTCACCACTGCTTCTATTCTGGTTCATCCAGACACTACACAGGCCTTCATCGTTGAAGCAGATGTTTCCAACATGGGATCGGAGCGGTGCTTTCTCAGAGACAAGGTCCCCAACAGTTGTTACATCCATGTGACTTTTACTCCAGGAAACTCACACCCACAGAGCAGAACTATGGGATTTTGGACAAGGAACTCCTGGCAATTAAAATCCCCTTTGAAGAGTGGTGCCACTATCTAGACTGTCCTGGTACCCCATCCAGGTGTTTACAGACCATAAGAACCAAGGCCCTTAACCTGTGACAACTTTGGTGGGTCCTGTTCTTTTCACGCTTCAATTTCATAATATCCTATAACCTGGGAGTCAAAAATAGCAAAGCCCACAAACCTGTCTGGAAAAAGGAAATGTTTCACTGACCTAGTGGATTTGAACCTTGAAACCTCCTGCATCCTCAAGCCTCATAATTTCCTGGGCACAGCTCCTTGCCAAGACTGCTCACCCTTTAGGATCAGCCTCAGGCCAAGCGGCCCCTCCCAACAAACAGGGGCTCATAGGTAGGGAACCCCACTATGTCTAAGACAGGATAGCCTACATGGAAAGGGCATATATACGTTTCCCCCAAATCTCCAAGAACTACAACTCTGTAAATGTGTCGTGACTCACCCCTGCCGGGATATTTTAACCAGTTCAAGACTCAGTGCCTAGTCTCTCATCCCTTCTGGTGTTTTGATGTTCAGATGTTTTGGCAGGTATCAATATAAACCCTCATGCTCCAGGTCGTGAGCTAGCCTTCAGTTATCAGGAGTCAGGAGATCATGACTCCACTTCAGTTCCACTTCACTTCATGCTCCAGGTCATGAGCTAGCCTTCAGTGATCAGGAGTCATGTTAGATCTGGACCCCACAGAATAAAATCTGTTCCTATCTCCAGTCCCCCTAGGCTGTGAGTACGTGTGCCCCTGTAATGGAGAGCTGCACAAGGCACTAGCTTCCAGCAGCTGTTCTTCCCCCCCTTGGCACTTTGTCTGGACCCAGCCCCAGGGTGCCGGGAATGAATAGGAGCCACGTCTCTATCAAAAGTCTTTCAAGCTTTTGACAGGAGCTGGAGAACAATGGAGCTGCTGCCAGCAGCGATGGCGGCGGTAGCCTCAGATTAGTGCTTTGAAATGAAGTTTAATTGTGGTCCCCAGCCGGGGGATGGCACTTATCTAATAACTGCGGGTGGCGAAGGCTTTGTTGGCAGCTTGGCAGACTAAGCTGCAGCTGGACCGGGTGAGGGAACAGAGCAGGAAGGGAAACTGGAATGAACTGCTTTATGTTGCCCATGGATTGAGCAGATGAGTTCCTTTCCTGAAGAGCCTAGTTTTAAGGGCTGTTTCAAAGTGAACCCTGGAACGGGAACCCTGAGTTAGAGAAAAACGAATTACTTGTATTGCCATAGCATCCAAGGAGCCCCAGTCACGGACAAGGCCCCGTGGTGCCAGGCGCTGCACAGACACAGAGCAGAGACAGTTCCTGCCCCAGACAGCTCTCAGTCGAACTATAAGGCAAGAGGCAATGGGTGGATACGGACAGATGGGGGAGGACAAGGAAACGAGGAGATAAGGTGGGTGGTCGGCTGTGGTCTCTGCACTCCAGCACCCTAAATGCTGTCAAGTGTTTTGTCAGCCTCGCCACGAAGGCGAGTTCTGAGAAGGGACTGGGAGGAGGAGAAGGGGCTCTGCGGCTGCTGACAGGGAGCATCCCCCAAGCCTGAGGGGCAGTGTGGGAAAAGCACAAAGGGGCTATTTGAAAATGGAACAAGCAGGTGGTTGAGGCCGGTGCCCTGGGCTGATCCAGGGTGGGAGCTGGTCTCTCACTAGCATAGGAGAGACGATAGGTCGGGTGGGGGTCGAACGGGAAGACCCTCGAAAGTGAAGATGAGCGGCGACAGAGCAGGTGAGCCAGTGGAGGGACGCGAAGAGAGGGGACGTGGTCACAGTGCCCGGCTGGGAAGTGATCTTAGCAGCAGCCTTCTGAATGGGCGAGCGGGGCGAGATGGCATGTCTCCGAGGCCAGAGGGGAGGGTTTCTGTTGTGACTCTTTTATTACTGTGGGAGCACTGGCCAGCCCCGGGCAGGGGGCAGGGCCCCAGGGGGCCAGATGCTTCCTCCCTTACAATGACCAGATGCTCCCTGCCCCACAGAGCTTGCGATCAATGTCCGTGGCGATCAGCGGGTACCACAGTCAAGGGCACAGTGTGCAGTTAGCTCCTCCCCACTCAGTGGACCTGCTCCCTGGGCCAGATGCTGCTGTCCTTGACCCTGGCGTAAATCCGGAGCCACGTCATTGGTTTGGAGGGAGACAGCGTTTCCACCAATGCAGCATGGTCCTGAGGCAGCTGCTGCTGGGTTAGGGTCACTAGCTGCTAAGGGTTCCTGGCTCCTTACTGCTCCTCCATTGCAACCACCTTCCTGTTGCAAGGCTGGGAGCTCGAGCCCTTTGCACGCTGGTGTTTGAGCCAGCACAGGTTCTGCATGCCGGGGTGAGGGCAGGTCCTGTGGGCTGCGTCCTGCCCCTGCACTGACGCGATCTGAGACGCACCAAGCAGTTGCACAGAACCGGTGCAATGTTTTGGTGATGGAGTCTTTGCCCACACGAGGGAACGGCCTGGACGAGCCAGCAGAGCTCCCTCCGGGGCTGGCCCACACGGTCACCTCCTTGCACACCGTGTGTGGCCCGCATCCGATCTGCCTGGCTGGCTTGTGGGCTGGGTGTCAAGGCCCATCAGGCGGGGCCCTGATCTCATCACTGGAATTATCCCCCGGTGCCAAAGGCAGCAATTGTATTCATATTCCTGCACTGGAGACAAGCAGTCCTGCAGGCCCTGATTCTCTCAAGGAACACGATCCTGATTCCACACAAGTTAGCCTCTCATGGCTAAAGAGAAGGGAACCTAATGCCCTGCTCACCAGAGACCAGCCATCCACGTGGCCTCCACGCCGGGGCCTTATCGTCTCGCAGATCACGGCTTTCGGAGGAGAGGCGCTAGCTCCGGGGCTGGGGCTGTACCTGACACACTTCGTTCTGGAGTCGCACGTTGCTCCCTCATCCGTTCGCCACGATGCTGCAACCCCTCGGGAATTCCAGAGCATCCTGGGAAACAAACATCTTCCCCTTAACACCGTCCCTCAGCACGCGCGACGTCGCGTGAGCCCTCTCGGACCCATGCGTTTAACCTTCAGCAAGGCAACGTCAACCCTGAGGCAGCGTGGAGACCCAATGGCGTTCACTTGGAGTCACAAATAAATCTCTCGTGAAAGACTCAATGCAGAAGATCCCTGGCTTCAATCTCCCACAAAGCTCACGGGCAGCCCTAAAGCGCAGCCGCACAAACCGGACAGATGCGGATACTTGCCGCACAAATGGAAAATTAAAGACTCTGCAGCATGCGGCTGTGGCCGGCCAGAACAGACCATGCAACATGGAACAACTCAGTGCCCGATTCACGGTGACACACTCTTCTACTCCAGACGCAATTATCTGGCTTAACCGTCTGAATGTAAAACTAGTTAGCTCTCTACATTTCCATCAGCCATACGAAGAAGAAGGAGTCCCACTCCACGGGGCTCTGCTCTCCTGTTTCGTGCTGCTCTAGTCTCCTGACGTGCACTCTCCTGACTGTAACAATGGCCCCTTTGTGACGTTATTGACTTGAACTGGGACCATATAGAACATGGTTGCAACCAAGGTCCTATAGTGGCACCAAATCTTGTATAAAGGGGATCAAATGAGGTGTCTAAGACAAGGTTATGGTTATGATTATGCTGTCTGTATGTGGGTATCATTTTTGTATTTGAAGTTATGAACATTGGCTCTGTACTGTCTGTAGTTCAAACTTGTGCTGTGCTTCTGGGTGACACCCCAGACAAGTGGGTGTCCGCTCTGCCTAGCCTGCAGGGTGGCCCGTTAAGGACCATCAGCGACACAACTGACCCATTGAGAGAAGGCAGACACGCCTGGGGACTCAGCCAGGTGTGCATGGACCTGCCTAGGGACAGAAATCTGAGGTGTTTCCAGGCCATGGGTTGGGCAGCTTGTCTTTGGGACAAAGAAAGAAAGGCCACATGGCAAGAGACTATAAAAAGCTGCGGCAGCTCCTCCATCCGGTCTTCAATCCTGCTTCTGACCTCTGAAGAGACTTTGCTACACGGAAGCTTTGACCCAAGGACTGAATGACCCATCCCAGCTGTGGATGTTCTCCAGAGACGGGATTTGAACCTGCCGTTTATTCCATCGCTGCTACAAGCCTGAACCAAGAACTTTGCCATCACTGTCTGTCATTTATTCCATTTAACACATTCTAGCTCTCGTCACTATCTTTTTCCTTTTATGAATAAACCTTTAGATTTTAGGTTCGAAAGGATTGGCAACAGCGTGATTTGTGGGTAAGATCTGATTTGTATATTGACCTGGGTCTGGGGCTTGGTCCTTTGGGATCGAGAGAACCTTTTTCCTTTTACTGGGGTATTTGGTTTTCATAACCATCTGTCCCCATAACGAGGGGCACTGGTGATGAAACTGGGAAACTGGGGTGTCTAAGGGAATTGCTTGTGTGACTTGTGGTTAGCCAGTGGGGTGAGACCGAAGTCCTCTCTGTCTGGCTAGTTTGGTTTGCCTTGGGGTGCACAGAAACCCCAGCCTTGGGCTGTAACTGCCCTGCTCGAAGCAGTTTGTCCTGAATTGGCACCTCTCCGTTGGGTCCCACCAGAACCAGCCTCGTTACACCCTTCTTACGCAGTGGACCAGCTCCCTGGTTGGAGCAAAGTCAGATCCACTGACTTGAGTGGCAAAAATAAGTCCTCTCCTTACTGCGCCTCGCATTAGCCCTGCAGAGCCCACCCCGCTCGGGGAGAGAGAGCCAGATTCCCATCCTGCTCCTGCATCATGAACACGATTTGTTCCTATGCTCCTGCAACAGGGCGGGTCCCGTGAAAGGAGGATAATGGCCGGTCCCTGGCTAGTTGAAATTCCTCCTTTTTTGCAGGGAGGGAAATGGGGAGGTTTTTCCTCCGTGGAAAAGGTGCTATTTAGAGCTTGTCGAAATATTTCTGTCCAAACAGAATTTTCAACCAAAAAAACCTCGGCTTTTCACTGGAAAAATTTTTCAGAGACAATTATTGCTGATTAAATTTTCTAGTTTTTCAGTGGAAAAAACAAAATGATTTTATTTTCTGGTAAAAATGGTCAGTACAACGGTACAAAATGTATATTCAAAACCAAATATTTTAATAGATTTCTGTAAATTTTGGGTTCTGAAATTTTCACTGGAAATTTCAATGAAAACAAAACAAAACAAAAAAACCCACCCCTCCTATAAAAAATAATTGCCATTTTCCAAGCAGGGTTCATGCATTCAGTGGGATGTTCCCCACCCCCTTCCCACCCTGACACCCTTGTCCTGATTAGCCAAGTCAGGGAACACAAAAAGTTCACACAGACAACGACTTGTTTATCCTGCTCTATATAGGATACACTGACCTGTAAGTACAAGATTTATATTCCAAGTGATTTATTTTATAATTATATGGTAAAAATGAGAAAGTCGGCAAGTTTTCAGTCACAGTGGGCTGGGACACTTGGTGATTTTTATGTCTGACCTTGTAAGCAAGTCGTTTTTAAGCGAGGTGAAACTTGGTGTACACAAGACAAATCAGTAGTCTGGAAAGCCACTGAACTAGCTCCCTTGGACCCAGGCAATGAAGCATGTTGCAGGTAAGGACCGAGGACTGGGACTTTCCCCGATATTCTCTGGGAAGCCAGTGCTGGGAGCCGAGAATGGGTTGCTGAGGAGATGTGCTGCACCATTCTGTATTAGTTGGCGTTTCCAGGGTATGCTGCCCAGGTAGATCACGGTGCTGGAGTCCAGCCACAAGGTGAGGAAGGTGTGAACAGCAGAAGCTGGGTCATCATTTGCCTCAGTGGAATGGAGTCTCCCAGCAACCGGAGATGGTAGAAAGCTTTACTCATGGATGCTGCGCGGGGAGAGCTCAGTGAGGAATCCAAGAGCCTCCTAAACTACAGACCAAGTTGACCAATTGTGGGTGTGAACCTGCAACCAATGCAAACGGCCCTGTGGCTGCAGACTCTTCAAAATGCTCTCCTCGGTATACTGCTTCCCCCTGCTGGGTGGAACTAGAACTGCTGCAGAATGTGTCCTACACCCCATACTGCTAGCAGAGGTTTTCCTGCAGCTCAGATGGTAGTGCCATGAAGTTGGGAATGGCCCTGTGTTATGTCTCCACAGCACTCTCCATCCTAAAGCACTTTAGACCTTACGCACCGGGATCCCTCACTTGTTTTTACAACATAGCGAGCTCAGGGTTGGAACAGTAAAGCTGGCTCTGTGCCCAGAAGAGCCACCCTTCTGCTCTGGAGAGGAAGTGGGAATGATCCACATCCAGCTGAAACTGCAGAAGAAATCAGAGAGGCAAAGTCCAGTTCCCTGATTTGGAATTTGGCTGGGCTGCGCAGCCTACATCCCTGGCTTTGGGGCAAAGGGCCACAGGATCGTTAGAGACCACAGGCAGGCCACCGAAAGGGGAGCTCCCCCGAGCACCACATGGGGGGTTAGCTATTTACCTCGCCAAACCCACTTCCTGCAGGTTTCCCAGCCATGTACCGGCCAGACCCAGCGCTGCGTAATGTGCAGAGACAGTCACTGACCGGGGTGTGGTGACCGGCCCGGAGCTCCGTCTGACCCCAGGGTTTCCCAGAGCCCTCTTGCTTTGTGCATCAGCAATGCTTGCGTTGTACATAGCTGCTCCATCCCGGTCCCTCTTCTCCCACCTGAGCTGGGGCTCCCCGACTAGCCCTTGCCTGGAGGTCCCCTTCGCAGGCCTGCTGCCATAGGGCCCTGGGTGCACAAGGACAGTACCGAGCTGCCCGCAGGTGAAGAGATGCATGTTCCTTTCCCGATAGTCACCATGGCCCCTGATACTTGGTGTGTCCTGGGCTCTAGTTAGGGTTGCCTCATGTCCGGTTTTCGACCGGAAAGCCAGATCGAAAAGGGACCCTAGTGGCTCCGGTCGGCACCACCGCCTGGGCCCTTAAAAGTCGGGTGGGAACCCAGGGCTAAGGCAGGCTCCCTGCTGGCCCTGGCTCTGTGTGGCTCCCGGAAGCGGCCACCAGGTCTCTGCAGCCCCTAGACACATGAGCCACCGGCGAGGCTCCACGCGCTGCCCCTGCCCCGAGGACTGGCTCCTCAGCTCCTATTGGCCAGGAACCGCAACCAACGGGAGCTGCGGGGGCGGCGCCTGCAGGCGCGAGGGCAGTGTGCAGAGCCTTCCTGGCCGCCCATGTGTCTAGGGGCTGCAGGGACCTGGCGGCCGCTTCCCAGGAGCCGTGGCAAACGCCACCAGGACCCCGCACTCTGAACCCTCTCCCGCACCCCAACCCCCTGGCCCAGCCCGGAGCCCCCTCCTTCAACCCAAACCCCTCATCCCTGCCCCATCCCTGAGCCTGAACCCCCAGTCCAGAGCCCTCACCCTCCTCCTGCACCCCAACCCCCTGCCCCAGCCCAGAGCCCTCACCCCTCACACACTCCAACCCCCTGCTCCAGCCTGGAGCTCCCCCCTTCAACCCAAACCCTCATCCCCACCCCCACCCCAGAGCCTGCACCCCCAGTCCAGAGCCCTCACCCTCCTCCTGCACCCCAACCCCCTGCCCCAGGCTGGTGAAAGTGAGGGTGGGGGAGAGCGAACAATGGGGGGGGGGTGGAGAGAGTGGGGGCGGGGCCTTGGGGAAGGGATGGGACAGGGTCGGCTGGTTTTGTGCAGTTAGGAAGTTGGCAGCCCTTGCTCTAGTCCAGCCCTACCCCAGGCTTTTGTTGGGACCAGGGTCCATCCTGGCTGACACAGGCACCGTGCTGTGGCTCGGGACGTGCTGGCCAACGTCTATGCTCCCAAGAGGCGTCTCCACCGGGTCTATCCTCAGAGGACTCCTTGCCAAGTCGGGGGGAAACAGGGCATTCAATGCAACGCAGGCCCTGGGGATGCACAGCCTGATGGGAAAAGCTCCCAGGCCAAGGGAGGAGACAGGCGAGCCTAGGGAATCCCCACCATCAATGCACACAAGCACCACCCAGGCCCTCCCCTCCCGTGCTTGGATCAAAACAGGGCTCAGGTGGTTTTCCATCCCCTTTGTGCTGCCTGGACCTGGGCCACACAGGTATGTGCCTGGCCCCCAGCGATGGCTAGAGCAGCCTCAGGGCTGCTCTGACTTACACTCTGCTATGGGTGCAGGTAAGCAGAGGGTAGCCATGGTGCATTGCGCTCTGTCCCCGAAAACCCCGTGGGCTGAATTTCTGGTTTGGAAGCGGCTCTGCAGCATGCGTGCCATGTGTTAACAGCAGCTTACTGTTATTAATGTCCTGGGTCAGAGTCTGCAGCCTGTACGCAGGCGGAGTGGTTCCTGTGATCAGCACCACCAAAAGCCATGGGACTGCCGACAGGAGGAAGCACTGCTCAGCATGCGCAAAGATTGCAGCGTGCGGCCCTGTGTTTGTACTGGAAACAAAGGCAGCTGAGATGCAGGGATCTCCCCTCCCACCGGTCTCAGCCTCCGCTCACTGCAGTAAGGGCCCCGTCAGCTAAGAGCCCCAGGGCCTTTGGCTGCAAAAGCAGGCCTGAGCTAATCCTCACAAAGGGGGACGAGGTCCGGCATAGGGAACTGGGTGGGAAGGACTCCAAAGGACTCTTAAATGCCCCTGCGGGAGCAGGGAGACTGGGTGCATTGCAGAGCGTGCATTCGCTAGGACGGAGATTAGCCTCTTGGCTACTCAGTGGCTCGTTTTGCACCTGCCAGGTGAGGCCTCTGCTCGGAGCAGCTGCAGCTAGGAGAAGGAGTACAGAACGAGTGCGTTTGCATAGCCGGGCCCTTTGACAAGAGGTGCAGCATCCCCGGCCGTGGAGAATTCATGACAGAAGGCGGAGCTTTTCCAATATGCAGGAACCCCCACACGTAGGTTGGGCTAGCCTCAGGTCTTCTGTTTTACAGAGCAAGAAATTCTACTGCAAGTCACCACAGTTATTATTTAGATTACAGCAGAGGGCACCGGCTGAGATCAGTGCAATATTGTGCTAGGCCCTGCACAAACACATTACACGGGACAGTCCGTGTCCCAAAGAGCTTTCGGTCTAAGCTGACAAGACACGGGAAGAAAAGCAGAGGCACTGAGATGGGAGGTGTCTTGCCTAAGGTCACATGTCAGGACTAGAACCCAGGGCTGGTGGACTGGATGATTCAGAGGCCTGCGAATTGCACTGGGACCCTTTGATTTGTGGACCCTCCCTTCAGAGGTGCCCATCTCCAATCTCAGAACACTCCCCACTTCAGGTGAAGCCAGTGGGGTCTGTGGGCCCATTAGCCCCCCGAAAATCAGGCCTGGGCGTGTCGAGGTGGGCACCCAGCATCTGGATCTTTTTGGAAAGTATCGGCCTGTCACTGCTTGGTTGCAGTCAGGCCCGGGCGTAAGTGAGGGCATTGCTGAGGAAACAAAGGTAAACTGACCACACGAATGAAGGGATGGGGTTGATGTGCCCAATTTTGCTCCCAGCTACCCTGTGGCTGTCCCAAACTGAGGTCAACAATTCAGGTTATTTATTAGGTTCATTATGGTAATGCTTCAAGGCCCCAGCTGAGATCAGAGCCCGTGTGACACTGAAAGACACTGGAAACCCTCAGGCATGGGGGATGTGGTTTACGCCCGGCATTTTAAAGGCAACGTGTTTGAGAAAATGTTTGCCATATTCATTGGTGCTGGTTTGCCTGTTGCTTTCCCAAACCAGGCAACTTTAGGTACCATGTTACTGGCATCAGAAAAAAATGCCCCATTCTGTCCATGAACCAACCACTCGGCTAGGACAGTCTGGTGGCTCAGCACCTCCAGCTCATCCGCTGGGTTTGAGCACGGAGCCTTCAGCCCCGAAGCTCTCCCATGTGAGCCGAAGGAGGGAATTCCAGAGGCTGGCATCAGGGGTAGGTTGTTCTCCTCTAGGCAGGGCAGTCATTAGAGATGGGCAGCTGACTGCTGAGGCTTAAAAGCCGAGGAGTGCGAAAGCCAAGGGTCCGACAGGCCGGAGAGGCACAGAAATGTCTCTCCCAGTACTCCTTGGGATGTGGAGTTGAAGAGATGAGCCCCATGGCCCAGGTAATGGGTGTTCTAAGCACCCTAACCTTTCCCAGACCTTGCTGTGCACCCGGAACGTAGCCTTTGAGTCGTTTATCAGAGCGCAGTTTCTTCTTATTTCTACTGGGCCAGATCCTCAGCTGGTGGAAAGAGGCCCAGCTCCTCTGAATTCAATAGTTAGACCAATTAATATCAGCTGAAGAACTGGCCTGCTATGATTTACAGTGTGTTAATCGCTGTCAACTGGTAAAAGGCATCTCATCTCCTTCCCTCGTGGCTGACTCCCTAGCAGCTAACAACCTGCTACTGCTGCTGGCCAACGGAATTTCTCCTTCTGGCTGGAGTCGTAACAGCTTATGCTGCAGTCCAGGGTTGCTGCGATTGGCACCCACTCCTATCGGGCCTGGAGGCTCTGCTGCGGCCACAGCATGTCTTTATTTGGGGATCACCGGGGAGCAAGGAGGAAAGGAAGGAGGAGTCGAGTAAATAGGAGCAAGAGAACAGGGGAAAGGGAGGGAGGGGCATGACAAGAGGGCAGAGGGGGCTGGAGAGGGAGGGCAGGGCAGTGGTTAGGCCTTTAGCCAGAGACCTGGGTTCAGTGCTCTGCCTGTGTGGAAAAGGGGGGCTGAGGGGCTAAGTGGCACCCCCCTACACACACACCTGTCAGTGCGGTGCTGTGGGAGCTGGGCAGCCCGAGCCAGGCTGCTGCGGGAACTGCTGGGATTCCCGGCCTGCAGCGTGCCCGGCCAGCACTCCGTGACCCATGCATGTGCCAGTCCAGAGAGCTCTAGGGACAAGAGGAAACACTCAGCACAGTGGCTCCTCTCCCCAGCGCCTGGCCAGCTGTCTCCCCGCTGCAGAGAGGGATGTTCTAACGGCAATGGCGGGGGAAACTGGCCCTGAAGGGACAGAGCATGGTAGCGAGTGGCTGGTGGCACACTGAGGGCAGGCTGCACAGCCTAGGGGCCTGAGGCTGCACCAGGGCAGCTGCTCCTCCCCTGCACCAGTGGCTCTGCAGAATCGCCCAGGGGGCACTGCGTCTGGAGAACTGAGCCGGGCATTGTGGGATAGCTACCCAGAGGGCATTGCACTGCTCCAGGCCAGCACTAGTAGTGGGGGAAAACGTAAACGGATTCCGCAGGGCTGGTGTGGACGCACCGAACCTGTTGGGCTTAAACTGGTTCTGTCCAAGTGGGGCCGGTCTCTGGTGTGGACAGGCCATAGCGTGGCAGGGAGGGCAGACCGGCAGAGAGGGCCGGGGCTGCAGAGCATGAACAAACAGCGCTCATGTGCAGTCCAAAGCCAGAGGCTGTTAACGGGCTGTTTCTCGGCAGGAGGCCGATGCCCTTCCACGTGACTTATTTTTCAGTGACACTGGCCCCATTGGGAGCTGCTGTGGGGCCAGCATAGCCTCTAGGCCCCACCCTGCTGCGGAGGGGCCCCTGAGTACTAGTGGGGCTGATGCTTTTGGCTGGCTAGGATGCACTCGGACTCTGAGGAAGCAGCGAGTGCTACTGATGGGAAGTGCAGCCCGGTTTTTTGAGCTTCCTGCCTTGTGTCCCTCCTGCTGGGGCCTCGGCTGGTTAAGAGGCACGATGCACTGCTGTGACGATCACTTCTGTGTTTCTCTGCCTCAGCCCAGGGTCACACACCTGGCAGATAGTCCAGCACACAGCCTTCAGAGCAACAGCATCACCTGGGGGGAGCTCGGAGGCATGCTCCCCCACCGGCCCCCCACCCTCACACAGGATCAGACTCCTTCTCGCTGTGTTAATTGCTTTGGCCTCTCTTTTCACGGGCTGACTCTGTTGATGGATTGTGTGGGTAATGCTCATTCACCACGGACGGGGCTGGCTCGTAATTGGAACGGAGATGGGTTCGCTGTTGTACATCAGCAGCCCTGTGACAGCTTAGGTGACAAGAGGAGAAAATTAAAAAAAGACGGAGAACATCATCCTCTCCTCCTGCAAAGCGAGATGGTACCAATCCCTCTCTTTGGACAAGGCAGGAGGAAACACGCCGAAAGGAAAATCTGGGTGCTCAGTGGAGGCTGCTTCTCCCGCTGAGCCAGAGCTGGCCTTTCCTGCTCTGCTCTCCAGACACACTCTCCATAGGGCTCAAACTCTCAAACACCACAGCAACAACATTCACTCAGACCCGCCCAGAGCTGGCTGTTCCTGGGGATCCTCACTCAGCACTGTTCTGCCCACACCCTAGATCCTCTCTCCAGACAGCCACACCCACTGCCCTTTCATCTGGGTGGCAGAGCCAGCGAGCCAGCAGAGCCCCTGTCACTTCCCCAGCAAGGTGAGCCCCTGCTAACAGGGCAGAGTGTGTCAGGCAAACATACATACACACACACCCCCCCCACTAGGGTGCTGTCACCAGGTAGGGCTTCACCCCGGTTTCCAAGCACCCCTGCCTCACCCAGTCTCCGTTGAGAAGGTGATTCTCTTCAAATAGGCAAGCAAACAAACAGCAACCAGTCTCTGAACTCTCCTTTTCTCTCAGGCTTCAGGATCATTCCTGCCAGGGATCTCTGCTCTAGCTCTGAGCAGCTTCCCAGGTCCAGTCAGCTCTGCTCCTTTCCTGACACCTTCTTTGGGACACTCTGACTTTGACAAAACCGGCATGTTTCGCTGAAGAAACGTTTCAGTGAAAAGTTCTGGCTCCCTCTAGTTTTAATGGGAAGTTCTAACAAGGAGTCACCTGGGCAGCCTCACCCATGCTCTCTCCTGCACCTTCCTCTGCACATCGTGGGGAGGGGCCCGGGTCAGAATAGCTGGGTGGGCAGCTGGGGCAGGAGCAGACAACAGCTGGAGGAGGGGCTGACTAGCCTGGGAACGCATTGGGTCTGTCTACACAGCACATAGACACCTGCAGCTGGCCCGTGCCAGCCCACTTGGGCTCACAGGGCTCGGGCCGTGGGGCGGTTTCATTGCTGTGCAGACTTCCACCTCCAGTTCCAAGCGCAGGGCCAGTTAGACGGGCAGAACTGCAGCGTCTGAATGCGTGGATGAGATGACTGTGTAGGGAGGAGGGGTTCAGATTTATTAGGAACTGGGGAAAACTTTGGGGAAAGAGGGAGCCTATACAGGAAGGATGGGTGCCATCCAAACCAAAATGGAACCAGATTGCTGGCACTTAGTTTAAAAACTGCTCTACAACCTTTTTAATGTTAAGGGCTGAGGGAAAACTCACAGGTGCGAAGGAGCATGTGGTTCAGACAGCGACATCCCTTAGGGGAGGATCTACTAATGGAGATTCTCTGTGTCTTAGTCAGGAGAAGAGGATGGATGAGGATGAAATACAAGTAGGATCTGATGAGAAACAGTCAAATGAAAAAAGAAAAGGAGTACCTGTGGCACCTTAGAGACTAACCAAAATGTCCTGTTCAATTACATCATGTAATGGCAGACAGCTAAAAAGTGACAAGTTTTTTAAGTGCTTATAAACCAGTGCTAGAAATCCAAATAATAAGATGGGTAAACTAGAGTGTCTCGTATTCAGTGAGGCTATTGATATAATAGGCATCACAGAAACTCGGTGGAATGAGGATAGTCAATGGGACACAGTAATACCAGGGGACAAAATCTATCGGAAGGACAGAACATGTCGTGCTGGTGGGGGAGTGGCACTGTATGTGAAAGAAAGCGTAGAATCAAATGAAGTAAAAATCTTAAATTAACCAAACTGTACCACAGAATCTCTATGGATAGTAATTCCATGCTCTAATAAGAATACAGCAGTAGGGATCTATTACCAACCACCTGACTGCCATGGTGATAATAACTAAAATGCTCAGGGAGATTAGAGAGACTATTAAAATAAAAAACTCAATAATAATGAGGGATTTCAACTATCCCCATATTGACTGGGTACATGTCACCTCAGGATGGGATGCAGAGATAAAGTTTGACACCTTAAATGACTGCTTCTTGGAGCAGCTAGTCCTGGAACCCACCAGAGGAGAGGCAATTCTTGATTCAGTCCTAAATGGAGCACAGGATCTGGTCCAAGACGTGACTATAGTAGAATTAAGTTTAACATCCCTGTGGCAGGGAAAACACCACAGCGGCCCAACACTGTAGCATTTCATTTCAGAAAGGGGAACTACACAAAAATGAGGAAGTTAAAACAGAAATTAAAAGGTACCATGCCAAAAGTGAAATCCCTGCAAGCTGCATGGAAACTTTTTAAAGACACCATAATAGAGGCTCAACTTAAATATATACCCCAAATTAAAAAACATTGTAAGAGAACCAAAAAAGTGCCACTGTAGTTAAATAACAAAGTAAAAGAAGCAGTGAGAGGCAAAAAGGCATCCTTTAAAAAGGGGAAGTTAAATCCTAGTAAGGAAAATAGAAAGGAGCATGAACTCTGGCAAATGAAAAGTAAAAATATAATTAGGAAGGCCAAAAAAAGAATTTGAAGAACAGCTAGTTAAAGACTCAAAAAGTAATAGCAAAAAAAAGGTAAGTACACCAGATGCAGGAAGCCTGCTAAACAACCAGTGAGGCCACTGGACAAGCAAAATGCTAAAGGAGCACTCAAGGACGCTAAGGCCATTGCAGAGAAACTAAACGAATTCTTTGAATCAGTCTTCATGGCTGAGGATGTGAGGGAGATTCCCACACTTCCCACAATATTTGTAGGTGACAAATCTGAGGAACTGTCCCAGATTGGGGTGTCAGTAGAGGAGGTTTTGGAACAAATTGATAAACTAAACAGTAATAAGTCACCAGGACCAGATGGTATCACCAAAGAGTTCTGAAGGAACTCAAATGAGAAATTGCAGGACTACTAACTGTAGTCATAGAATCATAGAATATCAGAGTTGGAAGGGACCTCTGGAAGTCATCTAGTCCAACCCCCTGCCCAGAGCAGGACCAATCCCAACTAAATCATCCCAGCCAGGGCTTTGTCAAGCCTGACCTTAAAAACTTCTAAGGAAGGGGATTCCACCACCTCCTTAGGGAACCCATTACAGTGTTTCACCACCCTCCTAGTGAAAAAGTTTTTCCTAATATCCAACCTAAATCTCCCCCACTGCAACTTGAGACCATTACTCCTTGTCCTGTCATCTGTTATCACTGAGAATAGTCTAGATCCATCCTCTTTGGATCCACCTTTCAGGTAGTTAAAAGCAGCTATCAAATCTCCCCTCATTCTTCTCTTCCATAGACTAAACAATCCCAGTTCCCTCAGCCTCTCCTCATAAAGTCATGTGTTCCAGACCCCTAATCATTTTTGTTGCCCTTCGCTGGACTCTCTCCAATGTTTCCACATCCTTCTTGTAGTGTGGGGCCCAAAACTGGACACAGGACTCCAGATGAGGCCTCACCAATGTCGAATAGAGGGGAACGATCACGTCCCTCGATCTGCTGGCAATGCCCCTACTTATACAGCCCAAAATGCCATTGGCCTTCTTGGCAACAAGGGCACACTGTTGACTCATCTCCAGCTTCTCGTCCACTGTCACCCCTAGGTCCTTCTCTGCAGAACTGCTGCCTAGCCATTCAGTCCCTAGTCTGTAGCGGTGCATTGGATTCTTCCATCCTAAGTGCAGGACTCTGCACTTGTCCTTGTTGAACCTCATCAGATTTCTTTTGGCCCAATCCTCTCATTTGTCTAGGTCCCTCTGTATCCTATCCCTACCCTCGACTGTATCTACCACTCCTCCCAGTCTAGTGTCATCTGCAAACTTGCTGAGGGTGCAGTCCACGCCATCGTCAACATCATTAATGAAGTTATTGAACAAAACCGGCCCCAGGACCGACCCTTGGGGCACTCCGCTTGATGCTGGCTGCCAACTAGTTATGGAGCCATTGATCACTACTCACTGAGCCCAACGATCTAGCCAGCTTTCTATCCACCTTATAGTCCATAGTGCATTGAGCCCGACAATCTAGCCAACTTTCTACCCACCTTGTAGTGCATCCATCCAGCCCATACTTCTTTAACTTGCTGACAAGAATACTGTGGGAGACTGTGTCAAAAGCTTTGCTAAAGTCAAGGAATAACACATCCACTGCTTTCCCTTCATCCACAGAACCAGTTATCTCATCACAGAAGGCAATTATATTAGTCTGTAACCTATTGTTTAAATCAGCTTCTGTACCAAATGACTGGAGGATAGCTAATGTGACACCAATTTTTAAAAGGGCTCTAGAGGTGATCCCGGCAATTACAGGCTGGTAAGCCTGACTTCAGTACCGGGCAAACTGGTTGAAACTATAGTAAAGAACAAAATTGTCAGACACAGATGAATATAATCTGTTGGGGAAGAGTCAACATGGTTTTTGTAGAAGGAAATCATGCCTTGTCCGTCTATTAGAATCCTTTGAGGGGGTCAACAAGCATGTGGACAAAGGGGATCCAGTGGATATAGTGTACTTAGATTTTCAGAAAGCCTTTGATAAGGTCCCTCACCAAAGGCTCTTAAGCAAAGTAAGCTGTCATGGAATAAGAAGGAAGGTCCTCTCCTGGATTGGTAACTGGTTAAAAGATAGGAAACAAAGGGTAGGAATAAATGGTCAGTTTTCAGAATGGAGAGAGGTAAATAGTGGTGTCCCTCAGGGGTCTGTACTGGGCCCAGTCCTATTCACTATCTTCATAAATGATCTGAAAAAAAAAAAAGGGTAAACAGTGAAGTAGCAAAATTTGCAGATGATACAAAAGTGTTCAAGATAGTTACGTCCCAAGCAGACTGAAAAGCTACAAAAGGATCTCACAAAACTGGCTGACTGGGGAACAAAATGGCAGATGAAATTCAATGTTGATAAATGCAAAGTAATGCACATTGGAAAACATAATCCCAACTATACATACGAAGTGATGGGGTCTAAATTAGCTGTTACCACTTAAGAAAGATCTTGGAGTCATTGTGGAGAGTTCTTTGAAAACATCCACTCAATGTGCAGCAGCTGTCGAAAAAGCAAACAGAATGTTGGGAATCATTAAGAAAGGGAGAGATAAGACAGAAAATATCATTTTGCCTCTGTATAAATCCATGGTATGCCCACATCTTGAATACTGTGTGCAGATCTGGTCGCCCCATCTCAAAAAAAGATATTCTGGAAATGGAAAGGTTCAGAAAAATGGCAACAAAAATGATTAGAGGTATGGAATGGCTTCCATAGGAGGAGAGATTAATAAGACTTGGACTTTTCAGCTTGGAAAAGAGATGACTAAGGGGGGGAAAGATGACTGAGGTCTAGAAAATCATGACTGGTGTGGAGAAAGTAAATAAGGAAGTGTTATTTATTCCTTCTCATAACACAAGAACTAGGGTCACCAAATGAAATTAATAGGCAGCAGGTTTAAAAAACAAAGGGAAGTATTTCCCCCCCACACACACACACAAAAAGCACAATTAACCTACGGAACTCCTTGCCAGAGGATGTTTTGAAGGCCAAGACTAAGAGGGTTCAAAAAAAGAACTAGATAAGTTCATGGAGGATAGGTCCATCAATGGCTATTAGCCAGGATGGGTAGAGCTGGTGTCCCCAGCCTCTGCTTGCCAGAAGCTGGGAATGGGCGCAGGGGATGGATCACTTGATGATTCCCTGTTCTGTTCATTCCCTCTGGGGCACCTGTCAGAAGACAGGATACTGGGCTGGATGGACCTTTGGTCTGACCCAGTCTGGCCGTTCTTAGGAGCCTATATATCCATTTTGGGTGACCTGGGTGGGTTCTTGCCTGTGGATTGGCTGAACCCTGGCTGAATGGCGTGGGGGCGATCACAGGTCCGGCAGGTAATTGTCTCTGGTGAATCGATGCCCTCTGGCTCAAGGGTCTCTCGTCTGGCTTCAGCAGGTTCAGGCTCACAGATAACTCAGGCTTGCAGAGGCTCAGAGGTATCACAGCAGAGCACCGAGGTCTCCCCCAGGTTCTCCTGTCATGGTGCTGATCCAAGGGGGCCAAGGTAAGGCTGTGTGGCATACTGGGGGGGGGAGAGGGGGCGGAGGGAGGCATTACTTAACTCAGCATTTCCTTCATTGGTGTATTTCCCGGTTCTCAGGGTGTCTATGTCTGGCTGGGGCAGAGCTGCAGCCTGTGCTCCTCATTGGGCTGGGTTTTGAGCGTGAGCCACTATTGCACAACGGGATGCCCTGGCTTCTAGCCAGAACGCCCTGTTAGCCAGCCCGGGTCTGGTGCAACAGTCCCTGGGCCAGATTCTCTGCTGGTGTAATGCTGCTGAAATAAACGGAGTTAGGCCAGCAGAGATTTGGCCCCCAGCGACCCAGGGTGCGGTTTGCTGTCTGGACAGTTGTGTTTGGAGCCTGGCTGCAGCTGTGCTTCAAGCCGTGGCTGAGAAAGGCGGGGGGCTGACTCTTCCCCAGTGTTGTCGCTGACACTGCTGCAAAGTCGGGGGGAGATGCACAAGGAATGCCGGGGTCTTGGCATTTCTGTCGCCCTCGAGAAAAGTTCTCTGGAGACCTACTGCCACCTGCTGGATGGTCTGAGCCATGCCAATCCCTACATTCACTGCCTAACTTCTGGGATTTGCAACCGATTCCATTTTTAATGAAATTTAGTCCTCATGAAAATGGTCTTGTTAAGAACATAAAAATGGCCAGACTGGATCAAACCACTGGCCCATCTATCCCAGTATCCTGTCTTCTGACAGTAGCCAGTGCCAGGTGCCCCAGAGGGAATGAACAGAACAGAGCGAGGGATCCATCCCCTTTGTCCAGTCCCAGCTCCTGGCAGTCAGAGACTTAGGGACACCCAGAGTGTGGGGTTGCATCCCTGCCCATCCTGGCTAAAAGCTGTAAGCAGTGTCAGGATGAGCTCCACCCTGACATCTGGTGGTGAGGTGTGGCAAGTTGTGGAAAAGAACTTCAGGGGCCGATCTCATTTGCATAGGCACTCCCACCCCGCCTAGAATGAGGCCATAGCTGCCCAAATGGTCACTTTGGCAGCTGTGGGATCCCCAGTGTCTCTGTTATTGGGGCAGGAAGAATAAATTTTTATTACCCTGATTATGGGAACTGTGCTTGGAACTGTACTTGGCCTTTTGTTATGATGGAGGGACTCACCATCAACTAAGTAGGACTCGCTAGGCAAGGGTCATGGGTTCCAAAACTCTGAACTGAGGGAGGTTGGGGATGAGTATTAGTACTTGGTGGTATGGGCCCCTTGGTGAGGGCCTTACATGCTAATTGCATTTCCTCCTCTCTCCACTGTGGAGTATCAGAGCTAATTTTGATTCTATTAGGAGTCTAGTTACAGGCCGCTGAGCTCACTTTGGGCTAATAGTGCACCAGCACTGAGGCTCCCCTACTACAAGCTGAATTCACCAAAGAGCTGAACTGACTAAGAGCTGAAATCACTGAGCGTTGTGTTAAGTAGTGGGGGAGCCTGAAGATATAGTGTGGAGCAGTTTGTGGGATGGCTGGAGTGCCTTGTGGACAGGCTGCTGGAGCAGTTCATAGGACCGCAGGAGCTGCTTGTGGGACGTGGAGCGGAGCAGTTTGTGGACCGGCTGGTGGAGCAGCGGAGCCAAGCGAAGCAGTTTGTGGGGCGGCTGGCGGAGCAAAGGCCTATGGAGCTGTGGGGCCTTCAGCTTCAGATCATGTAAGGTGCCCCTTACCTCTCTTCCCCACCCCCATCTCCACCCAGGTTGGGAGGTAAAGCTCTGCAGATAAACTTTCGAACTCTGGAGCTGCCCTGACCAAGGACAGAGACTTTGGGGTCATTGGACTTTTGGGACTTTGGGGTTGCTGGACTCAAGAACCAAAGGGAAAGGACATGCCCCAATTTGCTTGGGGTGGTTTTTTTTTTGCTCATGGGTTGTGTTATGAATCCTGTTGGTGGTGTTTCCCCAACATAATGCCACATTGTTTCTCTCTGTTATTAAAAGGCTTTTTGCTACACTCAGACTCTGTGCTTGCGAGAGGGAAGTATTGCCTCTTGGAGGCGCCCAGCGGGGGTGGTATATATTTGTCCCAGGTCACTGGGTGGGGGCTCGAGCCGGTTTGCATTGTGTTATTGGAATGGATCCCCTAGATACTGAACCCGGCCCTTGTTGCTGCCAACTCTGACGGGCAGAAGGGTTACATAGCCATTGATGAACCTATCCTCCAGGAACTTACCTAGTTCCTTTTTGAACCCCGTGACACTTCTGACCTTCACAACATCCCCTGGCAACAAGTTCCACACGTTGTGTGAAGAAATACTTCCTTTTGTTTCTTTTAAACCTGCTGCTTATTAATGGCATTGGGTGACCCCTGGTTCTTGTGTTATTTACTCCTCATAACACTTCCTTATTCACTTTCTCCACACCAGCCATGATTTATACACCTCTATCATATCCCCCATAGTTGTCTCTTTTCTAAGAGACACACTTCTGGTCTTTTTAATCTCTCCTCATATGGAACCTGTTCCACACCCCTAATTTTTTCCAATTCTAATATTTTGTTTTTGAGATGGGGTGACCAGAACTGCACATGGGCATACCATGGATTTATATAGTGGCATTACGATATTTACAGTCTTATTATCTTCCCCTTTTCTAATGTTTTCTAACATTGTGTAGCTGCAGTCAAAAAAGCGACCAGTGAGCTGATGTTCTTAGAGAACTATCCAAGGAGACTCCAAGATCTCTTTCTTGCATGGTAACAGCTGATTTAGACCGCATCATTTTGTATGCAAAGTTAGAATCATAGAATCATAGAATATCAGGGTTGGAAGGGACCCCTGAAGGTCATCTAGTCCAACCCCCTGCTCGAAGCAGGACCAATTCCCAGTTAAATCATCCCAGCCAGGGCTTTGTCAAGCCTGACCTTAAAAACTTCCAAGGAAGGAGATTCCACCACCTCCCTAGGCAACGCATTCCAGTGTTTCACCACCCTCTTAGTGAAAAAGTTTTTCCTAATATCCAATCTAAACCTCCCCCACTGCAACTTGAGGCCATTACTCCTCGTTCTGTCATCTGCTACCATTGAGAACAGTCTAGAGCCATCCTCTTTGGAACCCCCTTTCAGGTAGTTGAAAGCAGCTATCAAATCCCCCCTCATTCTTCTCTTCTGCAGGCTAAACAATCCCAGCTCCCTCAGCCTCTCCTCATAAGTCATGTGTTCTAGACCCCTAATCATTTTTGTTGCCCTTCGCTGGACTCTCTCCAATTTATCCACATCCTTCTTGTAGTGTGGGGCCCAAAACTGGACACAGTACTCCAGATGAGGCCTCACCAATGTCGAATAGAGGGGGACGATCACGTCCCTCGATCTGCTCGCTATGCCCCTACTTATACATCCCAAAATGCCATTGGCCTTCTTGGCAACAAGGGCACACTGCTGACTCATATCCAGCTTCTCGTCCACTGTCACCCCTAGGTCCTTTTCCGCAGAACTGCTGCCTAGCCATTCGGTCCCTAGTCTGTAGCGGTGCATTGGATTCTTCCGTCCTAAGTGCAGGACCCTGCACTTATCCTTATTGAACCTCATCAGATTTCTTTTGGCCCAATCCTCCAATTTGTCTAGGTCCTTCTGTATCCTATCCCTCCCCTCCAGCGTATCTACCACTCCTCCCAGTTTAGTATCGTCCGCAAATTTGCTGAGAGTGCAATCCACACCATCCTCCAGATCATTTATGAAGATATTGAACAAAACCGGCCCCAGGACCGACCCCTGGGGCACTCCACTTGACACCGGCTGCCAACTAGACATGGAGCCATTGATCACTACCCGTTGAGCCCGACAATCTAGCCAGCTTTCTACCCACCCTATAGTGCATTCATCCAGCCCATACTTCCTTAACTTGCTGACAAGAATACTGTGGGAGACCGTGTCAAAAGCTTTGCTAAAGTCAAGAAACAATACATCCACTGCTTTCCCTTCATCCACAGAACCAGTAATCTCATGATAAAAGGCGATTAGATTAGTCAGGCATGACCTTCCCTTGGTGAATCCATGCTGGCTGTTCCTGATCACTTTCCTCTCATGCAAGTACTTCAAGATTGATTCTTTGAGGACCTGCTCCATGATTTTTCCAGGGACTGAGGTGAGGCTGACTGGCCTGTAGTTCCCAGGATCCTCCTTCTTCCCTTTTTTAAAGATTGGCACTACATTAGCCTTTTTCCAGTCATCCGGGACTTCCCCGGTTCGCCACGAGTTTTCAAAGATAATGGCCAATGGCTCTGCAATCACAGCCGCCAATTCCTTCAGCACTCTCGGATGCAACTCGTCCGGCCCCATGGACTTGTGCACGTCCAGCTTTTCTAAATAGTCCCTAACCACCTCTATCTCCACAGAGGGCTGGCCATCTCTTCCCCATTTTGTGATGCCCAGCGTAGCAGTCTGGGAGCTGACCTTGTTAGTGAAAACAGAGGCAAAAAAAGCATTGAGTACATTAGCTTTTTCCACATCCTCTGTCACTAGGTTGCCTCCCTCATTCAGTAAGGGGCCCACACTTTCCTTGGCTTTCTTCTTGTTGCCAACATACCTGAAGAAACCCTTCTTGTTACTCTTGACATCTCTCGCTAGCTGCAGCTCCAGGTGCGATTTGGCCCTCCTGATTTCATTCCTACATGCCCGAGCAATATTTTTATACTCTTCCCTGGTCATATGTCCAACCTTCCACTTCTTGTAAGCTTCTTTTTTATGTTTAAGATCCGCTAGGATTTCACCATTAAGCCAAGCTGGTCGCCTGCCATATTTACTATTCTTTCGACTCATCGGGATGGTTTGTCCCTGTAACCTCAACAGGGATTCCTTGAAATACAGCCAGCTCTCCTGGACTCCTTTCCCCTTCAAGTTAGTCCCCCAGGGGATCCTGGCCATCCGTTCCCTGAGGGAGTCGAAGTCTGCTTTCCTGAAGTCCAGGGTCCGTATCCTGCTGCTTACCTTTCTTCCCTGCGTCAGGATCCTGAACTCAACCAACTCATGGTCACTGCCTCCCAGATTCCCATCCACTTTTGCTTCCCCCACTAATTCTACCCGGTTTGTGAGCAGCAGGTCAAGAAAAGCACCCCCCCAGTTGGCTCCTCTAGCACTTGCACCAGGAAATTGTCCCCTACGCTTTCCAAAAACTTCCTGGATTGTCTATGCACCGCAGTATTGCTTCCCCAGCAGATATCAGGAAAATTAAAGTCACCCATGAGAATCAGGGCATGCGATCTAGTAGCTTCCGTGAGCTGCCGGAAGAAAGCCTCATCTACCTCATCCCCCTGGTCCGGTGGTCTATAGCAGACTCCCACCACTACATCACTCTTGTTGCACACACTTCTAAACTTAATCCAGAGACACTCAGGTTTTTCTACAGTTTCGTACCGGAGCTCTGAGCAGTCATACTGCTCCCTTACATACAGTGCTACTCCCCCACCTTTTCTGCCCTGCCTGTCCTTCCTGAACAGTTTATAGCCATCCATGACAGTACTCCAGTCATGTGAGTTATCCCACCAAGTCTCTGTGATTCCAATCACATCATAGTTCCTTGACATCACCAGGACCTCCAGCTCTCCCTGCTTGTTTCCAAGGCTTTGTGCATTCGTATATAAGCACTTGAGATAACCTGTTGATCGCCCCTCATTCCCAGTATGAGGCAGGAGCCCTCCCCTCACAGACATTTCTGCCTGTGCTTCCTCCCGGTATCCCTCTTTCCCACTTACCTCAGGGCTTTGGTCTCCTTCCCCCGGTGAACCTAGTTTAAAGCCCTCCTCACTAGGTTAGCCAGCCTGCTGGCAAAGATGCTCTTCCCTCTCTTTGTAAGATGGAGCCCGTCTCTGCCCAGCACTCCTTCTTCATGGAACACCATCCCATGGTCAAAGAATCCAAAGCCTTCTCTCCGACACCACCTGCGTAGCCATTCGTTGACTTCCACGATTCGACGGTCCCTACCCAGGCCTTTTCCTTCCACGGGGAGGATGGACGAGAACACCACTTGCGCCTCAAACTCCTTTATCCTTCTTCCCAGAGCCACGTAGTCCGCAGTGATCCGCTCAAGGTCATTCTTGGCAGTATCATTGGTGCCCACGTGGAGAAGCATGAAGGGGTAGCGATCTGAGGGCTTGATGAGTCTCAGCAGTCTCTCCGTCACATCGCGAATCTTAGCCCCCGGCAAGCAGCAGACTTCTCGGTTTTCCCGGTCAGGGCGGCAGATAGATGACTCAGTCCCCCGGAGGAGAGAGTCCCCGACCACCACCACCCGCCTAAATCAAATTAGGATTTGATTTAATTGGGGACTGGTCCTGCTTTGAGCAGGGGGTTGGACTAGATGACCTCCTGAGGTCCCTTCCAACCCTGATATTCTATGATTATGTTTTCCAATCAACACTGAATTTCATCTGCCATTTTGCTGCTTACTCACCCAGTTTTGGGAGATCCCTTTCAACTGTTTGCACTTAATTATCTTGAGTAATTTTGTACTGTGTGCAAACTTTGCCATCTCATTGTTCACTCCTTTTCCAGGATATGTTGAACAGAATTTGTTCCATTTAGATCCTTGAGGGACCCCACTATTTACCTCTCTCCGCTTTGAAAAATGACAACTTATTCCTACCCTTTGTTTCCTGTCTCATGGCTCAGTAACTGGTCAATAGAGGATTTTCCCTCTTATCCCATGACAGCTTACTTTACTTAAGAGCCTTTGGTGAGGGACCTTGTCAAAGGCTTTCTGAAAGTCCAAGTACATAATGTGTTTAATTTACCTGATTGTTCCAAAACCTCCTCTACTGACACCTCAGTCTGGGACAGTTCCTCAGAAGAATGGCTCAGGTGTGGGAATCTCTCACATCCTCTGCAGTAAAGACTGATGCAAAGAAAAGGAGTACTTGTGGCACCTTAGAGACTAACCAATTTATTTGAGCATAAGCTTTCGTGAGCTACAGCTCACTTCATTGGATGCATACTGTGGAAAGTATAGAAGATCTTTTTATACACACAAAGCATGAAAAAATCTCCCCTCACCCCACTCTCCTGCTGGTAATAGCTTATCTAAAGTGATCACTCTCCTTACAATGAGTATGATAATCAAGGTGGGCCATTTCCAGCACAAATCCAGAGTTTAACAAGAACGTCTGAGGAGGGGAGGGGGGGTAGGAAAAAACAAGGGGAAATAGGTTACCTTGCATAATGACTTAGCCACTCCCAGTCTCTATTCAAGCCTAAGTTAATTGTATCCAATTTGCAAATGAATTCCAATTCAACAGTCTCTCGCTGGAGTCTGGATTTGAAGTTTTTTTGTTGTAATATCGCAACTTTCATGCTGGAAATGGCCCACCTTGATTATCATACTCATTGTAAGGAGAGGTTTCAGAGTAACAGCCGTGTTAGTTTGTATTCGCAAAAAGAAAAGGAGTCCTTGTGGCACCTTAGAGACTAACCAATTTATTTGAGCATGAGCTTTCGTGAGCTACAGCTCACTTCATCAGATGCAGTTTCCACCTACCAAATAGTGTTTCTCACCAATCCTAGCCCACTAAAACATTTTAACCAATCACACCCCACCACCTTAGTTGATTTAAATCTTGCAAAATTAGTTATGCAACAAAAACAGTTAAAGAATCAGACAGAAACAATAGAGAAGTGGGGACCACAAAGACAAAACAAAGAAGTGGGGATTTTACAACCCCAACGGTTGATAAGGGATTTCTTACCAGACAGAATGCCATCTGTGATGTTATTGACATAATCTGGGACAGTATAGAATAGATCATGGTTGCAACCAAGGTCCTGTAGTGGCACCAAATCTTGTATAAAGGGGGTCAAATAAGGTGTCTAAGACAAGGCTATGGTTGGCTGCTTATGATTATGCTGTCTGTGTGCATGTATCATTTTTGTATTTAAAGTTATAAGTATTGGCTCTATCCTGTCTGTATTTCAATCTTATGCTATGCTTCTGGGTGACACCCCAGGCAAGTTGGTGTCAGCTCTGTCTAGCCTGCTTGATGGCCCATTAAGGACCATCAGCGACACAACTGGCCCATTGAGAGAAGGCAGATACCTTGCTGAGTCACAAGGTGTATGCAGGGACCTGCCTATGGACAAAACTCTGAGGTTTGTTTTTTGCCATGTGCCCGAATGCTTGTTTTTGAAACCAAGAAAGCAGAGGACACATGACAAGAGACTAAAAGACTGCTGCAGCTCCTCCATCTTGTCTTCAATCCTGCTTCTGACCTCTGAAGGGATTTTGTGACTGAATGACCCACCCCAGCTGGGGATGTACTCCAGAGACTTGATTTGAACCTGCAGTTTATTCTATCACTGAACCAAGAACTAAGCCTGAACCAAGAACTTTGCCATAACTCTATGTAATCTATTCCATTTAACCAATTCTAGCTCTCATCTATATCTTTTCCTTTTTATGAATAAACCTTTAGATTCTAAAGGATTGGCAACCACGTGGTTTGTGGGTAAGATCTGATTTGTATATTGACCTGGGTCTGGGGCTTGGTCCTTTGGAATCTAGAGAACATTTTTGCTGGGGTATTTGGTTTTCATAACCATGCGTCCCCATAACGAGTGGCACTGGTGGGGATGCTGGGAAACTGGGGTGTCTAAGGGAATTGCTTGTGTGACTTGTGGTTAGCCAGTGGGGTAAAACCAAAGTCCTCTCTGTTTGGCTGGTTTGGTTTGCCTTAATGGTACAGGAACCCCAGCCTTGGGCTGTAACTGCCCTGCTTTAAGCAATAATTGACACTCTCAGTTGTGTCCCGCCAGAACCAGCATTGTTACACCATCAAACAAAGTTTTCTTTAAACATCTTAAGATCTTTCTTTATCTGGTGAGGATGGTTGTTATTAGGACAGGAGCCTCCTTAACAGCTTGAGTTTACATCATTTTGATGCAATTTAGATGGAATGTGAGGATGTGACTCTGCTTTTTAGCTTATGGCTGCTGCTGACTGCAGAAAGAGGCCTGAGACCTTACAGGAGAGGGCATAGAAGTTTACAGGGAACCCCCAGGTCTGAAATCTACATAATAGTTAAGCCAAAGGGGATGTAAGGTATCTACTTACAGCCCCTAGTCCACTGGTCATCCTAAACATTGCAAAACATTTGCCAGAACCTGGGAATGGGCGACATCACTTGATGATTCCCTGTTCTGTTCGCTCCCTCTGCGGCACCTGGCACTGGCCACTGTTGGAAGACAGGATACTGGGCTAGATGGACCTTTGGTCTGACCCAGTCTGACTGTTTTTAAAATGTACGTAAGGATATTTAAAAAGTTATGTATCTATACTGAAAACTAAGACAGGTCACCAGAAGGTGATAAACAGGTGTTGTGCATCTTCCAGTGTAAACCTATTTGCATGCAGAGCCACCAGCTAATCTAGATTGCTAAATCGACAAGAGATCACAAAACATGCAGGAAGGCAGCAGAGCAGGAGGATGTCCAGTTTATGACACAGATCAAAGCATTAGTCTGGTATAGTAGGAGACGGCAAAGAAACACATGGGGTCGGTCTCCTAGGGGACAAGTTGAAAGCGTGGCTTGTTTCATGCCAAAGGAGTCACAGCCTATCTGGCTGGAAAGAGCTACAAAGACTTTAGCTGAGCTAAACTTCATTAGACAAGACGGTACCTTGTCAGGTAAGTCGAGACTCTAGAAGGCGTATTATGAGTTTGTATTAGATGTAACTAAGTGTTTCCAATACTTTCACCTACCTGCTATTACTTTAATCTCTATTCTTTGAAATAAACTTCTACTTGTTTTCACTCTAAACGAATCTAAGTGCTGTGAGTTGAGCAGAGCTATGATCCTGGTGTAGCTGTACCAGCTGTATCGTAGCACCTAAGCATGGCGCTCACCCTGCGCCCCGTCCTCTGTCCTCTTCCACCTCCCCTTCCCCCAGCTCCTCCTGCAAGGCAGCCCCATGTAGCCAATGATTTTAGTTTATTATCCATTTAATGTGTGATGTTATAACATACACTGACTATATTTGGTAAGAACATAAGAATGGCCAGACTGGGTCAGACCAAAGGTCCATCCAGCCCGGTATCCTGTCTACCGACAGTGGCCAATGCCAGGTGCCCCAGAGGGAATGAATCTAACAGGTAATAATCAAGTGATCTCTCTCCTGCCATACATCTCCACCCTCTGACAAACAGAGGCTAGGGACACCATTCCTTACCCATCCTGGCTAATAGCCATTAATGGACTTAACCTCCAGGAATTTATCCAGTTCTCTTTTAAACCCTGTTATAGTCCTAGCCCTCACAACCTCCTCAGGCAAGGAGTTCCACAGGTTGACTGTGCGCTGAGTGAAGAACTTCCTTATTTGATTTAAACCTGCTGCCCATTAATTTCATTTGGTGACCCCTAGTTCTTATATTATGGGAACAAGTCAATAACTTTTCCTCCTTCACTTTCTCCACACCACTCATGATTTTATAGACCTCTAGAATATCCCCCCGAGTCTCCTCTTTTCCAAGCTGAAAAGTCCTAGCCTCTTTAATCTCTTCTCATATGGGACCCGTTCCAAACCCCTAATCATTTTAGTTGCCCTTCTCTGAACCTTTTCTAATGCCAGTATATCTTTTTTGAGATGAGGAGACCACATCTGTATGCAGTATTCAAGATGTGGGCGTACCATGGATTTATGTAAGGGCAATCAGATATTCTCTGTCTTATTCTCTATCCCTTCTTTAATGATCCCTAACATCCCATTTGCTTTTTTGACTGCCGCTGCACACTGCATGGACATCTTCAGAGAACTCTCCACCATGACTCCAAGATCTTTCTCCTGATTTGTTGTAGCTAAATTAGCCCCCATCATATTGTATGTATAGTTGGGGTTATTTTTTCCAATGTGCATTACTTTACATTTATCCACATTACATTTGCCATTTTGTTGCCCAATCGCTTAGTTTTGTGAGATCCTTTTGAAGTTCTTCACAGTCTGCTTTGGTCTTAACTATCTTGAGCAGTTTAGTATCGTCTGCAAACTTTGCCACCTCACTGTTTACCCCTTTCTCCAGATCATTTATGAATAAGTTGAATAGGATTGGTCCTAGGACTGACCCTTGGGGACCACCACTAGTTACCCCTCTTCATTCTGAAAATTTACCATTTATTCCTACCCTTTGTTCCTTCTCTTTTAACCAGTTCTCAATCCATGAAAGGATTTTCTCTCTTATCCCTGACAACTTAATTTACGTAAGAGCCTTTGGTGAGGGACCTTGTCAAAGGCTTTCTGGAAATCTAAGTACACTATGTCCACTGCGTCCCCCTTGTCCACATGTTTGTTGACCCCCTCAAAGAACTCTAATAGATCAGTAAGACATGATCTCCCTTTACAGAAAGGATGTTGACTTTTGCCCAACAATTTATGTTCTTCTATGTGTCTGAAAATTTTATTTTTTACAATTGTTTCAACTAATTTGCCCGGTACGGACGTTAGACTTACCGGTCTGTAATTGTCGGGATCACTTCTTGAGCCCTTTTTAAATATTGGCGTTACATTAGCTATCCTCAGGTCATTGGGTACAGAAGCTGATGTAAAGGACAGATTACAAACCATAGTTAATAGTTCCGCATAGCAAGAGTTAATCTGTAGGATTATAAAAGTATAAGATTGATCAGTATTTAGAGGAACCAACTATTAGACATGAGTAAGACAAGCTGAAACGCAAGAACCTGAGACAGGTTGGGTCACAGAAACCGATTCGGGACGGCCACCTGATGTCCTGAGACTACCTCTGAACCCATTTTCCCTGGCAGCTTGGGACTTTAGTGCCTTGCCTGGTTGTGCCAGACACACTAGCCTGCTACAAACACAGACCCAGGCCTGAACCATGTCCCCCAAAAGCTGCAGGCTTAACTGAAAACAGCTTAAGAAGTGTTCCTGACTCCAACACCCAGCTCCCAATGGGATCCAAACCTCAAATAAATCTGTTTTAGTCTGTATAAAACTTATACAGGGTAAACTCATAAGTTGTTCACCCTCTAGAACACTGATAGAGAGATGCACAGCTGTTTGCTCCCCCAGATATTAATAGTTGCTCTGGGTGAATATAAAAAGTAGGATTACTGGGAACCACTTAAATCACAGATAGAACAAAGTAAATTACCAAGCAAGATAAAACAAAAACATGCAAGTCTAAGCCTAATACAGTAAAAAACTAAATGCAGGTAAATCTCACCCTCAGAGATGTTCCAATAAGCTTCTTTTACAGACTAGACTACGGAAGGGGGAGGATCTGGGGAACTACAGACCAGTCAGCCTCACCTCAGTCCCTGGAAAAAATCATGGAGCAGGTCCTCAAGGAATCAATTCTGAAGCACTTGGAGGAGAGGAAAATGATCAGGAATAGTCAGCATGGCTTCACCAAGGGCAAGTCATGCCTGACTAACCTAATTGCCTTCTATGACGAGATAACTGGCTCTGTAGATGAAGGAAAAGCAGTGGACGTGTTATTCCTTGACTTTAGCAAAGCTTTTGATATGGTCTCCCACAGTATTCTTGCCAGCATGTTAAAGTAGTATGGGCTGGATGAATGGACTATAAGGTGGATAGAAAGCTGGCTAGATTGTCAAGCTTAACGGGTAGTGATCAATGGCTCCATGTATAGTTGGCAGCCGGCATCAAGCGGAGTGCCCCAAGGGTCGGTCCTGGGGCTGGTTTTGTTCAATAACTTCATTAATGATGTTGAGGATGGCGTGGACTGCACCCTCAGCAAGTTTGCAGATGATACTAGACTGGGAGGAGTGGTAGATACAGTCGAGAGTAGGGATAGGATACAGAGGGACCTAGACAAATGAGAGGACTGGGCCAAAAGAAATCTGATGAGGTTCAACAAGGACAAGTGCAGAGTCCTGCACTTAGGACGGAAGAACCCCATGCACCGCTACAGACTAGGGACAGAATGGCTCGGCAGCAGTTCTGCAGAAAAGGACCTAGGGGTTACAGTGGACGAGAAGCTGGAGATGAGTCAACAGTGTGCCCTTGTTGCCAAGAAGGCCAATGGCATTTTGGGCTGTATAAGTAGGGGCATTGCCAGCAGATCGAGGGACGTGATCGTTCCCCTCTATTCGACATTGGTGAGGCCTCATCTGGAGTACTGTGTCCAGTTTTGGGCCCCACACTACAAGAAGGATGTGAAAAAATTTGAGAGAGTCCAGCGGAGGGCAACAAAAGTGATTAGGGGACTGGAACACATGACTTATGAGGAGAGTTTGAGGGAATTGGGATTGTTTAGTCTATGGAAGAGAAGAATGAGGGGGGGATTTGATAGCTGCTTTCAACTACCTGAAAGGGGGTTCCAAAGAGGATGGATCTAGACTGTTCTCAGTGGTAGCAGATGACAGAACAAGGTGTAATGGTCTCAAGTTCAGTGGGGGAGGTTTAGGTTGGATATTAGGAAAAAAACTTTTTCCACCAGGAGGGTGGTGAAGCACTGCAATGCGTTACCTAGGGAGGTGGTGGAATCTCCTTCCTTAGAGGTTTTTAAGGTCAGGCTTGACAAAGCCCTGGCTAGGATGATTTAGTTGGGGATTGGTCCTGCTTTGAGCAGGGGGTTGGACTAGATGATCTCCTGAGGTCCCTTCCAACCCTGATATTCTATGATTCCTAGTCTAGGTCCAGCAATCACTCACACCCCTGTAGTTACCGTCCTTTGTTCCAGTTTCTTTCAGGCATCTCTTGAGCCATCTGAAGACAAAAATGGAGGGGTTTCCAGGGCTTATATATTCTCTCTCTTGTGGGCGGAAACCCCTCTCTCTCCTTGTGTAGAATCACAGCTACGAGATGGAGTTTTGGAGTCACATGGGCAAATCAGATGTCCATGCATGACCCAGTTCTCTACAGGCCGACGCCATTGCCCACATGTTAGCCGGAACGTTCCCAGGAAAGCTCAGATGTGGATTGGCGTCTCTCAGGGTCCATTGTAGCTAAGTGCTCCCAATTACTTGAATAACCCCTTCACACTATTTGACCAAATCTGCCTTAGGTGCTTCCTACAGCAAATACTTTAAATACAAGTATACAGCCAACGCTCCTAACTCCAGATATAAAAATGATCCATATGTACAAATAGGGGGAATGCATTCAGTAGAACATAACCTTTGCAAAGATATGTTACATGGCATATTTAGCCTAAAACATTCCAGTTATGTCATATTTACACTCATAAGCATAATTCTATAAAGCATTATGGGGTTGTGACAGGGTCAGACTCACCGTCGCTGGTGCCTCCAGCTGGTTGCTCCAGAAATTAGCTCTTGTCAGCTGTGGAGTGCCCTCTGCACGTGGTGTCTCACCTGTTGTCTGCTCTGCTGATTTGGGAACTGCCTTGCTCCCTGCTCGGTGGGGTCTGCTTCAGGACACTGCCCTCCGGCAGCACCCACTACTCCCTTCTCACCCCCTTCCAGGAGGTTGGGGGAGAAGTAACAACAGTCCTTTGGCTTGCACCTGTCTCAGTGGCCAACCACAACCCCAAAGTCTAGCCCCTCACCTCAGCACAAGTCGCAGTCTGTCTTGGCCCCACTCCTCTGTGGCCAGGTGCAGTGTAAGTGCGGGGAAGGGGGAAACCCAGGCCCACCCACTACTCTGGGTCCTGACCCAGGGACCCTCTAGCAGCAGACTCTCTCTCTGCCTTCCTTCACTTCCCTCCTGTCCACCTATCTTCCCTGGGCCACTTCCCCTTTGGCCCCATGCACCTTCTTGACCCCTTTTTAGCAGGAGTCGCAGCCTGGCAAGTAACTGGGCCGAAGCTCTTCTCTGCTCTGCTCCTCCAAGCCTGCCCAGCACTGCTCTGTCCAAGGTGCTACCACCTTACCCCAGGAGCCAGTCCTCCTCCCTTGCTAGTCAGGGAGAGACTGCCCTCTCCTTTGCTAGGCAGCCTTTATATAGGGCCCAGCCCGGCCCTGATTGGCTGCCTCTCTTTTTGCCCTGATTGACAAGAAATGATGGTGTAAGTCAATGACCGAGAACTAACCCAAATGATTATGGGGAAAGAGGTACCAACTGGTAATAATGTGAAAGTGTAGCCGGGAAGATTAAATTTAAACGATAAAATGTTGTAACAATAAATATTGTCTCCAACACGTGCCTTAACCACAAGATAAAGTGGTACATTGATGTTAATGAGAACCTCCCCAGCCTCTAGAATTCGGGGTCCCTTGTGTTTCTAAAGGACACAGACCAATAAGGAAGAGAGGGTTGACACTTTCATGTACATGTACAGAATGTAGGTACAGACAGACTCACAGAATAAGAAGGGGTGCCCAGAGCAGGAAAATTTAGCTTCCTACAGGAAACTTCAGCAGGAACCACTCCAGTATTGATGGTCAATCCATGAGAGGGCCAGCGGACTCTCTAACACCATCTAGGAGGATGTGAGTATGTCTGTAGGTATAACTGGTACACGGTTCCTCTCTTTAGGAATTGTATATGCTGTGACACTTATAACTTGGTTGGTAACTTTAATAAAACTACCACAAGATAGATACTCGTGTAATTGTCTGTGTTATTTGTCTATGATTTCATGTGTTCCTAAGGTCTCTAGATCCAGAACAAACAGAGATAACTCTGTTGAAACTGAGACTGTAGTCGCCAGAGCTGAACCCACAGTAATATAATTAACATTAAATAGAACAAAAGGCTCCACCCTTCACCCTCCCCTGCCCCGCCCTATCACCAGCGTTATGTATTATCGGTGCCGCAGCAGAGCCTCGCCCCCCAGTCGCACACCAGGGCCCAGCTGCTCTAGGCGCTATACAGCCACAGCACGGGGATGGCCTCGGCCCTGAGGAGCTGACAATGGGGGTGTGAGACAAGGGGGGTCAGGTGGCTGCAGCTAGGCCAACGGAGGAGCGGGAGGGAGCGGTGCGGCCCTGCTGTAGCCTATAGGGCTAGCCTGCTTGCTTGCCTATATATCTTTTCTTATGGGTTTGATCATTTGTTTTATTAGAATGGGTTTATCCATTTGTATTGGTGTATTATTGGCTGTAATGCAAGGAACCTACAGGCCACATCCTGTATGTTGAGCTAAAGCAAGTTAGCAGACACATGTTGGAGACCGTCAGCCGAGATAGGTGGTGCTGAGCTAAAGCAGAAAGTATATGTATGTGTGTGGCCTTTAACATAGAGAAGTGAGCAAGTTAAAGCAAGTTGGTGTAGATATGACCACCTACGTTCATGGCCTTTTTCAGACTTAACAGGTACACCACAAAAAACATGGAAATAACTGGTGCGGCCAGAAAAAACAGAGGTGAGAATGAGCTAAATGGTCATCAATACGCAAGGACATACCAGCCTGTAGAGTAAGTGCACCTGATATTTCGGCGAGGAAATTAAGTTTGGACATGGAAGCTGGGCAAACAGTGCTCAGGCGCTGTCAGAAGGACAGTCCACCGTGTCAGTGCAGTTCAGTTCATTCATTGTTTGGTTTGTCCTTGTTAGTTCTTAAGTAACTCGAAGTTAGCTTCTACAGTCTTTAGCTTTAGCTCTAGCTTCAACTAGGTTCTTCACCTCCCACTCAAAATTTGAGAAACCTGAACCATCAGACTCTCTTGGCATGCCAGAGACGAGGCTGGTCCTTTGTCTCTTATCACCAGGTTATCAAGGAAGGGTGCGAGTGTGTTAATAGAAACCTTTATTGTATATAATACCACGTGTACTGCTAGAACAATATTATGGTTTCGTAATTGATTGATTATTTGATTACTATTCCATTTGTCTCAACAGAAGTCTTTAAGGCTACATTTTGTTCTCAGTGTGAGTGTCCTTGCCATACATCCTGAGGGTCCTTGCAAATGCTGTGTAGCCTGATTCTGGGACAAGAATCTTATTATCTTCTGATCAGATTAATTGGCGAGCCTATAACCCATGTTATCTAAACAATATTATTAATCTCCTAAAATCAGGCAACACTGCTGGGCCATGCTCCGGTCCCACAGTCTGGCCTGTGGGCTCAGCCCTGCAGCTGCACGTGGTCTGTTGGGCCGCCCCCCACCAGGATCAGCCTCCACTTGCAGCTTAGGCTCCAACTCGGTTCCCTGACACCTGGGCACAAGCCTCAGGCTGCCTGCCCAGCCTCCCTGGACAGCCTGCAAGCACCTGGGCAGCCTGAGCCGGACAAAACTGGGGCACAGTCACAGCTGGGAGATGGGGACATGGAGGCCACATTAGATGAGGGCTGCCCAGTCAGGCTGCCCTCATCCAAGATGGCTGGATGCCCTTATCCAAGATGGCTGTCCCTAGGCCTTAAGTGGTCTGCCCTCATCCAAGATGGCCACTCCTTCAGACCTCAGAGAATCCGCCTTCATCTAAGATGGATGCCCCTCGAAGCCCTAGTTGGTCTGCCCTCATCCAAGATCTGTCTTACTCAGGCTGCTCTCATCAAAGATGGCCACTACGAACTCCTCTCATCCAAGATGGCTGCCTTCTGAGTAGTAGAGCGAGACTGACATTACACGCTCATTAGTAGCAACATATCGGTGCCCTTTTGCTACGTTGCTCCTAAGAGGCTGTTGCTGTTATGGGGAGTGTCATCTGACCAAAGGCAGCCCGTTTTTTCTGATGTGTCAAACAGCCTAGAACTGACACAATACAGCCTATGTTTACTGCTGTGGCTACAGGACTGCATTAGTGTATGTACTGTTCATGCTGAACAGCGGCTCCAGTCTGCATTTGTCGCCTACGCCCACATTGTAGCAAGAAAGCAGCCTTAATTAACAGTTATAAAAGTATCAACTTTTCTGTTTATGTTTTAAGAACAATCAAACATCAACCATGACAACAAACAACACCCCTCATAGACACTTTTTGTACTGGCACGTACTGTAATGTTTTGTAAGTCACCCTGGATATGGGCATCTGCTAAGCTAATAATACTGTAACAACCTAAATTAAAGTACTATTCCACATCAGTGTATCAACCTATAAATGAAGCATGGAGGAACTCACTCATTTGGGGTGCAAGAACTCTCTTAATTTGCTCTGCTTCTTCTCTGCCACAATTTTGTTTTGAAGGTGGGATTCAAGGTACCAAAGAGCCCGGTAGACCCTGTCCCCAAGTCCCTCTAGCTGCAAAAAGTGCCAAAGTGTGTTCAAAGCCTTCAACAGCTCAGAGTTTGTCGGGGGTGGAACTTCATCAAAATCATCCTCACTCTCTTGATTATCCTCTGGATTATGATACGTTTCATCAACACAAGCTCGTTTCTCTGGCCTTGCTGCAGCGTGCAGTAATTCCTCATCGCTTAGCTATCTGAATGTGAGCAGATCCTCATCCATGGCCACAGCAGCTACTAAGTCCTCTTTTTCCATGTTGACTGGAAGTGGAACATCGTTCAGGGGGTCGTCAGACTCTGCAATATCCTCGTCTCGCCCACCTTCCTCTGGCACAACAAATTTGCCTTTCCGGAAACAGTTGGAAATTGTTGTCGGCTTTACATCTCGCCTGGCCTCAGCAACAAGATGAACGCAATCTAGCAAGTTTACAGTTTTCAGGATTGTCTGAACATCTGCGTTGGGGTCCACATCAAGATCAACATTAATCCGGCTGGCGATTTTTGATCGGTAATGTCCCTTCATGTTCTCAATGACACCTTGAGCCATAGGTTGCAGCGAAGATGTAGCGTTAGGGGGTAAAAATTCGAGCTGAATGTTAGTGAGAACCACTCCTTGGGGATGTATGGAACAGTTAGCCAGGAAGAGGCATATCTTACGGCTCTGCCAGCAAAGCTGGTGATCCCACTTTTTCAGCCAATTGATGAAAATCTCACCTGTCATCCAGGCATTCGCTGAACTGACATAATTGAGGGGAAATTTCCTGAAATCCTCTGGAAAGCATTGGGGTCGTTTTAACTTCCCGATCATGAACAGTGGGCGTTTGTCACTCCCATCCATGTTGGCACAGACGGGCACAGTTACCCTGTCCTTTGCCGCTTTCCCTCCTTCTAGCTTTTCATTATTTTCTCTATGTCCTCTGTCACAGAGCCCTTTCAGATAAAGCCCTGCTTCATCAGCACTGTAGACGTCAGCCAGAGAAAACTTTTCAAGGATATGAGGAAGGTTTTCGCACTGCCATTGCTCAGATGCGGGTTTGCCTGCTGACTGGTTTCCACCCTGCTCTTTTTTGCAGGCGACATTGAAGCGTTTCTTCCATCTGGTAAACCAAGCGTCACTTGCCTTAAAATCGTTCACCCAAGGGAAGCAGCGAGCTGACAGGCATTTTCCTTGACTGCGGGTCCAGCAGCCGTGCCCCCTGCGCCCTCTTCTCCTTGAGCCAGGTAAAGAGAGCCCGATCGACTGCAGGGGCTTTTCCTTCCCGCCCGCGCTTATGGCAGCCGTTCGACTGGCCGGCTTCATAGTCAGCCAACAGCTTTTCCTTCTGCTGCCAGATCCGGCACACGACCGACCGGTACAACTCCCACTTAGCGGCCACTTGGCTCTGAGTGGCCCCCGGCCTCTGGCACTCGCGGACGATCTGCGCTTTCTCCTTCAGCGAGAGACTCCTTGGCATTTTGTTTGGGTTCGCCCCACACCAAGCGATGCCAGGGGGTGGCGGGGGCCATGTCCCGCCTGCACTGATGGGGCTTGTACCCGCCAGCGGCCAGGCTGTTGTTACAAGGCGCTGTCGGAGGGAATGGCGCTCACACGCTGTGGTTCCTCTTACACAAGGCCCTTGCTGCACACAAGCATCGCCTGCAGCTTCAACATGGCTGCCCCTCTGCCTTGCCCTTATCCAACATGGCTGCCCCTCTGTCTTGCCCTTATCCAACCTGGCGGCTTCTTCAAGCATCACCAGCAGCTTCAACATGGCTGCCCCTGCCTTGCCCTTATCCAACATGGCTGCCCCTGCCTGGCCCTTATCCAACATGGCGCTTTCCTCAACCCATCACCAGCAACTTCAACATGGCTGCCCCCTCCTTGCCCTTATCCAAGATGGCCTCCCTAGCCGCAGGCGGCTGCCCTTACCTGAGATGGCCGACGAGGCGTCACTGGGAGCCTGCGCCAGGCTTTCCAGCGCGGCCTCTCTATGGTGCGGGCGGCGGCGGGGGCGGGAACGGGAGAAAGTGAAAGTGACAGAGAAGCCGCCGCGCCGCGGGCAGTGACCCCCCCCCCCTTAGGGAGAGACCACCCCCCCCCGGAGTGCCCCGTCAGGTGAGATCCCGCGGGGGGACACGGGGAGACACCCCGCTGAGCGCCCCCCCTCCCCCGCGGGACAGGACCCTCCCCCCTCGCTGAGCGCTCCCCCCTCCTCCCCGGGACAGGGCCCGCCCCCCCCGCTGAGCGCCCCCCCTCCCTCGCGGGACAGGGCCCTCCCCTCCCCGCTGAGCGCCCCCCCTCCCCCGCGGGACAGGGCCCGTCCCCCCCGCTGAGCGCCCCCCCTCCCTCGCGGGACAGGGCCCTCCCCCCCCCGCTGAGCGCCCCCCCCTCCCTCGCGGGACAGGGCCCTCCCCCCCCCGCTGAGCGCCCCCCCCTCCCCCGCGGGACAGGGCCCTCCCCCCCCCCGCTGAGCGTCCCCCCTCCCCCGCGGGACAGGGCCCTCCCCCCCCGCTGAGCGCCCCCCCTTCCCCCGCGGGACAGGGCCCTCCCCCCCCCCCCGCTGAGCGCCCCCTCCCCCGCGGGACAGGGCCCTCCCCCCCCCCCCGCTGAGCGCTCCCCCCCCACGCTGAGCGCCCCCCCTTCCCCCGCGGGACAGGGCCCCCCCCCCCCGCTGAGCGCCCCCCCCCCGCGGGACAGGGCCCTTACCCCCCCGCTGAGCGTCGCCCCCCTCCCCCGCGGGACAGGGCCCTTCCCCCCCGCTGAGTGCCCCCCCTCCCACGGGACAGCCCCCCTGTTGAGCCCTGCGCCCCAGAGAGCGAGACCCCCCCATCCCTGGGACCACATCTAGGGGAGGGAGACCCCGCGGTTGAGCCCCGCACCCCCAGGGGAGGGAGACCCCGGGACACCTGCCTGCACCCTAGGGAGAGGCGGCCCCCCTCGGCCCCCCGGGCCGGCATGCCTCGGCTGGAGGAGGTGGCCAACGTGGCGCTGCGGGTGCCCAGCGTCGTCCTGCTGGACCTGCTCTACCGCTGGGACGTCCAGGCCTTTGCCGAGCTGCTCCGGCCCCAGCAGGAGGAGGCCCCCTGGCGCCGCCGTGCCCTCTGGCACGCCTACTACCTGGGTGAGGCTGGGGGGCGAGGGGGGAGCGGCCCTGCTCCGGGCAGCGAGTTCTGCGCCCTCCCCGGGAGCGCCCGGGCGGGGACGGCGAGGCCCCTGGAGGAGTCGGGGCTGCCCACCCTCGCGTTCCCTCTGGACGCGTGGGAGGTGCAGACCGAGTCCCAGCATGCACTGCTCCTCTGCGCCAATCCTGATGGCGCGCTGCGTGCGTGGGCCGGCGGTCTGCATGCGCCACCGCTCCCCACGGTGAAGGTGTGGGAGCCGGGGAAGGCGCTGGAGGAGCGGGGCGCTGTCTGGATGGGGGCGCAGGGTCCTGGGTGACCGTGGTGGGTGCTGCCCCCCACCCCCGAGCTGTGGGTGTGGATAGTGGGGGGCACAATTTAAAGGTTCAGCCGCCCCCACCCGCAACAGCTCAAGTCAGTCAGACCCCCCCATCCCCGGGCACAGCTCTCCCTTGCCCTCAGTGTGCTCCCCAGAAAGCAGCGCCCCCTGCCTGCAGCGCCCAGCTGTTGTTCCTGCCTCTCCCCGTGGGGCACAGATTGCCTGGCCCCCGAGGTCAGGGCTCCGCCAGCTGCCACTCATGGAGGGGGCCCAGCGGCACCATGTGACTGAGTGGGGTTGGCTCTGAGTCAGCAGGAAACCCACTTGCGGGAGTGGGGATCCCCCACCCCAAGCGTTGGACACTGCGTGGTTTCCAGCTGTGGCTTCCAAGGCACCCCCCCCGCTCCCCAGCCGGGGGCTCCTATGCATTAGCCACCCCGTGGTGTCCCCTATCCCCCAAATACAGAAGTCAAACTAAGCTATGTGCATGGCAGGCCAGCTTGTGAGAGCGCTCTGAATGGGTCATATTTTGGGTGGAGCTCTTGCCTGTCACATTCATAGAATCATAGAATCATAGAATATCAGGGTTGGAAGGGACCCCTGAAGGTCATCTAGTCCAACCCCCTGCTCGAAGCAGGACCAATTCCCAGTTAAATCATCCCAGCCAGGGCTTTGTCAAGCCCGGGGATCGGCTGCAGGAGTGGGATCGGCTGCAGGAGTGGTGGATCGATCCTAGCGCAGCAGGACCCTGCTGCATTCACTGCCCAATGACAGTAGCTAACTATAGGCCCGGACAGAAAGGCACCCAAGGGGTCAACCCGGCTTCTCCTGCCCCCAGGTACCTGTCTAGGCAACACCTCTCACAAGCTTTGATGTGACTGGCAAGCCCGGGGGCCTCCACGTCCTCGATGCTCCAGTCTCTGGCAGTTTGACAGCATGATAAAGTTCTTTGGTTTGCAGGTTTTCCCAGGAGAGTTAGCTGGGAGCACAGTTCCACTGCAAACAGAATAGGCAGATTTCAGAGTAACAGCCATGTTAGTCTGTATTCGCAAAAAGAAAAGGAGGACTTGTGGCACCTTAGAGACTAACCAATTTATTTGAGCATGAGCTTTCGTGAGCTACAGCTCACTTCATCAGATGCATACCGTGGAAACTGCAGCAGACTTCATATATACACAGAGAATATGAAACAATACCTCCTCCCACCCCACTGTCCTGCTGGTAATAGCTTATCTAAAGTAATCATCAGGTTAGGCCATTTCCAGCACAAATCCAGGTTTTCTCACCCTCCACCCCCCCCCCCACAAATTCACTCTCCTGCTGGTGATAGCCCATCCAAAGTGACAACTCTTTACACAATGTGCATGATAATCAAGTTAGGCCATTTCCTGCACAAATCCAGGTTCTCTCACTCCCTCACCCCCCTCCAAAAACCCACCCCCATACACATACAAACTCACTCTCCTGCTGGTAATAGCTCATCCAAACTGACCACTCTCCAAGTTTAAATCCAAGTTAAACCAGAACATCTGAGGGGGGGGGGGTAGGAAAAAACAAGAGGAAATAGGCTACCTTGCATAATGACTTAGCCACTCCCAGTCTCTATTTAAGCCTAAATTAATAATATGCAATTTGCAAATGAATTCCAATTCAGCAGCTTCTCGCTGGAGTCTGGATTTGAAGTTTTTTTGTTTTAAGATAGCGACCTTCATGTCTGTGATTGCGTGACCAGAGAGATTGAAGTGTTCTCCGACTGGTTTATGAATGTTATAATTCTTGACATCTGATTTGTGTCCATTTATTCTTTTACGTAGAGACTGTCCAGTTTGACCAATGTACATGGCAGAGGGGCATTGAATAGCCCTTTCCTCCTCAGGTCTGCGCCCGGCATGTAACTAGCTCCATTTGGCTCCTTCCCGGGCCAGCAGGAGCTGTTCTGTTGGCTCGTGAGCTCTGGAGGGTGGATGCTGCCTTGGGTGAGGGAGCTGGGTTTGGGTTCAGAAAAGAACTAGGTAAGTTCCTGGAGGATAGGTCCATCAATGGCTATTAGCCAGGGCTGCAACCCCATGCTCTGGGTGTCCCTAGCCTCTGACTGCCAGAAGCTGGGAGAGACCGACAGATGGATCACTCGATAATTGCTCTGTTCTAGTCATTCTCTCTGAAGGCAATTCCCTGGCATTGGCCACTGTGGGAAGCCAGGACACTGGGCTAGCTGGACCATTGGTCTGACCCAGTCTGGCCGTTCTTATGGGTTTGATGTATCTGATGAAGTGAGCTGTAGCTCACGAAAGCTCATGCTCAAATAAATTGGTTAGTCTCAAAGGTGCCACAAGTACTCCTTTTCTTTTTGCATCATCCAGAGAATCATTACCCACGTTCTAAATGCAGACGCTTTCTTGTTGCTGTGTGAGGAGGGAGGACCTGGCTTGATGGTCGGGTCCCAGGGCAGTTTGCAGGACTGGCAGGTTTCATTAAAACCCGTTCACTTGCAATCCAAGCCTGTTGGCTCAGGCGTCCCTGAGAGGCAATGAACACAGAGTCCCACGGTGCCATTTTTACTAGAACATGCAGGGTTTCCCGTTCTAGTGCAGTGGTGGCTCCTGCGTAGAGAGAGGATTTGAGTCCAAGGCTGCCGGAGAGAGGAAGTGAGGCCCAGAGCGGGTAAGGGAATCACACGCTGAGGTGCCCACACCTGAATGCGCTATTCCAGGCCTGGCTTTGTAAGACCAGGTACAGAACAACTCACCCTGCCGCAGACAGGCCGGTTGCCAAGGCACAGTGTTAGGAAACTGATCCAGCCCTCCAATGTCTTTGGGCCTTGCTCTGTGAGTTACGGCTGCAGGGCGGGGGGACTCTGGTGCGAGACCTGAGGCCCAGGCTGGCCAGAGCCCCGGGGGCCTACAGGGGAGAGGCAGCTGCTCCCTCCTGGCCTGCCGGATGACCCACACTGGTGCAGCTGCTTGGAGAGAGGCCCCAGCTGACCCCCGCCAAACGCCAGCACATCTGTTAGGGCAAGCGGGGCCAGTTTCTCCATTACCACCGAGATCTGCTGGGCCGAGGAGAGAGAGGGCTAGAGACTGGCTGTGGTCCTTCTGCCTTAGCCCTGCTATGCTCGTCTGCTAGTGGCTCTGGCAGAGCACGTTCAGTCGGAGGCCAGGAGAGAAGGTCTTGGGGCAGCGTCGTGATGTCCATGCGGAGGCGAGGAAGGGGGTAGCTCAAACTCTTCTTGGTGGGGGAGATTCAGCAGCTAGTCTGCCCTGCCTCTTGGTCCCGTGGCATCTCTCTCTCCAGGCAGCTCGTTTGCTGCGTGGCTGCGTCCCGTGCCCTGTTGTATCACGAGATTCGTTGTTGCCTCTGATGCAGCCCTGCAGGGGAGGAGGCGCCCGTTGCAGAGGAGGGAGCTCTCCTGAGTAACATGAGTCAGCCGCAGGCTTCACTGGGGCCTGGAAGTGGGCACCCAGGCTCCGTGGGGATGGGTGGGGTACAGAGAGTCTAGATGGATCCAATACCAAAGGTTTTTCCTTCATTGTCCAGGCCGGTTCCATTCCCAGCACCCAACCGCAGAAGCTGAACTGGCCTTAAGACTCTCCAGGCGGGGGACCCCCACCCCCTGCCTCAGTTGCGGTGTAGCAGTGGATCTGCTTCGTAGCAGCTGTGCCGGCCTTGGTATCCCCGGCTGTCATGCCCCATGCTCTGCTGGAGACGGGGAATGGCCTATGATTCCATGCAGTGGCGGATTCGTCTGCTGCACCTGAGGGAACCAGCACCCACGTAGACAGGGAGCGGGGGGTTTGTGGCATGGACCTACGGGCCCCTGTCTGACTCCCAACGTCTGCACCTGCCCTCACCTGCTGGCATGGAGGGACTGTGGATTTTGCTTCCTCCTGGAGGAGGATGTATCCGGGAAGCGGAGTGGAGGGTGCAGGCTGCTGCAGTGGGTATACATGCATGTTTGCAGTGGGCTGCACTGTCTGGCTGTGCCAGAGTCAGATGGCCCATGTGTGTAAGCCACCCAGCGGTGTGGGACAGTTTGCAGTGGGCGTGCTCATGGGTGGCAGAATGACATAATTTGAACAAGTGCAAATAAATCTTTATGCAACCCAGTGCCGTCCAGACATGGTGCCTGCCACATTCCATACAGAAAAATCTCTAATCCACCCCGTGGCATCCCAGACTCTGGTGCTACATGGCCTATAGAAAAACTTGTTAGAAACGTTTTAACGAGTTAAAAATGCAAAATTATTTGGGACTATTTTTTTAATTTCTCCACCTGTAAACAGGGCTGGATTAAGACAGGGGCTTTAGGGGCTGCAGCCCAGGGCCCCAGCTCAAGAGGGCCTCGCAAAAATAAATCACAGGCAGTGATCTCCGGGCCACTAAAAGAGGCACTCAGGCAGTTCTGCCTGCATGCTGTGGCCCCACACCGCTCCTGGAAGCGGCTGGCTGCTGGCCCATCTCTACAGCCCCTCATGGGGTCAGGGAAGGAGTCTTTGCATGCTGCCCCCACACCTCCCATTGGCCAGTTTCCCCTCCTGTACCCAAACTCCCTCCCAGACCCCGTACCCCCTCCTGCACCCCAACCCCCTGCCCCAGGTCAGAATCCCCTCCTGCACCCAAACTGGCTCCCGGACTCCACACCCTCTCCTGCACCCCAATCCCCCACCCCATCCCCCTCCTGCACCAAACTCCCTCCCAGGAAAAAGACTAGTATACAGGGGCCCCACAAAATCTAATAGCCCCAGGCCCACAGGTGACTTGATCTGGCCGTGCCTGTAAAGTACCACGTTAGTAGCATAAATGACTCTACAAGTCATGGAGGATGCTAGAATTGTAGGGAATAGATTGGAAATCCTAAAAGTGCTTCCTTTGTAGGCACACAGCCCTCAAAGTCCGACACCTCTGGACCATGCTGGGTCCGTGCTGCTGCCCTGTCCCAGTGGGGAGTGTTTATGTGAAATCGTCCAGCTCTTCGCTTTCCCTCTTGCATCTTCATCTTGCTCTTTTCTGCCTGTCTGTTAGATTGCCAGCTCCTTGGGCAGAGACAGTGTCTTGTGAGGGGCTTGTCTAAATGCAGGTGCTGCTTAAACTGTGCCAGTGTCCCCAGGGTTCCCCCCCAAATACGTGGTCTCAGCAGTACCAGTATAAAAATGCAGATACCCGTGTGACTTGGTCCACATAGGCGGGGTATAAGCTGTACCAGTCAAAGGCACCGTTATCCTAGTATTACTGTTTCATTGGGAGTGGGTGTGTGTGTGTGTGTGATTTTTTTATCCGAAATAGTTTAAAACTATCGACCAGGTGTTTCTGCTTCTCCACCCCGTTGTGATTATTGGGTGCAGCACACCGGGTAACGAACAACTCAAGCTGTTGTTCAGCCTCTCGGCACTGGGTGCCGGCAACACAGGCTAGAATTGTCTGTAAAGCTCCAGGCAACTTGTGACGCTCTGGAAAAAATAACCCCGAGCTGTTGGTTGGCTGCAGGTCACCTACCACGCTGAAGGGTTTTCAGGGCCTTTTATATTCTCTGCCCTGTGGAAGATCTCAGCAGCAAGATGGAGTTTGGAGTCACATGGGCAAGTCACATGTCCACACATGACTCAGTTTGTTACACGCCAACGCCATTGTTTACATGTTAGTTTGAACGTTCCCAGGAAAGCTCAGATGTGGATTGGCATCTCCCAAAGTTCATTGTCAGTTAAGTGTTTCTTTATTGGGCACTTAGTGAGCAAAGTCCTTTCTCAAGAAGCTGACCAAATGCTTCACTGAGGCTACTTGGAATCAAATACATTTGAGATACAAGTACAGAGCCCACATTCATAACTTCAAATACACAGATGATACCCACATACAGCTAGCATAATTATAACCAGCAAATCACAACCTCTTCCCATGACAACCTTTGTACAATACTTGCTGCAAATACATAACCGTGGTGGCAATATTGACCTATGACGGGGTGGCCAACCTGTCACTCCGGAGCCACATGCGGCTCTTCAGAAGTTAATATGCGGCTCCTTGTACAGGCACCGACTTTCCAATGTGCGGGGTGGGGGTGGGGGGTTGCTCACTGCTCAACCCCTGGCCCTGCCACAGGCCCTGCCCCCACGCCACCCCTTACCGCCCCCTCCCTTGGGCCTGCCGTGCCCTCGCTCCTCCCTCCCCCCCCCCCGCCTCCTGCACGCCAGGAAACAGCTGATTGAGAAGTGTGGGTAGGGAGGGGGAGGCACTGATTGGCAGGGCTGTCGGTGGGTGGGAGGCACTGGGAGCGGGGTGGGGGAGCTGACCGGGGGCTGCTGATGTATTACTGTGGCTCTTTGGCAATGTACCTTGATAAATTCTGGCTCCTTCTCAGGCTCAGGTTGGCCACCCCTGATCTATGCGGTCCCAGATCATATTAATAACGTAGCACCCCTTTCCCAGCTCTGACGCCACAGAGTCTGCCTGTGTCCCTGTCCCATTTCCCGCCCCCTTAGCAAACATGATTCCAATTTCCTTAACCAGTCATTTTACTGAAATCTATCTAACCAATCCTAACAGATTGTAACGTAATTCTCTAACCAGTTATATCCCACTACCCTAATTAACTTGCAGCTAGCAAAATTAATTATACAGCAGACAAAAGAAACAGAGAACCAGACAGATTAACAATAGAAAAGTGGGGGCCATAAAGATAAAACATACAGAAATGAGGGTTTCACAACCACAACTATTGATAAGTGATTTCTCACCAGACAGGATGCTATCAAACTAAGTTTTCTTTAACCATCTTTATCTGGTGGTGATGGGCGTTATCAGGACAGGATTGTATTCCTAAGAGCCACGTACCACCTTATTTCATTGTGACTGGCTTGTGATGTGAGGATTTCAGAGTAACAGCTGTGTTAGTCTGTATTCGCAAAAAGAAAAGGAGTACTTGTGGCACCTTAGAGACTAACCAATTTATTTGAGCATAAGCTTTCGTGAGCTACAGCTCACTTCATCGGTTGCATCCGATGAAGTGAGCTGTAGCTCACGAAAGCTTATGCTCAAATAAATTGATTAGTCTCTAAGGTGCCACAAGTACTCCTTTTCTTGATGTGAGGATGTGACCTTCCCTTCCCAGCTTATGGCTGCCCCTGCTGCTTAGCCAGAGGCCTTAGCCTAAGAACAAGGCCTCAGACTATCTGAGGGAGAGAAGACCCATACACAGGCAGACTGTGATTTTCATAGAATCATAGAAGATCAGGGTTGGAAGGGACCTCAGGAAGTCATCTAGACCAACCCCCTGCTCAAAGCAAGACCAATCCCCAACTAAATCATCCCGGCCAGGGCTTTGTTTTATACCTCTATAACTAGCTAAGTGATAAAAATACACTAAGTTCTTAATGTGTAGGCCTTTACAAGCTGGCCTGAATATCTATATTCTAACAGCTGGTTAGGTCTTGGATGGGACAATTGCAAGCAAACCCCGGCTGGCATTAGGGATTCAGTGCGTGGGTCCCTCTCCTTGGAGTCAGTAGCTTGTTCTGCCCTCATGCAGCCCCTGCAACATGTGATAGCCACTTCCCATTGTTCAGTGTCGCTGTTCAACAGCTGCCGCGCCCTGCTCCAGAGGTGGCTGCACTTCAGTGGTGGGCGAAGCCCCCCCTGTGTGTAGCTTGTAGATGGAGTTGTTTGGGAAAGTGCAGCATCGTAACACATGTGGCTGAGTTTGAACTGGTTTCTGTTTTCCTGGCTCAGGTAAGAGGATGGGGGATGGGGCAGAGAGACCCCAAGAAAAGGCTAGAAGAGGAGAGACCGGCGCTCCTGCGGGGCTAGCTCTGGGCGCTGGGTGCTGTTTCTGGCTGTGCCCTCGGGGGTGGGTGGGCAGCGCAGTGATGGGAGACCGCAGGCACGGCTGGCTGACCTGTTCTCTCCCTTTCCCAGGCCATATGCTGTGTGTCGGGGTGCTGCTGCTCCCAGTCAGATCCCTGGTGAAACTTTACCTCTATGGCCTGACACTGCTGCTGCTGTTCGTGGGGCACCAGACGGCCAGGTGAGCCCGGCGACCTGGCTGCAAGCCACCTGCCTTGCCCCGGGGGCTCTGTGCACTCACCACGGCCCTGGCAGGGGCAGGCAGTGTACATGGCTCTTGCAGGGTGTGGGAGCTAGCGGTGCACCCCGCAGCAGAGCTTGGTACCCTGGGAGGAGAGCCCCGGGGAGAGCTGGATCTGGGGGAAGCTGGGACTGGAGACACGTGCTCTCGGGCTGTGACTTCACGGCTCCTGGCTGCAGGGGCGGCTCCGACTCCTGGCCCTGGGGTAGCGCTTGCCCCTACGGTGTGGTCAGGAGCCAGGAGAGGAAGGTGGGTTGGGTTTCGCTGGCACGGGGACTCGGTAGAAGATCGCAGGTGCATACCTGGGGCTCTGGCTAACTAGAGTGAGTCTGGGGCACTGTGGGGCGGACAGGAGGACCGGGCAGGGGAGGAACAGGTACCTGCTGCTAAGACCCCACCCCTCTCCTTCCAGGGACTACATGCGCCATGAGATGGAGGATGAGTTCCAGGGGGCTGTGTACCAGGACCCTGTGGTGCTCAGCCGCTTCCTGACCGCCCTGACAGGTGAGGCTGCAAGCCCCTGTGGCCGCCCTTTCCTGAGACGCCTTTCTCTGGGGGGCCACCCCATTTTCCCTTTTGGCATGGGGATCCGATGGAAGCCCCGCAGCCCGAGGGAGGGGCGTGTCCCAGGGTCAGGGTTTTCCTGTGGGATCCCTCCCATCAAAAACTGGAACGGCTGCAGAGCATGCAGGGCGCCCCCAGTGCCTGTTCAGGGAGCACTTCCCAAGGAGCGGAGCCGAGAGACCCACAGACTCTCTAGCTAACGGCTGGCACCTGGTAAGGGTCGGGGTGGCCCTTTAATGGCCTCTCAGTGTGACCACGGCACACCCGCTCATGCAGCATAGTGGGGAGCACGGGGGGAGTCCAGCCTAACTGCTGGCTGAGCAGCATCTCTGAGCGACCAGCACCATGCTGAGGGGGCGTTAGAAACACCTCGAGTGAGTTTGAATCCAAATCCTGACCGCATCTCTGCTTGCCCTGGGGCGTGTGAATTCACACCCCCGCTTTGGGCTTCGAACGGGGACTGGGTTTGGACTAAGGGCTGGATGGGTTAGCTGGCCATTTGGGCGTTACACCCTCAGTTACACGCTGCAGCCCTGGCTCTGCTTTCAATCTGGCTTCTCCCAGCGGAGTGTGTCAGTGAGTGGCAGGTGGAAGCTCCCCCAAAAGGGATGTCTCTGCACAGGGGTTTGTGCCCCAGTAAACTGGGGCGAGGCGATGTGTAGGGCAGACCGACAACTACCCAACTGACCTCAAACGACACAGCTTAGGGCTACCCAGGGGGACAGCGCCCTGCGGTGGCCATTTGTAACCTGGGTGGGGAACTCTTTCCTGCAGGCAGGGTGCACGTCGAGCCCCTCCCATACAGCCTCTGTGCAGCTGTCTGGGGGCCTTGGGGAGGAGGGTGAGCCCAGGCCTGCTTGCAGCAGTGTCTGGGAGAGCTGGTGATGTGTCTCCCTTCACCCAGCACCTCTCATCTGAGGATCTCAAAGCACCATCCACGATCACTGAATAGCAAACTTCCCACTGGCCCCTGGTGGCGGGGGCAGCATTAACGGCCTGTTCCAGGTGGGGCAGTGTCTCACCCACACCCAACAAGGAGACCGTGGCAGGTCTGGGAACAGCACCCAGGAGTTGTGACTCCCCGCCCTGCGTTCTAAGCACTAGGCCATGCTGCCTAGGCTGTGGGCTGCAGCCATCGTGCTAGCTGGGAACGCTGGTTGTGCAGGGAAGCGAGGGGGGATGTGGGCAGGGGCCGGCTGTGAGCCACCGCGCGCTCCAGCTGCACTAACGGGCCTGCTCTCGCCTTCCCGCCAGGCCAGATCTTTGTGAGCACGCTCTGCGCCCTCCTCATGAAGACCAAGCAGGTGTGGCTGTTCTGTGCCCCACTGCTCCCGCTGCTGGCCCGGCTCTGTGGCCTCCCCCTCCAGGCGCTTCCTGTGGTCAACGCCTTTGCCACCTCCGTCACTGTGGTGGAGGTGCTGTACGTGGCCGCCTCCCACCTGCTGGCTCCCTTCCATCTGGCTGCTGCGGTGTGCAGGGAGATGGCTCAGGTGAGCGGCTGGCATGCAGGGAGAGGGCGGGTGGGGGGAGATGAATGGGTCCGGCAGTGCCCTCAGGCAGGTAGCTCGGGGCACTTCACAGTGAAACCAGACTGGTCCAGGGGTCTGGCCAGGTCAGGGGGGTGGGAATGGGACATGGGGCCTTGCCCCGTAGGGGGCACTGGTTCCAATCCAATTGCAGGGCAGGGGACTGGCTGGCTCAGCGGGGCAGGGAATGAGACACGGGGCCTTGCCCCTCTAGGGTGGGAGACTTGAGGAGGGTGGGGGAATGAGTAAGGCTAAGATGAAGTCATGAAACCCATGACTTCCAGCGACCTCCGTGACACTGGGGGCCCCGCAGCTGACCAGCCTCTGCCAGCAGCGGGGGACCCTGCAGCAGCCCAGCCTCTGCAGGCGGCAGGGGATCTCCCACCGCTGTGGGTGGCGGGACCCCCCGCAACTGACTGGCTGCTGCCATCGGCGGTGATCCCTGAGCTGCGCAGCCACCGCTGCTGGCAGGGGTCCCCTTTGCAGTGGCCCACCCACAACCCCCTCCCACCACGCAGCTCCCAGCCTCTGGCAGCAGCAGACGGACCCCAGAGCTGCTCAGGGGCCCCCCGCAGCTGTTCAGCCGCCATGAGCAGCCCCCTCCTGCCACTGCAGCTCCCAGCCTGCTTTGGCAGAGGAGCCCTGGATCTGCTCAGTGCTTGCAGGGGGTCCCCTGCAGCTGCCAACCCCGCAGGGGGACCCCTTCCAGCCACTGGGCAATGGGGTCCCTGCAGCTTCCAGCTGGACCCTCCTCCCTAGACATTCTGCAAGGGATGTTTTAGTAAAACTCAAGGACGGGTCACGGGCAATAAAGACAAAAAACACGGAAGGTGTGACCTGTCCCTGACTTTTACTAAAAATGTCCGTGACAAAATCATAGCCGTAGGAATGAGACATGGGGCCTTGCCACTTGAGGGGGTGTCCAGGGTGGGAGGACTGGCTGGAGTGAGGGCAGGAGATACAGGGCCTTTTCCCCTCTAGGGGGCGCTGGCTCCCATCTGACCCCAGGGCAGGGCAGGGCAGCTGGCTAGCTCAGGGGTCTGGGCAATGGGACCCTTCAGCTCAGAGGCCTAATTCCTGTCGAGCCCAGGGTGGCGGTGAGGTGCTGTGTGTGAGACAGGCTGATGAATCGGAGTCCATTGTAATCTGAGACCCTTCATGCAAACCACCATCGGAACTGGGCCCCTTCGACCTCCTTCCGGACAGTCCCCAGGGTGGGGTCAGGAGCTCTGGACTCCCCTCTGGCCGCTGGGGAGCAGGGATGTGGCTCGCTGGTGTGAGGGCAGGGCACTCTCCGGGAGCAGCCGGGGTTCTGTCTCCAGGGCTGTGAGCCCAGAGCTAGAGACACTTCAAACACTGCCCCCAGGTGCCCTGTAAACCTGCCCGCTGAGCTGGTACAGGAGTCTGACTCCCCAGCCCGGCGGTCCCTGCAGTCCCGTGTCTGGACGCTCTGACTCCATCACTCTTACCAGAGGGGGGATGGAGGCACCGGCTGGCGATGTGCGTGATCAGACACACCCCTCCCTCAGCTGGACTGGGGCTCTCTGTCCAGCACACAGAGCTGGGAAACGTTCAGCCCTCACAGACACTCCTCCACAGTAGATCCCCACCGCAGCCCCCCGGCCCAGGCTGTGTGACAGCACTGGCTAACTGGCGCCTCCTCCCCAGGGACTGGAGATGTACAGGCTGGTGGCGCTGGCCATGTCCCTCTGGAGCCAGCTGGCCATCCCGGTGCTCTTCCTTGTCTTCTGGCTGGTGCTCTTCACCCTCCAGATCTACTCTTTCCTGGCCTCTTCCAACAGCCTCCTCGCCCAGCAGGGGCTGCTCTTCATCTTCCTCAGCAGGTAGGAGGGGGCGACCCGCGCTGGGGCAGGGGGTGGAATGACCTGGAAGGCCGCCGGGGCTGATCCAGGGAGCAGTGGGGTCAGGCTGCCTGTGGGGGTGGGGTGGGGGGGATCTAGGCCATTCTGGGCTGCAACTCATCTGTTGCCAGGGTTTGAGATAAGGGACGTTGCATACAGGGCCTGCTTGGACCTCAGCAATTCAGGTCCGGCTCCTTACTGCCCCCTGGTGTTACTGCTGCGGTGCCATACCTGCCTGCTCTCCTAGCCCATTCCCTGGGATCTGTCCACATGGGTTAAGGGGATGGACCCGGGGCCTCCCAAAGGAGCGTCTCACCCTGCTGTGTGGTCTGTTGGCAGCGTGGCCGAGTGCTGCGGCACGCCCTACTCCCTCCTCGGCCTGACCTTCACTGTCTCCTACCTCGCCCTGGCCGTGCTCAACCTTTGCAAGTTCTACCTGCTGGGCTACGACGCCTTCCAGAATGGCAACGTCATGCACAGGTGAGGGGCCCCCGGGGCAAGGGCATCGCTGCCGTGCTGGGGCTGAGGAAGCCGCAGGCTCGGCTTCTGGTCTGGCGGCTCTGCGAGTGACTGCGCTGGGCTTGTCTGCACTGCCGCCGGAGGTGCGATGGCACCACGGCTGGACGTACCCCAGCTGGCTTGGATCGAGCTCGCTCCAGTAACGAGCAGCGGCAGCGTGGGCAGGCTGCTCAAACACGTACCCCAGGCGGGCTTCTCCAGCCCATGCTGTCGTGGCTTCCCGGATGCTGGTACTGGAGAGCGCAAGATGCAGGCTAGCTCAGGTCCATCTACGCATGCTGCATCACTGCTCTGATCGCAGGACACACATGCCCCTGGCGGCTGCCGGTGGGCTCCGGGGCAGAGCTTCCCGCACCGCCTTGGGCGGCAGGATGCCGTCTTCCTCAGGGGTGCGGTGGGGGCACTCTCTCCGCTCTCCCTTCTTGTCTCTGTGATCCATGAGCTGGATCTGACTCTCTCCTGCCCACAGTCACACTCCCCTGGGGCTGGGCACCTGCATGGTTAATTGTGACCCCCCGTAGTGCTGCCTGGCAGAGAGAAAACACGTCCCACAGCCTGGGCAGCTTATTATCGGCCTGAGGCAAAGTGCTGGGCAGCTGTACGGAGAGGGGGGTGTGACTGATGCACAGGATCCGTGTGTGATGGGTAACCCCCACTCCGGGGTGCCACCTGATGTACTGGGGTCGCACTGAGCCCACCTGTTCCACCAGCCCGGGCTTCCTTACCCTGTCCTGCTGTGCCAGGCCCTCAAGCCTCCTTCAGCACACACACAGGTAGGGACACGCCCAGCTGCAGAAAGACACAGACACTGAAATCAGCTCTGCACGGGAAGAATCAGCTAGGGGATCGCCCAGCACTCACGTGCACACTCCCTCTGGGGTGCAAACCCAAAATTGTATTGTCTTGCGCTGCACAGAAAACTGTACAGCGTAAGCTCAGGAAATTCGCTCCCTCCCACTGTGTGGAGGAAGTTATGCACAGCTTTTTGCCCCTCCCACCCTGTTGTGGATTTCACAAACTGGTTTTAGAGAAAACAAGAGCAAGTTTATTAACTACAAAGGATAGATTTTAAGTGATTATAAGGGCTAGCAAACAGATCAAAGCAGATTACCCAGCAAATAAAACAAAGATGAAATATAAGTTTAAAATACTACAGAAACGGGTTACAAGTAGGAGTTTCTCACCCTGAATGTTGTTTTAGGCAGATTGCCCTGCCCCAGGTGACTGGCTGGGTGCTGGGAGTTTGGACTGCCTTCCCTGGCGATCTGGGCTGTGAGCACCACTCCCCCGAGTCGAGGGCATTGCCTGGTGACAGCACTGTGCGAACGGCAGCTTGGCTGTCACTGATTTGGGCAGGGTCTGAGTCCCGGCATGCAGCCCTGTGTGTGCGTTCATGCGTTGGCCACTGCACGCGTGGTCACCGTGGCCGCCTGCTCAAATAGCCGGTGATGCTCCTGGCCGTCTGCACTAGCAGGTCCTGGCTTTGCACACGCAGCGGTGGTGATCGCATGCCTCCGGCGGGCGCGCAGTTCTTGGTTGAAGCCCCATGCCTTCTTCTCCTGCTCGCCTGGCAGAGGTGTGACGGAGGGCGTGACGCTGCTGCTGCTGGCTCTCCAGACGGGGCTGCTGGACCTGCAGATCCTGCAGAGAACCTTCCTCCTCAGCATCATCCTCTTCATCGTGGTGACGTCGACCCTGCAGTCCATGATCGAGATAGCCAACCCCATCGTGCTGGCGCTGGGGGCTTCGCAGAACAGGTAGCACCCGATCCCCCAGCCTCCCAATGGGGGCAGCAGGATCCGGCCCAGCTTCCACCTAGCCAGAGTCCCAGCCCTCCCCATGGCTGGGGCTCATTGCATGGGGATCTCCCCAGAGCAGGCACAATCCTGGCCGCCCTCGGGACTGCCTGGGGCTTGATGCAGCACCCTCTTCTCTCAGGGCCCACTCCAGAAAGGGTCCCATTGACGTCACTGGGTTCTGGATCAGGCCCTCGGACAGGCTACTGCTGAGCGCAGCGATGCCGCTGCCTTCCCCTTCGGCCCTCGCGGAGCCGCTGAGACCCCTGGCTGGGAGACGGTGCCACGGCTCAAGGGAGAGTCCCCGGCGGCCACGAGGAGCTGTATGGGATGCAGAGCAGTGAGGGCAGAACTGGCTGGGCCCACAGGCCTCCCTTAGCTCCACCTGCGCAAGCGAGGACGGGCAGAGTGTTGTGCGTCTCCCTCACTCCCAGCCGGTCCGGCAGGCTCCGCAGCCCTCTTCTCCGTGGTGGGAGGGATTCTTGGGGCGTCGCAGCGGGCACTGGGGAAGCGCTGGAGCCCTGCAGGCTGAGCTGTGGACTGGCCAGGCCTCTGACTTGTTCCTCTTCCCAGGAGCCCTTGGAAGCACTTCCGCAGCCTCAGCTTGTGCCTCTTCCTGCTGGTTTTCCCCTGCTTCATGGCGTACAAGATCGCTCGCTTCTTCCACATGGACTTCTGGCTGCTGATCCTGGTCTCCAGCTGCATGCTCACCTCCCTGCAGGTACGGCCGGATCTCCTTCCCCACATCAGGGTCTCCAGCTGCATGCTCACCTCCCTGCAGGTACGGCTGGGCCCCTATGCCCCCGATCAGGGTCTCCAGGTACATGCTCACCTCCCTGCAGGTACGGCCGGGTCCCCTTCCCCCCATCAGGGTCTCCAGGTACATGCTCACCTCCCCATTTGCAATCCCCCGGCTTGGAGCAGAAGTTCTTCTTGTTACCCTTCTCTGATCACACCCTGCTTCGTCACACCCTCTCCCCCGAGTCCGGGTCCCTAGCCATGTGCTCCCCTCCCTGCCAGGACGGCCGGGTCCCCCTTTCCTCAGTCCAGGTCCTCTGCCACGTGCCTCTCTCCCTGGGGCTATGGCCAGGACCCTTTCCCCCAGTTCAGGTCCCCAGCCACATGCTTCCCTCCCTGTGGGTATGTCTGGGTCCCCTTTCCCCCAATCTGGGTCCCCAGCTGTGTGCTGCCCTCCCTACTGGTACAGCCGGGTCCCTCTTCCCCCGATCCAGGTCCCTAGCTGCATGTGCCCCTCCCTGCAGGTACAGCCGGATCCTTCTTCTACTGATCCAGGTCCCCAGCTGTGGGCTCCCCTCCTTGCAGGTACAGCTGGAGTCTGTTCCCTACAGCATCTCTCCCTCCTGCTAATGAGCACCTGCCCCCCTCAAATCCCAGCTGCCGTGGTGCTGCCCTGGCTGGCTTGGGTCCCTCTGAACTTCCTCACAGCCGCTTCCACTCCTGGCCAACCTACATTTTGTGCCCTCTGCAAACGCTGTGACTTGCCTGCTGGCCTCTTTGCAGAGCGTTACTGACTGGTAAAGAGTGGCCACAGCATGGAGCCCTGTGCCCTCGCTGGGAATCCTTCGCCCCCGAAACCTGGCCACTCAGCATCCCCTGTCCCTGGGCCAGTCCCGACCTGCAGTGACACCTCGCCCGCAACCCCTTCGTTTCCTTCCCTCCCACCCTGGGGGGGACCTTGCCAAGGGACACGTGACAGTCGTGGTAACCAAAGTCACCTGACTTTCCAGCATCTGCCCCCTGCAAGGGGTGTGGGGCTAATTGGCCCGGTGGCTGTTGGCAGCAGAGCATCATCCCCACTCTCTGACCCTTTGCACCAGGTGATGGGCACCCTCTTTGTCTACGCGCTCTTCATGATTGAGCTGTTCCAGGATGCGCCCCTGGAGAAGACGGACGAGATCATCTACTACGTCAATGCGGTGAGCCGGGTGCTGGAGTTCCTGGTGGCCGTCTGCGTGGTGGCCTATGGCACCTGGGAGTCCATCTTTGGCGAGTGGAGCTGGATGGGCGCCTCTGTCATCATCATCCACTCCTACTTCAACGTGTGGCTGCGGGCCCAGTCGGGCTGGAAGAGCTTCCTGCTCCGCAGGGAGGCCGCCAAGAAGATCAACTCGCTGCCCAGGGCAACCAGGGGACAGCTGCGGGACCACAACGACGTGTGTGCCATCTGCTTCCAGGTGAGCCAGCCGCGCCCTCCTCCCCCTGGGGGGCAATGTGGTGCCAGCACTCACCAGCGGGGACGGTGACTCCCACTCCGGTGCAGAGGGGGTCTCCAGCGCCCTCCTCCTGCACCGACTCCACTGCCCCGCGGCGTAGGGCACTGCTCGGGAACCTGCCCCTGCTCTTCAATGAGCCTGTGTGGGGGACAGGGCGAGTTCTCTTGCGCAGATCAGAAACCCCTCTCTCCTTGAGTGCACTGCGTATTTCCAGGGGACCCCCTTCCCCAGCCCAACCGGCTCTGCATAAGGAGGTGGCTTCCTGAGGGTTCAAGGAGCTCCTCAGTTGGCCTCCACGTGCCCTAGATCAGGGGGAGGGTTGCATCCACTTCGAACAGGTTGCGAGGGTCGGGGGGGGGTGTCCCTGGGGGGTTCGCACCGAGATCAAGGGCAGTGACTGACCCAGCGGACCCCAGACTTGTCGTCTGCATGGCCCCCTTGTCGGACGTCTTGCTCCCTGCGGCCCCAGGCAGCCTGGCAGAGAACACCGGCGTGACCTGGCGTGCACCGTCGGTGCGAGGTCACAATGTGTGGAGGATGCCAGTTTGTAAAATGCCATCCTCCACCCCCTAGTGATTGCTGCAACCCTGCCCGCAGCTGGCCTGACCCCACCCCACACGGGCTGCGACCCAGAAGGTGAGAACCGCTGGGCTAAACCTTGGGCAGTTAGTTGCTCAGTTCTTGCGTCCATTCAGCATGGGGGCAGGGGAGTTTCCTGGGTTCAGGCTGCCTGCAGACTCACAGGCGGACGCTGCAGCTCCGTTACACTCGGGCCCGTTTGGCAAGTGTGCTCCAAGACCATGAGCATGGGAAACTTTTATTCTTTGAGGAGATTCTGCTGAGTCTGGCTATGCCACGTGGGCCCTGTAACTGCCCCAGGCCGTGTGTGCACCTGCCCTGGAATCCAGGCCCACGTGTTCCAGGCTCCATGGGCGCGCAGTAGAGTTGCACACTGCCGAGGATTCGAGCCCTTACCGTTGAGAAGGGAACCCTAGAAAACCTGGCCTGAGGGAGAGGAACGCAGCACTGACTGCCTGAGTCTGCAGACAGCCTGGAACAGGAGCTCGCTGATCTGTGGTGAGACCCGTGCCTTGTGCCGTACAAAGGATGCCAGTGAGGGGGCCTCTGGTGACAGCCCAAGCTGGCAGGTGCTTCACGGTGCAGCTGGCCAGCAGGATGGGTGGCTCACGTCTCCTGGTGACTTCCTAGGGGCCCTGAATGTGAGGGCCAATGGGCAGGCATAGGGGTGCTGGGTAATGGGGCATTTCCTGGCTCCTCGTCTTGGGGTGCCAGCCATGCTGGAGAGGCTGGTGTAAGGGTTGGCAGCACCCCATAACACCTCCTTGCCCTTGATGGCACAAGGGAGCCTGGGACGGCCTCTTGAACCAGGCTCTGTCCTGGGTGACTGGAGACTGGATCTTCATACCCCATCCCGTTCCAGCGGGACAGCGATGTCTGTCCCAGCCCTGGCTGTGCTGGCCGGCTCCCCACTAACCCCTCCTTCCTCTGCCGGGCAGGAGATGAACATGGCCGTGATCACCGACTGCGGCCACTTCTTCCACACGGGCTGCCTCCGCAAGTGGCTGTACGTGCAGGACACCTGCCCCATGTGCCACCAGCCAGTGACGCCCTCGGCCACCGAGGGACCGCAGCCAGCCGGGGGAGAGCGGGCGGAGCCAGAGCCCATCCCAGAGGAGGGGGCGCCTGAGAATGCAGATGCTGGGGCTGCGGGAAGGGCAAGGACCCCAGACCCCAGCAGGACCGCTGAGGGTGGGGAGTCCAGCTGGCAGGAGCAGGAGAGCCCAGCACTGGCAGAGCCCAGCAGGGCCGGACTGCTCCCAGAAGCTGTGCCCCATGGGGAGGGCGAGCCCATGGACCCCGCTCAGAGCAGGACTCCCCAGCCAGTGTCTCGAGGGGGCTGCGCTCCACAGCCGCGTGCCAATCCGGGGCGCACGGCCCTGCTGGGAACCCCGCCCCCTCCGGAGTGGGGCGGAGAACGTGGAGGGGGGGCAGGAGCCGGGGCCAGCACGGGCTTCGACGGCCGCCACTGCCTCTCTTAGCGTTCAGCCTGGGTGGGGGGCCGGCGCCTCCCTGCAATCCGAGTGCGCAGCGACTGCCAGGCATGGCTGGTGCCAGCAGAGGGGGCGTGACGGCCGCTGCCGGGCTGGGAAGTGTAACGCCCCGTGTCCTGCCCTGGAACACGCCCACTTAGCCCCCAGAGGACGGGCCTGAGTCGCCCTTTGGCACCTGTCTGCAGACTTGCTGCAGCTCCGGAGCCCCCAGTGCAGTGTGCCCACCCCGTACGCAATGCCGGAGCGCCCCCTCCTGGGAAGAAGCAAGCATGGCTTTTAGAAAGCCGGCAGGGCCCAGCCCAGCCCTGCTCCAGCTGCGCAGAAACAACCGGGAGGCACTTGGATGGCTCGTGCTCCATTACGAACGGGGACCTCCGGGCTGGGCTCCCCACGGTTACAGAATGAGGCGTGTTACTGCTGGCTCCCTGTCACTTGGCTGCTGCTGCTAAGCTGGGTGCCAGATCTATCTGGGCTCTGCCCCAGCGCTGGGGTTCTCAGCCAGAAGGCAGCCGGTGGCACCTGCCCTTCCCTTCCCCCTGCCGAAGTGGGAGAGGCCGAGACGCACTGGCCTGGTGGCTCTGGCGTGACTGGGGCGTCCTGCAGCTGCTTGGGACCATGTGCGGGAATGGGGAAGGAACCTATCTGGGCGGGCCCTGTGCTCTCCAGGCCGGGCCTGTCTGCGGTGGGAGGTGGCCTGCTGCACCACTGCTATTACAAGGCTCCTGGGGGGACCTCGGCACCTCCCAGGATTGGGCCCTGGGCAGGGCAGTGTCCCTTTCCCTCTGCTGGTTCAGCCTGCAGCATGCCCCGCAGAGCCTCTCCCTGTATCAGGCCAGTTCTACTCTCAGAGGAGTTTGCCCTGGCAGGGGAGGGGCCAGGCTGCTGTGACACAAGGGCGCATAGCTGTGCACTAACAGCAGCCATGTCTCACCCCAGAGGTGGCTGCATACCAGTGGTAGGCAAAGCAAGTACAGGCCGTGAAGTCTCCCCCATCTGTACTCTGCCCTCTGTGAAATATTTATCTACCACAGGTCCATGTCCCTTTCCCATGCAAGGCCCAAGGGAATGTGATGAAACTTGAATAGAAAACCCCTTTTGTTTTTAAAGCCTCAGGGATTAGTAATTCCAAGGAAGCTGTGACTTCTACCGGAGATGGACGGGCCCTCGTACAGCTGGGCTGGGCACGTCTGCGCAGCGTGTAGGATCCATGTGGATGCGAGGTGTTGGATCGCTGTCAGCTCTCTTCCCTTTGGAAGGGACCCCGTCCGGCTAAGAAGCCTTATTTGCGTTAACTTCGGGTGATCAAAGCACCTGGAATGTGCAGATTCCCATTCAAGCTTTTGCGCTGTGGGCTGTTGGCACTCGGACCGGCGACGTCCCGCGAGATGGACACGGCAAACAGCACAGAGTGGCTACGAAAGTGCAATTAAAAACACGGAACATTTGCGTGGATCATCACTTACCTGTGAACTGGGGGGCGGGCCCCGCTCCCTGTGTGGGTAACCCTAAACCGAAGGGAATGGCCGCAGGCTAAACAGCCACCTGCCCTCATAAACAGGGGCCAGGGCTGCCCGGTGCTGGTAACCTGCTCCGGCACCGCAGGTCCAGCCGGGTTCCCTTCCGTTCTCAGCTCTTCAGTGAGCCCCAGTCCCGGATCTGCTCCAGCCCTGCCAGTCCCCTTGCACCTGCCGTGGCTGCTGCCCACCGTGCTGCCTGGCTTAGCCAGCTGCAGGGCCCTGGGCTTGGTGGTGAGGCAGGGGCCTTTGGAGGCTGTTGCCCCTCCCGCTCGATGCCAAGGGTTGCCCCTGTGCCGGCCTGTTCCTCTGTGCTGCTGAGATCATGTAGCCAGGCCTTGGCCACAACTTCAGGGCAGCAGGCTCAGCGCAGGTTCTTGGCTGGAGGGAACATGGAGGCCGCGCTGCCCAGCTGCTGGGGTGTGGAGCTGACGCAGTGTCCCGCAGTAATCCCCCTTCTCTGGGGAGGGACAGTCCGAGGGCCTACTGCACACCATGGGGCCAGAGAAACTGACCGTCGCCGTCCCTGCTCCTCACGTGGGGCTTGCCCTGCCTGGGTGCGTGGGGAAGCAGGGCCCTGCCCCTCCCCGTCCCAGGTGGCTGGAGGGGTCCAGCTGGCCCCTTCCCCTCTGGGCAGCCATTCTCCCCACCACCGGCCATGCTGAGGAGCAGGCGGGGGGAGATTTGTGAGGAGGTCTCTGTCATCACAAACCAGTAGTTTTTGCTTGTTTCTTGGAGCAAGTTTGATTTCCCCCCTTGAATCTCTGGCAGCTCCCTCAGCCCAGCTGAGCAGATGTTGGCTTCTGGCCTGGTTCCTCTCCCAGTTCCCCCTGGATCCGCTCCCCCAAACCCGGGCTAACCCTCTGTGCCGGCCGCATCGCTGTTCTTGATGAGGTTTTGATGTGGGGGGGCTGTTCATTTTGTTCCAGGTGAGGCTGTTTAAGGCCCAACCAGCCAGATCTGGCTCCTCGCTGCAGGGACTGGGCAGGCAGCGGCCTCCTTAGGTCTCTGAGCCCAACAACTGAAGCTCAAGTCACTGGGACGGTAAATTGGGCCAAGGGGGATCCCCTCGGGCTGGGGCTGGGGGGGAAATATGATTGGTGTGAACCCTGGGTCCTCTCTGCTCACTATGGGCATTAAAGATCCTGCCCAGCTTTGAGGTTTGCTCTGGAATCCTGCCCCCCTTCAGTCCCTTGTTCCAGTTGCCACACTCCACCCCAGAGGTGGCAGCGTACCTAGAATAGGGGGCGCCTGCCTTGTCCCTCCCCAGGGGCTGAGGTGCAGCCGGGTCATGGCGACGGAGCTGCGAGTGGGTCACTCCTGGGGCTGGCACCGGCACCTTCCCTTCCAGTGCCACCGGGGGAGCAGCTCCCACCAGGGCAGGCATTGGCTCCCAAGCCTCCTAATTGTGAACCCACCCCCGTGGCATTGGCGGGCCTCCCCCGTCCCCCTCTGGAGGGCCCGGATACGGGCTGGGCCTGGCAGCTGGGGCTAAAGGCAGCGTCCGCTCCCCAGCGTGGCCCTGCTCGGGTGGAGGCGCTGAGATTGGGGGGCTGGCCAGGTCCTGCATGCCCCAGTGGAGTCTGGGCCCCAAAGGGCAAGAGAGAACCCGAGCCCCGTTCCTCGTGGGCCCGCTCCCCTGGCGGATGCCTGGCCTCCCGGCAGCTCCCAGCAGGCTCCGTGCAGCGCCTGGCCGCACCCCAGCGATAGCAGGCCTCGTCTAGCTGGGGGGCGCCGAAGGGCCCCTCAAAGGCCTGGGCAGTGCAGCGATGCCTGGTGTCTTCTTGGCTTCTGCCACTAGATGGGGCGGAGCCCCCGCTGCAGAGGGAACCGAATTGCGGGTGGCGGCTTTTCTGGCACTTAAAGTAGCCGATTCAGCAGCTTGGCCGCCCGCCCAGAGCGGGGAGAAGGCAGGAGGTTGCCCGAGCCCCTGGGATCCCCTAAACGCTTGCCAGCGTGGGCCCAGCTTCTCCTCTGGGTTACGGCCCTTGGCGTCCGGGGGCCACGGGCAGCTGCCCCAAGGCAGCGCGTCTGAGCCTCGGGTTCTCACCGCGCCTGGCAAGGCCCCCCGGGCCGCGAGCTGCCAGCGCTGTGGGTTCACCATCACCCCGACGCTCCCAGGTCCAGGAGGCCGCGGGGGCGCCGGCTCGCTGCGCGGCTTGCCCGGCGCGGTTGTGGCCTGGCAGGCAGAGGCGAAGCTGCTGCCGCTTTCAGCGCTCCGGGGGCTGCTGGGCATCCAGCGCTGCCCTTCGGCATCCCAGGGCGGCCTCTCCGCCCGCCCTGGGCCGGTCCAGCCGCCCGGAGCTCCGGGGCCACGTGGGACCGGCGAACGCACGGGCTGAAGTGCTGCTCCGTCGGCACCAGAACCGATGGGGCTGATGGCCGAGCTGCCGGGGGTGCTCGAGGTGCTCAGCCCCCGCCACGCTGGGCTCCGGGGGGGGAGAGCCACAGGCACAGAGGCCGGAGCCTTTTGCCTCTGGCTGTCCTGGAAACCCGGCCTGGGGTGGCTGCTGCTGTCTGGGGCCTGGCCTGTGGCTTGGGCGGGTGGGACGTGCCCACAGCCATAGCCCACCTGGCACTGCCAGGGCCCCGGGCTGAGCAGCCAGGCCAGGGACTGACAGGGTGCACAGCCCTGGAGGGAAGGCAGTGATAAATGTTGGATCTGTCCCCCCCAGGCTTATTTCAGCTGGGGCTGTAACGTCCCCGTCAGGGCTCAGCCGCTTAGCGTGGCTGCCCCGGGCGTCTGGGGGAGTCCAAGGACAGCAGGGCCTGTTGGGATGGTCCAGGCCAGGAGCTGTCAACCTTTTACTTTCTGAGCCCCCCACCCCATGCTATAAAAACTCCAGGGCCCACCTGTGCCACAATAGCTGGTTTTCTGCATAGGAAAGCCAGGGCTGGCGTGAGGGGGTAGCAAGCAGGGCAATGGCCTGGGGCCCCACGCCGCAGGGGCCCCGCGAAGCTACATTGCTCAGGCTTCAGCTTCAGCCCCGGGTGGTGGGGCTCAGGGACCGGTGTAACGAGGCTGGTTCGGGCGGGACCCCACGGAGAGTGCCAGTTCAGGACAAACTGCTTCGAGCAGGGCAGTGACAGTCCCAGGCTGGGGTTTCTGTGCACCCCAAGGCAAACCAAACCAGCCAGACAGAGAGGACTTCGGTCTCACCCCACTGGCTAACTACAAGTCACACAAGCAATTCCCTTAGACGCCCCAGTTTCCCAGTTTCACCACCAGTGCCCCTTGTTATGGGGACAGATGGTTATGAAAACCAAATACCCCAGTAAAAGAAAAAAGGTTCCCTCGACCCAAAAGGACCAAGCCCCAGACCCAGGTCAATATACAAGTTAGATCTTACCCACAAATCACACTGTTGCCAATCCTTTAGAATCTAAAATCTAAAGATTTATTCATAAAAGAAAAAAGAGAAAGATGAGAGCGAGAATTGGTTATATGGAATCAATGACATACAGTCATGGCCAAGTTCTTGGTTCAGGCTTGCAGCAGAGATGGAATAAACAGCAGGTTCAAATCCTGTCTCTGGAGACCATCCCCAGCTGGGATGGGTCCTTCAGTCCTTGGGTCAAAGCTTCCGTGTAGCAAAGTCCCTCCAGAGGTAGGAAGCAGGATTGAAGACCAGATGGAGGAGCTGCCGCAGCTCTTTATAGTCTCTTGCCATGTGGCCTCTCTTTCTTTGTCCCAAAGACAAGCTGCCCATCCCATGGCCTGGAAACACCTCAGATTTCTGTCCCTAGGCAGGTCCCTGCACACCTGGCTGAGTCCCCAGGCGTGTCTGCCTTCTCTCAATGGGTCAGTTGTGTCGCTGATGGTCCTTAACGGGCCACCCAGCAGGCTAGGCAGAGCGGACACCCACTTGTCTGGGGTGTCACCCAGAATCACAGCACAAGTTTGAACTACAGACATTACAGAGCCAATGTTCATAACTTCAACTACAAAAATGATACACGCACACAGAGAGCATCATCATAACCAGCAAACCATCACCTCGTCTTAGACGCGTTATTTGACCCCCTTTATAGAAGATTTGGTGCCACTACCGGACCTTGGTTGCAACGATGATCTACATGGTCCCAGATTATGTCAATAACGTCACACCCTGGGCTTCAGCCCCATGTGGTGGGGCTTCGGCTTTCTGCCCTGGGCCCCAGTGAGTCTAATGCTAGCCCTGCTTGGAGGGCCCCCTGAAACCTGCTCGTGGCCCCCCAGGGGCCCTCAGCCCCCTGCTTGAGAAACACGGGTTCCAGCTGTCCTCCCTCATAGCCCAGGCCAGAGCTCTGCCCCCAGTAATCCCCAGAGCAGCTGTTAGAGGAACAGCCCGTCTCGATTTCGGGATGGCCAGAGCTGGAGAACCCTCCGCCCTTGGGGAAATGGTGAATCCCCCCATTACAATTTCCAGGCTGAGTGTGTCTAGTTTCCGCTTCCAGTGCGTGGATCAGGCTGAGGAGCCCGTTATCAGTGTGTTCCCCAGGCAGGTACCTGCAGACCGGGCCCGGGTCACCCCGAGAGCTCCCAGAGTCTGTCACGACAATGCAGGTTTTCTAACCCTTCCGCCATGCCGGGGCTCCTTCCTGACCCCTCCCCAATTTGGGTTGCTGCCAGATCTGCGGGCTGATGACGCAGTAGGGGGCGCTCACCCCACCAGCTGAGCTGCCCCCTATGCCCCAGTCGAGCACAGAGCAGCGGTACGGGCCCACAGTGCTGCGGGGGTGGGGGTGGGGGTGGGGGTGTCCGCATGGGGCATCTCCCCTCGCAGCCAGTGCTGGCCCCAAATTGCACCTGCAGCTCCAAGACCAAGAGCAGCCCCCCGTCCCACCCCCGTCCCCCGCTCACCCCGCAGGGCTGCGATGGTGGAGGGGGGTCTGGAACTCCGCTGCTGCCCATCCAAGACTGCAGGGGAAGCAACTGCTCCTGGGGGGGCTGCGGCCGCCCCCAGGGATTCAGTAAATGGCCTCCCTCCGCCTTGCGGCGCTGCCCCGCCCAGGCACTTACCCGCCGGGCGCAGCCATGGCACTGGCCCAGCAGGGAATTGCACCAGCCCATTAGCGAAAGGGAGCGAGCAGCCCGTCGATAAAACCCATTTGGGGAGAGGCGAGAGTCCCCCGGGAATCCAGGCTTTTCCCTCCCCTCCCAGCCGCGCTGGCAGAGCCCTGCTGCCCCCACTTCCACCCCGCGCCAGCGGGTTTGCCGGCCAGGCCCAGGTCCTGGACCTCCAGGCCTCCATCCTCGGCCCCCTGCCCCGGCAGCTTCTCTGCCTCTGCCAGGCTGCCTCTGTGTGCTAGCCCCTGGCGATCCCTCAGCCCCCTCCTCCCGGTGGCGAGGCCGGCTGGGTCCCCGGCTCCCCTGAGCCCTTCCCGGCCCGGTCCTGCTGTCTGTGCCGAACGGCCAGAGGGTGTGCCCGGCTGGGCAGTGCGGGATCGAATATCCCCCGTCCCTGCCTGGCACTGCTGGGCGTCTCTCCAACTTTTACAGAGCCCCCTGGGCCCGGGCAGCCCGTCCCCCCACTGTCCATGTGGGACTCAGCCCAGCAGGGGGCTGCCCCTCTGCCCTCCCCCCAGCCCCCCGGATGGCTGTGCAGTAACGTGCCAGCTTCCCTGGGCCCCCTGGGCTCCGAGGTGGTGGATGCTTTGCCACTAGTGGCCAGGTCGTGCCCAGCCGTCTGGGCAGACAAAGGGGCTCTTAGCAGCTGGGCCCGTCTGGAGCGGGCCGGCAGGGACCCTCGAGAGCTGCAGGGCTCCCTCCGCCCTGGGGCACCGCTGCCCAGCCATGGCACTCCACACAGGGTTCTGGGCCGGGGGGCCACGGACACCCGACTGCTCTCCTGGGGGGCTGAGCAGGCCTGAGGCCTCCAGCCGGGCGAGCTGCCCCTGTGCCCGTCCCTGGGGCTGTCTGCGCCGAGTCTCTCGCCCCAGGGGCCCAGTTAGCGCTCGCCAGGGAGGTGTTTAAAGGGACAGCAGTTGCGGGGTGGGGACTGGCACCACCTTTCCCCTCCTGTCTGAAGGCGTCAGCACCCCATGGATTTCCGCGCCAAAAGTGGAATGAACCCCTGGGGCAAGGGGCTCCTCCCCGGGCGCTGTCCATGGCCAAGCCGGGCGCGGCCGGCAGAGCCCCACACACCTGGGCTGGTCGCAGCCGGAGCACCCGGCGCTGAGAACCTGACCGGCTCCCTTCTGCATCCCCGCAGCTCCTGGGGCACCAGCCCGGCTCCATCTCTCCGCGCCGCCCCGTCCTCTCAGGTGCGTCGCATTCTCGGCACGGGGGCGCCGGCCTCTCAGCGGGGCTCCCCGGTGCGGAGCCACAGTCCCCCAGCTCGGTACCTCCTGACACACCCTAGCACCTCCTATCACTGCGCCTGGCCCGTGCGCGGATCCACCCAGATCCTGACAGCTCGCAGCCAGGCTGAGACCCCCCTGGACAGCCTGGCCATTTCCCCCCACCCGCCCCTCCTGGTTCAGCCCCTTCCACCCCATGGTTCTCCGCCTCCTCCTAATGGGATGGTCTTGTGGGTCAGGCCCCAGATTGGGCTCAGGAGACCTGGGTTCAAATCCCTGCTCCACCCCAGGCTCCCTGTGTGACCTTGGGCCAGTCTCTGCACCTCAATTCTCCATCCTCTCTGCCCGCCTCCGGGCCCTGGTTCAGCCCCTGTGTCCCATCCGTCTGCTCCTCCCCACACAGCCTGGAACAGCCTCTCTGGGCCAGCGGCCCAGCGACCCCATGGCTCAGAGCCCCGCATGTGCCATACCAGCTGCTGACAGGGACGTTGTCACTCAGTCGCTCCTGGTCCCCTTTCTAGTCTGCAGGTCCCATCTCCGGAGCCAGCTGGGAGCTCTTCAGAGCAGGGTCCATGCAGCACCTAGCGCCCGGGCTCTACTGCAGTGATATTGACTGCCACGAATCTCTGGTGCCCTCTGTGTATTGGGCAGCAACGACAAGGGCACCCCCTAGCTAGGGGGTCGGGATTTGAGAATCTGGCTGGGTGGCTTCCCCTCCCCTTGATTCTACCAGTCCCTGTCTCTCTGGAGAACACACACACACCCCTGCCCTGCTGGCTGGATGGCCGCAGGCCCCTTAGGGGGGTTCATGCAGCCCCCTTGACACACGGCTTTGTGAGGGGCTGGGGTCCCCCGGCTGCAAGCTCTCCCCTGTGCCCACCTTGCAATGCATGGTGTCCTGCCTGGGGCTGACTCCATGGGGCATCTCCTGCCCTCCAGCAGCTCCGGGCGAGCCGATCTGCCCCTCGGGCCCTGCCCCCTCCCCCTCCCCGCTGCATGTCGTTAGCCGGCTGGGCTGCCTTCCATTAGGGGTGGATTGCATCAGCGCAGCGGAGAAGCGAGCTGGAAAACAAAGCTCCCCCAGGGGCCGGAGCCCCGGCTTAGCAACGCGCTGTCCCTGGGGGGGAGCTGAGCCAGCTAATGCTGCCTGGAAGAGGGAGGCGAAGGCAGCGTTTGCTGGCGGAAGGTGCCCTGATCCCTGCCGACCTGCAGCTGCGTTCTCGGCCCCGTCTTGTGCCAGCCGCACCCTGTGTCTCCCCCCATGTCTCCTCCGGGGGCCCTGGGCGTGGGCTGCAGCCGTTGGTGGATGCACCCTGTTTACAGGACGATCCCAGTGCACACCATTGGCTCGCCCTGCACATGCTCCCCAGCCTGGGAAAATACCAGGGTTCTCCAGGCCCCCAAGAGCCACCAGCCCCGGATGACCCAGCCTGGGGCCCTTGCTGCTCTCGAGGTTCCCAGCAGTGCACCCCTCGGGGGGCTACAGAGATGTGCTGCTCACACTCTGCACCATGGGGTGGCATTAGGACGCCAGGCCCCCTTCTGGTCACCTGGCCCCTGGGGCGGGTGGGATCCAGTGGGTGCACAAGGCCCCCAGAAAGGGCTGGTGACCAACCCCACCCCCCCAGCTGGCCCCTGCGTTCTGGCTAGGGTTACGGTGTCCAGCTGCCGTAAGGCTGGTGCCCATGCGCTCAGGGGCAGGAGCGTTTCACGGGTGGCTGCAGAGCGAGCGGACGTCCCCCCTTGTTCGCTAAAGCCCTGGCTCTCCTGCGTTGGCTACTCTGGAAGGAGCCATTGGCCACCGTGTCACAGCCACTCGGTTTTCCCCGGCCAGACCAGGGCAGGGGAACGTGCGGGCTGACAGGTTGGGGATGGTCGGGGTGGGGGCTTGGCAGAGGCTTCCCTTCTCATGCGGCTCCCCCCGGGAACTGGCTGCCCTGGCAGGGCAGGAAAGGATGCCATAGGAAGCGCTGGAGATGGGGCCCAAAGCCCACTGGCCTGGATGCGAATCTTTCCACTGCCTTTGAGCCGGTATCCGGGGCCATCCGAGGGGCCAGAACCGTCACTGGGCCTCAGTCTGCACCCACCCCCGTGGCACCAGGGCGCCCTGCACCAGCGTGATGTGAACGGTGACCAGCATTTAGCCCATGTCGTCGCCCCTGCTCCTTCGCCCCGGCACCAAGTGGGTTTAGTGCAGAGCCGTGATCAGAGAAGTCCGGGCCCATGCTGTGTGCACCGTGCAGGTCGAGGGTCCATCCCTATGGGGCCTGTTCCACCACCGGGGACTGGCCCCCCGAGAACTCTCTAGCTCCTGCACTGATGTGCCCCCTTCCCCCCCACAGCAGACAGCTCCAGTGTGCCAGTGGGGGGAGCTGCCAGTGGCCCTCAAGGTCCCAGAGGGGCTCTGAGTGCCAATGCCCTGGAAGGTGGTGGCCAGCCCCTCAGCCAGCGTGGACGGGCTTCACTCCCATGCAGTCAAGAGCATAACCGAGTCACGCAGCCGGGGGGCTGCTCCGGGGCTAGCCAGGCGATCGGAGCGAGGCCACGTGCCTGGACCGGGGGACCGGCTCCGGAGAGGGAATGGAAGGCTCAGCCCAGGAGCAGCGGGTCACCGGGCCGTGCGTGAATGTCGGGGCTCCTAGGAAGCGTGTGTGTATGGTGCGGGGGGATCGAGGGCGTTTCGGCCAGGCCCTGAGGAGCCCGTGGGCTGGGCCTGCCAGGGTCAGAGGAGCCGTGTTCTGACATGGGGCTGGAAGCTCTGAGCAGGTCCCATTGTTATGGCTGCCCATCACCGCCGCGCCTGGGCACTGGCTTTATTCGGGTCTCTGCACGAAGGCAGGAAAATCCCCTCCCCGGGACGGATCCTGCTGGCCAGCGCCAGAGCAGCCTGGTGCGAAGTGAGGGGGGCACCAGGTGACGCACGGGGTGTCTGGGCTCGGGGCCGGAGACGGGCCAGAGGGCTGGGACAAGGCGGGCTCAGGACAGAGCCAGCAGAGAGAGCGGGGACAGGAGGGTGGAGGCATCTGGGGCCGAGGGAAGTGGGCAGCATGTGAGGCGAGACAGCAGAAACCAGCAGGCCTGGAGGAAGGCGCCTGCCTGGAGCGGGACCCCAGCGCCTGGTTAGCCTCTCTCCTGCCTTGGGACAGCGGCACAAAGCTGAGAAGTGGAGCAAGTTCTTCCACACACACACGCACCCCGGGCAGCACCCCGGGCCAGGCGCTGAGCGTGCCTCTGCGGTTTGCATCTGACGCTGGGGAGAGGCAGGGATCTCAGCCCGGGGCCTCGCCAGCTCTCCCGCCTGCTGCAGGGAGGGGAGACGAGTGGGCCAGGTGGGACTCAGTCGCTGAGGGCTCCGGAGGAGACGTAGGACCCCTCTGGGGTAAGGCTCCAAGGAAGGGCCGGAGCCGATCCCAGACGTTTCCTCTCCGCACACCGATCAATAGCCTGGAACGCCCCAGAGGCTGCCCGTGGCCGCACTGGTATGGACGGGAGCGTCGGCCAAGGTGGGCACCTCGTGAGAGGCCGAGTCTGTCCCAGGGAGCTCCCAGGCCGTGTGGAGAAGACAGACAAAGGGACGGGGGCTGGGGAGAAACTCATCCAAAGTCCCATAGCAGCAGAGCCAGGGGTACAGCCCAGCCCAGCTCCTGGCTCCCAGCCCTGTGCACTGAGCTCAGGGCACGGACATGCCCAGCAAAGTGCCCTCTGTGTGCACCTGTCAGGGGAGAAGTGGTGGCCCCTTGGTGATGGTGGATGGATATGAAAGGGCTTGAGGAGAGGCAAAGGGTTAGCTTGCCTGCCCCCTCCCCCGCCCCCCAGAACCCTGGCCTTCGGGGACATGGATTTATCCAGGGTTGGATGGGCAGGGCAGCCCAGTGCCCCCTCATCCTGTCTCTCTGGACCCGTGAGCTCCCAGAGGGGCCAGACGCCAGGCCTGGGGCCAGACACCCACGGCCTGGCCTGGCAGAGAGGGGGCGCTGCGCTGGCTGAGAGGGGCGAGGGGCTGACCCAGGCTGGCACCATCCAGCCCCTCCGATCACAGATCCCAAAGTGCCCCATGGATCTCTCTCTCCATGTGCGACATGGCACAGTCACTGCCCCACGCTTGCCAAGTCTCATGATCTGACCCGCCCGGAGCTGGTTCTGGCCCCCTGTTGCAGGCAGGTCTGTGCTGGGGCAAAGAGCTGCAGCCCTCACACGGTTTTGGGGAGGCAGCGAGAGCCCCCACCAGGCAGTGCCAGGTGGCCTAGGGGAAGGCGCAGTAAACGGCAAGCCCAGAGCCCCGTGCAGTCCAGTCTCAGCTCCTCTGCTGGCTGCTAATAATGTTTCTGTGCATTTCATAGCCCTTGTTAGGTGCCACGGTCTCACTTGTTCCCCTACTCCCACGATAAACCTATCGACAGCTTACGCAAGGCCTCTCCGGGCAGAGTTGGGCACAGAGCCCGGATTTCGCCCAGCCCAGCCCAGGCTTCCCCGGGAATGGGCCAGTCTAAGTGCTTATGTGACCCACGCTGACATAGTCTGACTGGGTCACGCTCTGCAAAGCAGACGGCGGGTACAGGCTTATGAGTGACCGCAGCCCAGACCCTCGGAGGCGTCCCGGTGTCTAACGCACCCCGATGCGCAGCCGGGCCTCTGCCGTGTCATGGAGCTGGTGACAGGTTTCTGGCCCAAACACGGGCATTGTTACATTTGCTATGTGCAACCACTAGACCACACTCTGCTCCCAGAGCCAGGCCCAGAAAGCTGGAATCCTGCTGCCTTGTGTCACCCTGCTGCGTGATAGCCAGTAATGCTCCCCCATGTGGTCTGCTTCACCCGGAGGAGAGCAGCATGCCTCCCCTACACCTCTGCCGCCTGACGGGCGGATCAGTGCTCTCTGCTTGTTCCCTTGGCTCCCCCGCGATCTGGCTCCACCTGTTGTCTCCCATCTTGTGAGCACTTTGGGGCAGGAGCCTGTCTGTACCGCACCTCGCACAATCGGAGCATTGGTCATGCTGGGTGCTAGGGTGTGACGAAGTGGAACTGTTCTTAATGTTTCCTCTGAATAGTGTGGGGGTGCCTCGGTTTCCCCTATGCAGTTCTTAAGTCTCTAGGGGATGGGATAAGGGTGTATGGTCGTTGCAGAGCCCTAGAGGGCAGGTGTGTGCAGGGGTCTGGACACAGAGAATGGCCGACACCCTGTTTCCTGGTCACTGATGGCCTGGGCCCTTCCCCCCTGCAAGGTGAGAGCTAAAGGGCTGGAGAACAAAGAAATCAGGTGCCCTCCTGGCTGGGGAAAGGGACAAAGCCCAGAGGAGGAGGGGCTGGAGGGGGAGTCAGTTTTGGGGCTGGCTGGGGACATGGAGTGAAGTGGAGACGTGGTTGTCTGGCTCACTGCCCCCCAAAATGGACCCAGCTGAAGGGTCCTGTTCTCTGCACCTACAAGCTCTGTATTAGACCATTTCCTGTCGTCTAATAAACCTCTGTTTTACTGGCTGGCTGAGAGTCACGTCCGACTGCGAAGTTGGGGTGCAGGACCCTCTGGCTTCCCCAGGACCCTGCCCGGGCAGACTCGCTGTGGGAAGCGCATGGAGGGGCGGAGGATGCTGAATGCTCCGGGGTCAGACCCAGGAAGGTGGAAGCCAGGTGAGCTGTGTGTCCTGCAGACAGGCTGCTCCCAGAGAGCAGATGTCACCATAGTCCTGATTGGCTTCATGGGGAGCAGTTCCAGAGCATCACCCGGGGAATCCGTGACAACTGGTGGGAGCTGTGGGATGTACTGCACCCCATGGACGGCGCTTCCTGCAGTAAGTGATGGGGGAGCAGTAAAACGAAGGGGGATTGATGAGGACCAGGCGTGCTGAAGGCTCAGAGGGGAGCAGTTTTGGGGGGTGGTTAACCCCTGGGAGTGTGTGGCCAGCGAGAAGGACTGTGCAGTAATGGGGTCCCCCTGGGGACTGCGGTGAGCAGTCTCAGGGTCGGAGGAGCCTGCGGCTTGGCCCTGGGAGAGAGAAGGACTTTTGCAGTAACAGGGTTCCCCTGGGGATTGCAGCGAGCGGTCCCAGGGGCAGAGGACTCTGCAGCTCGACCCTGGCAAAGAGGGGGTGACCTCGAGAAGGGCTGGCACACGAGGGGTTCTCCCTGGAAACCGTGGGGAGCTGAGAGCACACGGGCCTGTGAGTCCACAACAACTTGGGAGGAGCGGAGTGATGGCCTGTCCCCGTCTCCTTAAGAAGGACATTGTAACCCTGTGCAGAAAGAGAGGGTTGCGCGTTGGAAAGTTCACCAAAGCAGAGTTCATCGTGCAGCTGGAGGAGGATGACCGCTCTAAGGAACAGATTCCTGACCCCAAATGGGGCTATAGCAGGATCTGGGAGCAGCTGGAGTGGGAGCCAGGCATCCCCAAGACTCCTGTCCCCAACCAGACGAGGGTCTTCACGATCGGGTTCCCCATTGGGGGATCGGAGACGGATGGGATTGGAGCTGAGTCCGAGAGAGCAAGAGGACTGTGAGAGACAGCGAGAGCCCAAGGAAGAGCTGCAGAAGCAGCAGCAGCATGAACTGGCGGTGGTGGGGCGGAGAGGCCTAGGGGACCTCCCCGGGGTGAGTGGGGATAGATCTCGGGGGGCCAGTTCCGCAGGGAATCTCGAGGATCCCGGGGGGCCAGTTCCGCAGGGAACCTCGAGACTAAATTGCTTCCCCTGGTTAAGGAGGGGGGGGTGTGGATGCCACCTCACTGCCTTTGAGCAGGCTGGCGATTTGAACCAGGGGGACCCTGTGGAAAAGCCCCGGTGTCTAGCTCCCTTGCTGGGTCCCCAGGCCATAGACTCCGTCAGCCAGATGGGTGGAGAGGTGGACAGGCTCCCACTCCTGACCCCAACCTATATGTCTGTGTGGAGTTTCCTGGGGCCAGGCCCCTCGGACCCACAGTGGGAGCGGAAGGGGATAGTCAACGGGGAGACATGCCTGGGGTGGCGGGACCGAGAGAACTGTTGTCAGGCCCTGGGTGGTGCAGCCTCAGAGGCTGAGGGGCTGTGTGAGCGGGGTGAGGGTCCCAGGGACGAAGCCCCTCACCTTGCCTATGGCCCAGATCCCTGTGCAGACCCAGGAGGGGTGGGGCTGGCTGGTCGTTGGGGTTCTCCAGGACACCAGCTGCGAGACCCTGTTGTGGGGTGACTGTGTCTCTTTGGGACAGGATCCAGGCCCTGCTCCTGTAACTGCCAAGGGTTTGAATTTGAAGCCAGAGAACCAATCGGTGGAGAGGGAAATGGTCACTGAAAATGCAGACGACCTGGCTGGCAGCAGGGAGGAGCTGTTAGGCTCAGGGTACCTGCCTGCCTGTGACCAGACCCCTGGGGCTGGGTGGGACAGAGAGATGCTCCCCGCCCCTTTGCACACCAGAGAGGGGGGCTCAGGGGCTCAGGGGCGGAGGATGCTGGCTCTGATGCAGTGAGGAAAGCAGCGAGCTGGCTGCCTACCCCCACTGGGACAGCAAGGGCAGCGCTGAGCAAGGGGGGAGATAAGACCCCAGCTGAGGGGGGGAGACACAGGCAGGGCAGGGGATCTGTTGGGAGTGGCAAGGTGCTGGGTAAGGAAAGTTTGGATGAGCCTAGGCAGCCTTGTGAGCTGATGGCTGTGTCCAGTCAGCAGGGTGGGAAGGCGAGGAGAGTGGAAGGTGAGTGTCCCTGGACCTTACCTGTTAGCTGGGTGGAGAATTGGGACAGGGAAGGAAACGTGTCTGTGTCTGTCAGGGGTATTGACTTGCCTAGGGAGGGAGCTACCCTGATCTCCAAGCAGTTGTCTGTGACCAGCCTTGTGTGCTGGGACCAGGGGAAAGAGATCCCAAGCTGTCTGTCTGGGAAAGGAGAATGTGTGTCCGGCTCTTCTTGGTCTGTGGAGCAGACAGAAGGGGCCTTTCAGCCTGTGATGGTTGAGGGTCGTGCAGTTGTCTCAGAGCTGGTTCTGGATTCAGCTAAAGCCCAGGAAGGGAAGGGTCCTAAGTTTGTGTCTGCTCGGGAGAATGGCCCTGTAACTAGGTCGCATCCAGTTAGTGTCTATGCAAAATCCCAGAGACCAGACAATTCTGGTGCTTGTATCTTGCCTGTTGCTAGTGTGTTGTTGGGAAAGGGTGGAGCAACTCTGTCTGATCAGGGTGAGATCCTAGCCAGGGCACAAGGAGAGCATGAAGGTGATGTGATTGTGTTACCTACTGAGGGTGTGGAAACCTGTCGCAAGAAGGAAAAGATTCCTGAACTTGTGTGTGGCAAAGGGAAGGAGAATGCTTCTAACCTTTTATCTAGGAAGTCTGTCAGTTTGCCTGAAAGGGGGATTGTGTAGGAATCCGCTGGATGGGCCAGAGATAATTCTGGGTGTAAGTGAGACCCAGAAAGAGTCTGTTGTTGCTCAGGAAAGTGTTCCTCTAGAGCAAGCCCTAGGTAAAGAGGGTAAGGGCAGAATTTCTGTGAGGGGTGAATTGTTGCATAGAAAAGCCCCGAGGGAAAGGAATCCTCATGGAGTCTTTGCAAGCAGTTTACTGCCACTGAAGGGTGTGAAAGTGATTTAATCAAAAAGCAAAGGAGTACTTGTGGCACCTTAGAGACTAACCAATTTATTTGAGCATGAGCTTTCGTGAGCTACAGCTCACTTCATCGGATGCGTACCGTGGAAACTGCAGAAGACATTATATACACACAGAGACCATGAAACAATACCTCCTCCCACCCCACTGTCCTGCTGGTAATAGCTTATCTAAAGTGATCATCAAGTTGGGCCATTTCCAGCACAAATCCAGATTTTCTCACCCTCCCCCCACCCCCCGCAAACTCAGTCTCCTGCTGTAGGGAGAGTGATCACTTTGGATGAGCTATTACCAGCAGGAGAGTGAGTTTGTGTGTGTATGGGGGTGGGGGGGGGGTGAGAAAACCTGGATTTGTGCTGGAAATGGCCCACCTTGATTGTCATGCACATTGTAGGGAGAGTGGTCACTTTGGATAAGCTATTACCAGCAGGAGAGTGAGTTTGTGTGTGTGGTTTTTGGAGGGGGGTGAGGGGGTGAGAGAACCTGGATTTGTGCAGGAAATGGCCCAACTTGATGATCACTTTAGATAAGCTATTACCAGCAGGACAGTGGGGTGGGAGGGGGTATTGTTTCATGGTCTCTGTGTGTATATAATGTCTTCTGCAGTTTCCACGGTATGCATCCGATGAAGTGAGCTGTAGCTCACGAAAGCTCATGCTCAAATAAATTGGTTAGTCTCTAAGGTGCCACAAGTCCTCCTTTTCTTTTTGCGAATACAGACTAACACGGCTGTTACTCTGAAACCTGATTTAATCAAGAAAGTTTCAGTTCCTAACAGCCAGAAATTTTCTGTTGTGAATGGATCCACTGACTTTCCTGTTGAAAGACGCAGTGTGGAGAGCTTTGAGAAGGTCTCAGATGAAGTGAAAGCTGTTAAGAAAGTTAAATAGTCCTCTAACCAAGTGGCTGTGTTTGGCCAGCTTGTTGGGGAGAAGACCCAATCCCAGTTTGACCCCCTGGGGTTTTGGGGTGGCCAAAGGGCACGGGCCGCATAAACCTTCCCACATGCGGCTTGCGAGTGCTATCGACCACCCCCGACCTAAGGGAGGACGTGAAACTGGAAGGGCCTGGTGTAACCCCTACCAAGGAATGGGAGAGATGCTGGGGCATCCATGGGAACGTTGGTGGCTCCAAACTTCCCCAGGTCACTGGCTAAAGTTACCCCACTCAGTTCGATCTTGAAGGGGGGAGAGATGTAACGAAGTGGGACTGTTCTTAATGGTTCCTCTGAATAGTGTGGGGGTGCCTCGGTTTCCCCTATGCAGTTCTTAAGTCTCTAGGTGGTGGGATAAGGGTGTATGGTCATTGCAGAACCCTAGAGGGCAGGTGTGTGCAGGGGTCTGGACACAGAGAATGGCCAACACCCTGTTTCCTGCCAACTGATGGCCTGGGCCCTTCGCCCCTGCAAGGTGAGAGCTAAAGGGTTGGAGAACAAAGGAATCCGGTGCCCTCCTGGCCGGGGAAAGGGACAAAGCCCAGAGGAGGAGGGGCTGGAGGGAGTTTCAGTTTGGGGCTGGCTGGGATATGGAGTGAAGTGCAGACGGGGTTGTCTGGCTCACTGCCCCCCAAAATGGACCCAGCTGAAGGGTCCTGTTCTCTGCACCTACAAGCTCTGTATTAGACCATGTTCCTGTCGTCTAATAAACCTCTGTTTTACTGGCTGGCTGAGAGTCACATCTCACTGCGAAGTTGGGGTGCAGGACCCTCTGGCTTCCCCAGGAGCCCGCCTGGGCGGACTGGCTGTGGGAAGCGCACGGAGGGGCGGAGGATGCTGAATGCTCGGAGGTCAGGCCCAGGAAGGTGGAAGCTGTGTGAGCTGTGTGTCCTAAAGACAGTCTGCTCCCCGGGAGGAGACTTCCCCAGAGTCCTGACTGGCTTCATGGGGAGCCGTTCCAGAGCATCGCCCGGTGACTCCGTGACATATGGTAACACACATAACCCATAATCCCGTAGTAGAGGTGGCTGAGAGCTGTGTGGGGTAGATTTGAGGGTTCAAACCCTGCATGTGTGTGTGAAAAAACACATGGCTGCCTAAATGTGAGTGTAGGACGCACAGAATAGCTGTCGGTCGGATCTGAGGTTGCAAAACCTCTTAGCTGGTTCTTGTGCTAATAGCTGCACTGCGGTTGTGTTATCATGGTCTGTGTGTGGTCGTGTGGAGCTGTGCCTTTAAGAACCGGGTGGGGCAGATTGAGCGTGTTTGAGGGAGAGGGCAGTGTGTGGGAGACTCAGCCCGCCGGAGCTCTGGAAAGGTCGGCCCTGGATTTAATCGACTGGTCTCTGCAGACAGCAGCCACCGGCTCCAAGGCATGACACTAGCATGTCTGGGGACTGGCTGCGCCAGGTGTTGCTAATGAACTCAGAGCCATTCACCAGCAGGTGACCCAGCTGAACTCAGCTCCACAGCGGATGGAAGCTGTTCCCTTGCAATGGAAGCTCGGCAGCCCCTCTATGAGGTGAGTTTGTGAGGTCCCAGCCCCCAGGGCACCGACCCCCCATCGTGGGTTGCACTTGAGCGTGAGCTCTTCAGGGGCTGTGTTTGTACAGCGCCAGGCACGGTGGGGCTCAGATCTCTGCTTCCCTAGACATTTCCCAGTTGGCCACTGTGTCCTTGACACACCCGTTGGGGGCAGGGCTGGGGGTTCACCAATCAGGAGGCAGCCCAAAGGCACCAGGGAATGGTCTGGGCCAGCCTCCTGCGCGGGGGGTGCGCGTCTCGCCCAGTGGGACCTGCTGGGGTTGGCGAGCCTAGATCTGTGGTACCGGCTCGCGGCTCCTCACCGGCTGGCGGAGGGCTCGGTAGCCAAGCTGTTTGCCCCGCAGCAGGGACGCTGTTCCTCACGGACAGATGGCAGAGCCATGTCCTGCTGCCCTCGGCCGAGGCTGCCAGCTGGCCCCTGGGTGCTGGGCCTCGGGGGAAGCTTTTGGGGCAGCGTTTGGCCGCCTGCCCCATTCTGGGTATTGAGGAGCGAACCCTTCTGCAGTCACTTGGTCTGTCTCCTGTTGCCGTGCCAGTCTGGGAGACTCTCCCTGCACTCACCTACCTGCCTCCTTCCCCAGGCCTGCACTCACCTACCTGCCTCGCTGGCTGGCAGCTCTGCCCATCTCTCCCCTGAGCCCCCAGGGCATCTCCATCCCCCCGTCTCCAGCATCTGGTCTGCCCTGCGCTGAGGGTACCAGCGCTCTCCCCATCTGACTCCCCCTTCTTCAGGGCCATTCCTCCACTGCTCGTGCCGTCTCTGCCGGCTCCTGGTAAGGAGGAGCGGGGCAGAAAACCCCGCGGCTCTCCCTTCCCTGCCCCATACCAGCTGGGTGCCAGGCTCCAAGTTCTCCACAAGGCCCTAGAGAAGGTGATCTTGCCTCTCGGCCCACCGTGTTCACTGGGGCCTGCCTGGGGCTGCCCCTCGCTGGCTGGGGCGCTGCCCCTCCCTTGCCTCAGGCAGGGAAATCACTTGATTGGGCGATGAACCCTCCAGGGCACAAGCCACCCCGCAACTGCCAGGGTCAGGAAGGAACGCCTCCCTCCGTGGGCCCCTAACCTCTCGCTGCTTCTGCCTCGGGCTGCAGCCGGGCCCTGGTGTTTTTGGGGAGCAGCCCCAGGAAAAGACAGCAGAGTTCCCGGTCGCTAAATCTCCCTTGACTGCTCTATGGAGTTTGATTAAATAATGCCCACCTCCTCGCCCGCCCTGCGGGGCACTGACCACCCGCTGCAGGCCCCTGCGCCCAGGCACCGCCAGCCCCTCATCCCACCAGTGTGGCACAGAAGCTGGGGCAGTTGCTGCTCCAGGCAGCAGCGGCTCCTGTCCCCTGGGGCTGGGCCTGATGTCCCGAGCTCACCCCACAACGGACGCTCCTGTCCACTGGGAGCTGGGCCAGGTGCCCCATTCCCAGCGTGCCCTGGCATATGGGTTCACGGTGCCACTCAGGCTTGGCCCACCCTTCTGTCATGATGCCAGGGCACGGCCCAGGGCCACTCGCTGAAGTTTGGCCTGCCTGCCCCGTCGTGGAGCCACACCTGCATGGCGCTGCAACCCAGTGTGCCAGGTCTCACCGCCTGGCGGGGGAGCCAGGCCCAGCCCCATGGGCCTGCAGCAGAGCCAGAAACTTCACCCAGGTCCTTTGCACCCCAGGCCCGTGCCTTAGCCGCAGACCTTCCTCCTTCTCCAGCCCCCTTTGCCCGGCAGCAACAGGTCCTGGGAGCTCACCCGTGTGTGCCGGAGCAGCCCATTCCTTGCGGTTGCAATTGTATTTTTCAAATGACATGGCTCTCCCCGCAGGGGGACCTGAGCACTGGGAAGGGGAACAGAGCGAAGGGCTGAGAATCTCTCCTTCCGGCCTGGCTGGCTGGTGGGGTCAGGACTGCAGCCCCTTCCAGCTGGGCTGGGGCGCAGAAATACGGATCCCTTTGGAGAGCTCGGCTGTCTGCACCCGGGATCTCCGAGCCCTCCGGCCGGGTGCAGTGGGCCGGGCGTGGGGTGCAGCAGTGAGCTCCTTTCGTCAGGGCTGGGTGCTGACAAGCAGCTCACAATGGAAAAGAACCAGTAGAGCATCCCTGGGTATCGATAGTGTCAACAAACAGCCCTCTCCAGAACTGATCCTTGTGCGACATTCCCCAGGGCTTTGCCCAGTCTAGTGCTACAGACGCCAAGCAACAGAGCTCCCACCCCTTCTGTACGGAAACAACCCAAAGCCAGAGACTTCTCCTGCCAGGAAACGTCCTGATGTCCAGCCAAAATGTTCCCGTCTTAATCTCATCCCGTTACTTGCTGGCCAGAACCCCACGTCCCACTCTTAACTCCTCTCCCTCCTGGGGGTGCGGGCCCCTCACACGCCCCTAGACTGGGATCGTGGCTCTTGCTCAGCTAATCCAGACCGATTCGCTTTTTTCAGCTTTCCTCCCAAACCGGTCCCACCAGCATCCCCTCCCTGAACCCCCTGCCGCCGCATCATGATCCCCTGGGGAACGCCCTGCCCTGGCACCAAGGCACTAATCAGCCTCTCCCCAGAGAGGGACAGAGGAATGGCCGGACTGGCTCAGCCCCGAGAGCTGGTGTCCCGTCTCTGGTGGGCCAGCACCGGCTGCTGCAGAAGGTGCGAGAACCCTGCAGTAGCAGGTGTGGGCTAGCCTGCCCCCAGGAAGGTCTCACCCTGAGAGTTGTTTAAACTCTGGTGCATGAGGCAGCCTCTCCCTTCCAGCAGGGTCATTCCCTGGGGCAGCCCTGATTAGTCTTGTCCATATCAATGCCCAGTCCCCCGTAGGCTGTGTCTACACCAGAAACGCTGGAGAGCTGCAGTGCAGACACTTCGGACAGCGACCTCCATCGCCGTAGGAAATCCACCTCTCTGCGAGGCAGCAGCTAGGCCGCTGGGAGAATTCTTCCGGCCGCACTGGGGCTTCAGCTGGCTGAACTATGGCACGCCGGCCGAGCCGTGCTCCCCAGCCCGGGGTGATGCCGCCAAGCTGACCTGGTTTTGCAGCACAGAGCAGCCCTGGGAAGCCTGCTAGGTTCTGGGCTGCAGGGACAAGTCGCGCCTTGCTTCTCTCTGCCGCTTGCAGCCCAGAACGCCCCTGGCCCTTTCTGGGAGCCACAGCTCGGTACTAACCCACGGGCTACTCTGCACGGCAAACAGGGCAGCTTAACGCCCTGCGCGGGCTGGGGGGACGGCACGCTCCGGACGCCGCTCGGGGACGGAAGGGTTCCTCCACCGACCGAGCTGCTGCCTCTCGGAGAGGAAGAGCAGCTCCAGCGCTGGAAGAACCGCGGCTCTGCTGTCACCGCTCTAGTGTAGACAGAACCCGTGTCAAACTGGCTGCCTGCCCAGCCCGCTACGTGTCTCAGCCATTCCTCACCCACCCTCCTACTGAGCATCCAGGTTCTTTCCCCCCAGATGTGTCAGCTGCAGGGTTCCCAGCGGACCCTATTTTATTTTCTACCCACGTCTCCTGGCCCCCGTCGTTATTTCCCATCCTTGAAGCGCTGCCCCCATCAGTGATTGCATCCCACCTCCCCAGTCCACTGTTTGTCCTACTCCTTGGCCAGGGTTTTCAGCTAATCTCCAGGTGTCCTTAGCGGGGCTGGAGGCTGGGGTGCAGATGGGGAGGTCCCACTTGTTGGAGTGCACTGGGTGAGGCTTGCTGAGCTTGGCTGAGCAAATGGTGTGGCCCTGATCTCCCTGACAAGATGTTGAGGGGTGACACTGAGGATTTGCTTGAGCTGGGGTGGATGTGTGGGGGGGCACTACAGGGGAGCCCCTTTCACCGGAAGCCTTTAGGATGCAAAATTTGAGGAATCCCTTTTGCTAGATGCAGCTCGGGGTGCAGAATTGGGGGCTCCTTACAAAGATCCATTGAAGTGTACAGAACTAGGGGTTGCCAAGGGGGAGCATTTTGGGGGTCTCTAGATGGGAGGGTTTGGGGGGGACTGTAATGGGGTCCTTTTGGATAAAGTGGATTATGGGGGAGCTGTTAGTTTGGGTGGTTTAGATTAGCAGGATTGCGGGTGTCTCTAGACAGTGGGCAGCAGTAATTTGGTATGGGGGATTCCTTTCATGGGTGAATTGGGGAGCTAGTATTGAGGTACCATTTACATGGATGGATGGGGGGGCAGCATTGGGGAGAATGAGGGCATATTGGGTGGTCCCTTTAGCTGAATGGATTTGGGGGGCAACATGGGAGCCCATTTAACCAGGTGGATTTGGGGAGGCAATATTGGAGCTCCCCTTGGATGGGTGGACTTGGGGGCAGCATTGGGGGCCCTTTTGGGGGCAGTATTGGGAAGTCTATTAATTTGGGTGCATTAGTGTGTCCTTGAGCTGTGTGAAGTTGGGGGTAGTATTGGGGTCCCTTTCACCTGGTGGATTGGGGGGACCCATATTGGGAGGTCCCTTTGGCTGGGTAGATTTTGGGGGCTGTATTAGGCCTTTAGCCTGGTGCATTTGGTGAGGCCCTGTTGGGGGTCCTTTTAACCTGGTGAATTTGGGAGGGTTGCATTGGGGTCCCTTTAACTAGGAGGATTTTGGGGGATGTGTTGGGGTCCCTTCAACCTGGTGGGTTTGGAGGGCATGTTGGAGGTGCCTTTAACCTGGTGGATTTGTGGAGGTGTGTTGGGGGTCCCTTTAATCTGGTGGATTGGGGGGGAGCATTGGGGATCCCTTTAACCTGGTGGATTCGGGGGGTGCATTGTGAGTCCCTTTAACCTGTTGGGTTTGAGGGGCTGCATTGGTGGTCCCTTTAACCTGGTGGGGGGGGGCTGCCTTGGGGTTCCCTTTAACCTGGTGGATGTGGGGGGCCGCGTTGGGGGGCCCTTTAACCTGGTGGGGGCTGCGTTGGGGGGCCCTTTAACCTGGTAGATTTGGAGGGCTGTGTTGGGGGTCCCTTTAACGTGGTGGATTTTGGGGGGCCACATTGGGGGGCCCTTTAACCCAGTGGGGGCTGCGTTGGGGGTCCCTTTAACCTGGTAGATTTGGAGGGCTGTGTTGGGTGTCCCTTTAACCTGGTGGATGTGGGGGGCCGCCTTAGTGGTCCCTTTAAGCTAGTGGATTTTGGGGGGCCACGTTGGGGGGCCCTTTATCCCAGTGGATTTTGGGGGGCACGTTGGGGCACCCTTTAACCCAGTGGACTTTGGGGGGGCCGCGTTGGGGGGCCCTTTTACCCGGTGGGGGCTGCGTTGGGGGTCCCTTTAACCTGGTAGATTTGGAGGGCCGCGTTGGGGGGCCCTTTAACCCAGTGGATTTGGGGGGGCTGCGTTGGGGGGCCCTTTAACCTGGTGGAGGCCGTGTTGGGGGTCCCTTTAACCTGGTGGATGTGGGGGGCCGCGTTGGGGGGACCTTTAACCCAGTGGATTTTGGGGGGGCTGCGTTGGGGGGCCCTTTAACCCAGTGGATTTTGGGGGGCCGCGTTGGGGGGCCCTTTAACCCAGTGGATTTTGGGGGGCCGCGTTGGGGGGCCCTTTAACCCAGTGGATTTTGGGGGGGCTGCGTTGGGGGGCCCTTTAACCCAGTGGAATTTGGGGGGCCCTTTAACCTGGTGGAGGCTGTGTTGTGGGTCCCTTTAACCTAGTGGATGTGGGGGGCCGCGCTGGCGGGCCCTTTAACCCGGTGGATTTTGCGGGGCCCTTTAACCCGGTGGATTCTGGGGGGGGCCGCCTTGGGGGTCCCGCTCAGCGGGCGGACTCAGGGGCGGCCGCCGGGGGAGCCGCTCCCTGCCCCGGCGCTGCCCCTCGCCCCCCGCCGCCGGCTCGGGGAGGGGCCGCTCCTCCCCGGAATGATGTCAGCCTGCCCGGCTCCGGCCCCGCCGCCCGCCCGCCCTCCCCGGGGAGGAGGCGGCGGCGGCGGCATGGCCCGGGTCGGCCAGGCCGGCAGGGGACCGGGCCGCCCGCGGGCGCAGAGCGGCGGCTCCCCGGGGGCCGGGCCGGCGGCGGCGGCGGCCGGGCGGCTGCTGCTGCTCATGGTGCTGCTGCCCGGCGAGGGGCGGAGGAGCCGCAGCGGCAGGAGGCGGCGGGGAGGCGGCCGGCCCGGCGCCCCGGCCCCGCGGCTCCCCCGGGAGCGCCCGCGGCGGCGGCGGCGGCTGCTGCCCGCTGCCCCCGCCTGGATGGTAACCAGCGCCCCGGCCCCGCGCCTGCATCCCGGCTCCCCGCATCCCTCCGCCGGCCCCATCCCTCCGCCTCCTCCCCGGCCCCGCCGCTGGGATTTCCTGCCCTGCTCTGCTTCCCCTCCCCGCGCGAAGCTGCCCCTCCCCGCTGCTGATTTCCACTTGGCTCCTGCTCCTCTCTCCAACTTCCCTGGACCTCCCACCCCCCCGAGCACCACCCCTTCGCCGCACTTGGAAACAAACAACCCCAGATGCGGCTTCCCTGGCTGCTGGGACAGTCGCCCCTGGCACCTGGGGGTCGCCTGGGCTGTTGCTGGGCGGGAGGTGGCCAGGAGGACACTGGCCTGAGCCTGCGCCGGATCCAGAGCCCTGTGTTGCTCTGAGCTGGGATCTGGGATCAGCTGCAGAGCTGGGGGCTGTCTGGGGCTTTGGGGATTCGGACCCCCCCCCCTTTTTAAATAGCATTTTCTAGAAGTTTGGCCAAACAAACTTTTGGTGTCCATTGCTTCAGTGGAGCCTGGATTCCTGTCTCCCCCCGGGAGGTGGCCTGGGGGCGCTGAGGGGCGAGCTGATCCCCCCCTTCCCCTTTCAAAGGCGGTTTTGATGTTCTCCATCCAGGAGGGTCTCCCCAGAGGAGGGCTGACCATGAAAGAAGAACCCTTGACCAGTGGACTGACATCCGTAAGGTCCTGGATGCAAAGCACTGGGATCCTGGATGCCAACACCGCAGCCCAGAGGTAAGGGACCAGCCGGCCCCAGCCCTGACACTTCACAGCAGAGCAATCTGTCATGCCACCGCTCTGTGCAGACGCACACGTCCTCCCAGAGCCAGAGCCCCGAAAGCCAGTCCTGCTGAGTGCTTGCTTCTGTGTGGGGGCATGGTACTTGCCAGACCAGTACACACCTGACCCACAGCTTTATGCTCGAGGGGGAGCGGGTTTATGGAGGACAGTTGTTAGTTTTATTCTAATTGGCCTCTATTGTTTGAGCTGGTTGGTGAGGAAACGGCCAAAGAAGTAAACTGAGGCTTCCTGGAAGGAGAATTATCGAAGGAATTTCTGACCCCAGGATTTTTTGTTCTTAGTAAATGTTATCCTTCCCGTTTCCCTCCCCCTCAAGTTCGGGAGGGTTAATATTACCATCGTTTTGTCGACGCGTCGAGCGATGATAAACCATTTAGACCTGTTCTGGTACCAAGGAGACCAGAGAGAGAGAAACGTGCTTTTGGGGGTTGTTCTTAGAGCTGTGCAAACCGTCAGAACTTGCAGAAATATAAATGCTTTCAGATGTATCCACAGCGTCGAAACGATTTAGATTGGAAGGGACGAGGGAGCTCAGTTGACATGACTTTAAAAAACCGGCGTTGCGTTTCCTTTTCCCAGGCCGCTGGAAAGTGTTTAGAAATTAACACTTCTGGCTGAAACGGCAAAACTCTGTTGCCAAGACAGCTGAGGGTCTCCAAGATGCAGGGAAAATTGTTCCTTTCCCCCCCTCTCCTCCCTTGCCTAACACCCAGAGGGTTGAAACTTCAGATCCATGACTCTAAGTGGCCGGGAAAGTTCTCAGTACTGGTAGATGTGTGGGGTTGGGTTGGATTTGGTTTTTTAATCGGTTGTTTTATTGATGCTCCATACCAGGCTGATGGATTTCAATGTGGAAATTTAGAAGCGTGGCAGGCTTACTTTTCAGGTTTCTGATGCACAGATAGACACCTCTCTTTGTTGTGTGGGCTGGCTACGTCTGTCTACAGTGGACCTGACTTCATCCCCATCAGATTGTTTCGGTATACTGCTAAACAGGAATATGTGAATCCCATGTCTCTGTGCTTGGAGGACATAGATTTGTGCTTCCTTTGATTTAAATTGGTTTTTGTATTGATCTTGAATGTTGCCAAAGCTTTGATTTCTGCTCTCCTTGAGCATTTATTTTAGTTCAGTTATGCAGAGAGGAAATTGAGATTATGAAAATAATGTGCATTAGATAATAGGTAAAGTGTGTGTGTGTGTAGATAGATATATAATATGATTTAGCATCTCTGTTGTCTTTCCAACTCACTGTCCAGCTGGCTTTTCACAGAAGAAGGAAAGGTGCTGGAGTGCTTGACTTTAGGCAAAATTCCCCTAGCTGGGTATTTTCCTAACCTTCTCTATGAAACAAGAGGCAGTGAACTTGGCCAAACCTTGGTCTAAGCCCTGATCTTAATGTAGCCTCCTTCCCTGCAGCCCGTGACACAGCAGCTCCTTGGGTGTAATGTATCATTTCCCTCCTGCTGTTCTGGACTTGGACACTCACCTCAAACTGTCAAACAAAACTGAAATATCCAGGGTAGAATTGTGGAGGAGACGGTAAAGACCTCTTAGTTCCTGTCTGGTCTATCCCCAAGCAGGCTGTTCTGTTTTCTCTGTTTCCTAATTCTGAGTCTAGGCTAGTTTTAAGCATCAGAAGCAAGCAGGCTGAGCAGGACTTTATCTATTAAATGTATTTTGGGGTGGTGTTTGTGTGGCGATCCCTGGAGAAATTGTAAAGGCTTATTTTAAAACCCTGTGATCATAACCATACAAAAGATCTATCTATCCCCAAAGGTTACACTGAGGTACTTTCTGTGGACCAGATGGCACCAGACAAAGCAGGGTAGATTAGCAGGAATTCTGCCCCATCTCTCTGAAGCACCCTCCCAGATTGTGCCTGACACCGGGGAAAAGCAGAAAATCCTTCGAACCCAGCCAGGAGGGCTATGTGCGGGGCACCGAGGAGGGTGGAGCTGGACTTTCACAGCTGACCTGGGCTAGGTTTCTGGACCTGCACCGTGCCCTGCCTTTCCTCAGTGCTATTGCTAATGCTCGCCGTAGGGATCAGCAGCCCCTTCTTCCACTCCTGGGCTTGGTGAGGCCAGTCCACAGAAGCATCTTTTAGGCCAGGCAGCCTTGATGGCTGAGGGAATAACCACCTGCAACGTCAGACACAGCGGCTGCGCTTAGCTAAATTCTGCCCTTGGAGCCGCACGCCCAGCTCCGATCAGCGGAGAGGGGCCTCTGTGTGTCCGAGGCTGGGTTCTGCCCCTGTTAGCACTCCTACGGCGCTTTGCAAACACTGAGCAATTAACCCTCCCAGCCCCCTGCCAGGGAGGGGAGGGGCGAAACTCAGATTGAAAAATAAATACGTAACGCAGGGCAGAATGGCGTAGGATGAAAGGGGAGATTTATTTTCCCCCTCGCACTGGTTGCAATAACAGGCAGAACCAGACGTTCACAGGGAAACTGACAAATTCCAAGATTCCTCCCTGCTTTTCGGGGCTCCCATATTGCCTAACCCAACAAAAATTATGCTTAGTAAAAGATTTCCAGCCTGGCCTTGTAACCGAACCTTCCCGCTGTCCTGGAGAGGTCAGGTTGAATTCTGAGGTCAGAGGGGGGAGAAGGTTTGCACTTAGACAGGTTTCCTGCAGTACAGAATGTGTGTTGGATTTTGTTCCAGGTATTAACTCCGCTGTCCAAATTAACGCCCCTGGCTAATAATGCTGGCGGGCTCTGCGTGGGGGCGGGGGGTGGGACAATGGGTCCAGAAACACGCAGGAGTTCTTCAAACTGGCGCTGTTAGAAAGGCACCAAACCCCTTCCTGGGAGCGTGAGGCTGTCCTTAACTTCGCTGCCTTCTCCTGATCCCCAGGCACCCTGGCCCAGATCTCCCTTCTGTCAATGTCAGCTGAGGGAATTGATCAAAGGCAGGAACAATTTGAGCTCCTGGCTAATTGCACTTGATGGGGATTTTTTTTCCTTTTAAATCTTTCAACATCCTTTCCCAAGTTGCTTCCCCCCCCGCCCCCCAACTCCAAGGGCTGGGTGATTCCCTCTCCCTGACTGAAGAGAAATTTTACCAGGACAAAACCATGGTTACCCAGAGTGGGATTTTCAGTCCAGGGTTTGGGTAGAGGCGCTAATTAATCCTTAGGGTTTGGAGGATCACGCTTGGCCTTTCCAAATGCACCATTGGGATCCGAGTACAAGACAATAAGCGATGCATGGAGGGTTGGGGGGCAGAGACGAAATGCACCAGGCCAAACCCTCTGCGAGCGTAAATCGGCAGGGGTCTCTTGACTCCAGTGGAGCTGGTCTGGATCAATTCCCAGGGGCGTGTTCTCTAGCTGGGACTCTTGGACAGGTGTCCTTGGAGAAGCAGGGCACTGGGATGAGGAGGGCAGGGATGTCACAGAGCTGTGCAGGGAGTGGGGCCGGTGGAGCGGGGCACTGCGGGATGGGGGAGTGGGCAAAGCGGAGGCTGGCACCCCGGGCAGGGAGCGTGCCTTGAGAGGAGACGGGAGGGAGGGGCAGAGCAGTGCCGGGCTGTGCACGGGAGGGTGAGACACCTGAATTTGTTGCAGTGGAAAAGAACAACATCGCTCCCATATTCAAGCAGATTTAGGCCCTCTACTGATTTACGCCTGGCGAGGATCTGGCCCTGTGGGAAGTGTTATGTCCCCGGGTGGCAGGGAGCAGCTCCCCGAGCAGAGTGTCATAGAGCTGGGGTCTAGCCCCGCAGCCGCCTCTATTCCGAGCTGTACGCCAGGGGCCTGATCCTGTCTTCCTTGTGTGCTGGGACCCAGGATCGGCCCTCTGGAGAGGGGCCAAAGGCTTCCCGCTCAAGCCCTGGGTGCAGGAGCAAAACGCCCCCCGGCACAAGTCTGGGGTGCTGTGGGTTGAATTAACCCCTTGAGCGCTGAATGAGGTCTGGCCTGCCGTTGCCAGGGTCCCCGTCTAACGCTCTTGCTGAGCTGGTTAACCCGGCCTGGCCCCCGGGGTGACCGTTGAACACTGTGCATGCTGAAAGCGAGGAGAGCCCCAGCACCGGGAGAAACCGGGCCTGATTTCCAGGGGGCAGACCCAGGCCAGCCAAGGAACTAGTCAGGCAGCAGCCTGGGAGCGTATGTACCTCTGGCTGGGCAGTGCCTATCCCAGACCGCCACACGAGAGCCAGGGCACCTGGGGGCCCACTGACCCGGGAGATGGCCTGGAAGCCGCCGGCTTTCCCTGCGGTCCCCCATTCCCACCCTCGTGTCTCCCAACGTCTGTCCCGACCAGATCCAGCCAGCGCCCGCCACGCAGGCGTGGCTCACTGGCAGACCCAGGCGTGGACGTGGGCTGTACGCACACGCTCATTCTCTGCCATTAGGCAGCCGGCGGGGTGCTGCAGTTTGGGTTTGCCCTGGCACATTGCCAGGCTCTTTATGGAAGTTGCTCCCGGGGCTGCTCCGCTCGCGGGCCGCTTATTAAAAGTAAAATCCCACGAGTCGCCACCTGCAAAGACCCGTTAGATCCCATTCCACCCCCACCCCACTCCAGCCAATGCAGGATCGTTCCCTCCCACGGGCTCCCAGCAGGAGGATAAAGTCAGTGGAGACCCGGTGACTCGGTGTGGCCATTTGCAGATCCGAAAGGCCAGGGCCCAGCTGGTGTAAATCAGTGGCTCCATCAACTTCTGCTGATTTGCGCTGTCTGGGCTCTGGCCCCTCTCTCCCCTGCCCCTCTCTGGAGTTAACGAAGGAAGAATCTCGGCAGTGTAATTGCCTCGCGCCCCTTGTTCCTGGAGGATCCGGGAGTGGAAGCTGGTGCTTTCCTGTAACAGACATTCGCTGGTCTTGTTTGCTAGGAAATGCTCTGATTTCCTTTAATAATTAATGGCAGCCGGGCCCGGCACTCAGCGCACCGGGGTCTCCGCAGCGCTGAGAAGAGAAGCAGCCATTAACCGCGTGACGGCTGCCTCGGTCGCTCAGAGTTTGCCTGTTTGTTTATTTCTCTCCTCCCCGGCTGTGGGGAAGTGGCGTGGAATTAAAGGCGGGCTTGCGGTCTCCCCAATGGGCAGGGAAAGATCGCTGGCCTGGGTGCCAACTCCCGGCAGCTGGCGACGGAGATGCCTCTGCCAGGGGATCGTGACACTTCGCGTCAGACTGGACAGAGTGCCAGGACACCTCCCGGGGGGAGCCAGATAGAGGGGAGAGCAGGGGGAATGGGCCAGTGGGTCACCGAATAGGCTCTAGAACACGGGGTGAGCGTCCCGAGCCCTCGCTGGGCCATACACGGCACTGCGGCACGCTGGGCGGGGCGGGCGTTGTCGTCATGCCTCCCTTTCCTGCCTCCTGCGCCCACTCGGGAGGGAAGTTGTAGCCCGGCCTTCGCCATGGAGGGCTCCTCTGCCTTGCTAGCGTGTGCGTGGGTGTTTGGGTCTCTCCAGACGCCTCTGCCCGAGCAAAGCCCCATCGGGGCGGTTTAGCTACGTTTAATTCCAGGCTCTCCTTGGTTAGCGTGGGGAGCGGGGCAGTGAGGTGGCTCGGGGCAGCTCGGAGCCCGGCGGGGCAATCGAGCACTCTCTCTCGTTCGTTGCCTGGCGCGGGATGGGCTCTCTGCTGTGCCCTCGCCCGCTCCGCGCTCCCGGGCCCCGCGGAAGGGTCTGGCTCAGGCAGCCTTTCCGTGCTCGGCCCCAGCGCGCTCCGGCTCCCGTGGCCCTGGCAGCTGTGCGCAGCCCTCGGCCAAATCGGTCCCACCCGGCTGCTCGGGCCAGCTTTCGGCCAGGGCCCTTGATGGATTAGCACCGACGCTCGCCTGGCTGCCTGCTCATGTGTGGGCAGCAGGGGCAGGGAAGGCCCCGGTCCGGCAGACTGACTCTTGCGAGGCAAGATGTACATGGAGCCCTACGGAGCTAACGAGGCAGCTCCAGGGATCGTGTCACCCGTGGAGGAGAGCGTGTGCAGGGTCAGTGCTGGGCCCCCCCAATCCCGGCCCCTCTAGTCGCGGCCGCCTTATTTCAGGTGAAAAACGAAAGGCGAGGTTGGATTAAAATCCCCCCAACCCAAACAGCAGCAGCAGGGTGATCACTGTGCCGGAAACTTACCAACGCGAAGAGGACGGAGAGAAGCCGGGGGAGGAAGGGAATCGCGGCGAGCGGAGGGAGCCTGGCGCTCAGCAGAGGGGGTGCGTGGCTGGGGGTGGGGAGCAGCCCACCTGTGTTCCCCGCGCTTTATTCAGGAGAGACCCTGCAGCTAAACAGGCTTTCTACCTGCGGCGGGGGGTGGGGGGAAGCGATCCAGCTGTCAGCTCTGTTCTCCTCAGCCCCTGGCCGGGAAGAGCCGGGCTCGCTGGCTTCCCAGCAGGGATCGTACAAGGAACCCAAAAGCAAAGGGGAGGCAGCCGTCCGGCGACGGGGGCGACTCTGGAGCACCCGTGCTCTCCGCACACGGTACCGGAGGACAGAGTCATGGGGCCTGTCGCGCTTTCCTCTCCGCTCGCTCTGCTCCCCCCCGGCCTCTCTCACGCCTGCGGGGAGCCGCAGCTCCCCAGGGCAACGCTGGAGCCTTTCAATCCCTCGTGCAAACGGCCTTGAGCCTGAGTCTGGGTCGGCCCCGGGGCCTCGGCGCGTTCGCCAGCTCTCCTTAGCCGTCAGGCGAATCGGCTTCCACAGCCGACCGGCGAGTCAGCTCGCCCGCTTCTGCCAGCCCACTGCATCCTTCGTTTATTTTCTTCTTCCCAACGGGATCTTTTTAACCATACCCCCCTCCCCCACCCAGGTGATAACCCAAGCGACCCAGCAGTGCTCTGACAAGCCAGAGGTTTCGAGGGACCCCATATGAATATTGGGCTAATCAGGATGCTGGCCGGAAGACTCTGAAGGGAACACCCGGGATGCCCCCAGCCTGGCTTTGAGCATCTCCAGGGCTGGCTGCCCCGTCTGCACCCGCTGTTGGAGCTGGTCCAGGGGGCGTGGAGGTGGAAGGCTTTCCCAGGGGGGCCTCACGCAGCGAAGGCTGGCGGGTTTTCAGAGCAGGGTTTGCCGTCAGTACTGAGCGAGTACTGGAATGGCTTTTCCTGGGACAGTTTGTGTTCCCGCTCGCTGGATGTCTGAACCCTGCGGTGCTCTAGCTAGGGTACTGTCTGCCCCATCTCCATAGTAGCATCACTCTTTCCTGGCTTCATCCTCACGCACCCCTGGGAGCTAGGGCAGGGCCAGTCTCCCCATCGTACCGAGGGGAAACTGAGGCACAGAGTGACTGGCCCACGTTACAAGGACTCTGTGGTGGAGCAGGGAATTGAACGCAGGTCTCCCAAGTCCCCATCCACGGCCATCGCCTCGTGGCTGCCCTCCTCCCCCTTCCTGGAGCACGCACGCAGGACACGCTCACATGGATGTTCGCAAGGAGCATGTTCCCAACCATGAAGCACTCGCTTGGGAGCTCTTGCGCTTTGCCCTGTGTCGTCAGGGGGCTGTCATGTGACCCACAGGCCTAACTTTGGGCAAAGGGGGACGATAGTTGGCCAACAGCCGGTCGAGAATCTGCTGCGGAGGATGCGCGAGCGGGCGGGGGGCTGGCTGCTCTCTGCATGGCCAGGGACAGTCACTAATGAGCCCGGGGGTGGGGAGCGCTTGGCCCAGCTCTGGCTATTGGAAGGTGAGCCAGAGAACAATGGCCGTTCATTCCCTCTGGAGCACCTGGCACTGGCCACTGCCCGCAGACAGGATACTGGGCGAGCTGGACCTTTGGTCTGACCCAGTATGGCCGCTCTCATGTTCTTATGATGAAGCCGGCGTAGGTCCCTTCCAGTCAATGGAAGCGGGCCCATGGGCATGAGGGCCGAACGGGCACTGAAGAACTCCAGAGGAGTTTTGTCGTTGGTTTGAATGGGAGCAGGATCTGGTCTTTCAGCTCCAGTGGGTTTTCCTCTTGGCTGCAGCTTGGAAGGGAGGGAGAGAGCAGCTCAGTTCATGGATCCACCCACCCGCTTGGCCACTTTGCTGCCCGGGGGCTCGTCTCGCCACGTCCCCTTGAGTTCTAACCTGGCGACATCCTGGCCCGCCCCCAGCTCTGGCCTCCCCGGCCCGCCAGGGGACGAGGGTTACAGACGGGCACCTGGCCTTGGCTGAGCCTCTGCCGACATGTCTGCAAGGGTCTTGGGGCCACTCTGCCAGTGGGGGGGGGCACAGAGGGGACCTTTGGCTGAGCCCTGTGACAGCTCCAGGGAGCCCCATGCCCTTAAAGAAGTCTGGGCTGGATGAATGGCCGGTTTTGTTCAATATCTTCATTAATGATCTGGAGGATGGTGTGGATTGCACCCTCAGCAAGTTTGCAGATGACACTAAACTGGGAGGAGAGGTAGATACGCTGGAGGGGAGGGATAGGATACAGAGGGACCTAGACAAATTAGAGGATTGGGCCAAAAGAAATCTGAGGAGGTTCAACAAGGACAAGTGCAGAGTCCTGCACTTAGGATGGAAGAATCCAATGCACCGCTACAGACTAGGGACCGAATGGCTAGGCAGCAGTTCTGCGGAAAAGGACCTAGGGGTGACAGTGGACGAGAAGCTGGATATGAGTCAGCAGTGTGCCCTTGTTGCCAAGAAGGCCAATGGCATTTTGGGATGTATAAGTAGGGGCATTGCCAGCAGATCGCGGGATGTGATCGTTCCCCTCTATTCGACATTGGTGAGGCCTCATCTGGAGTACTGTGTCCAGTTTTGGGCCCCACACTACAAGAAGGATGTGGAAAAATTGGAGAGAGTCCAGCGAAGGGCAACAAAAATGATTAGGGGTCTGGAACTCATGACTTATGAGGAGAGGCTGAGGGAACTGGGATTGTTTAGTCTGCAGAAGAGAAGAATGAGGGGGGATTTGATAGCTGCTTTCAACTACCTAAAAGGGGGTTCCAAAGGGGATGGATCTAGACTGTTCTCAGTGGTGGCAGATGACAGAACAAGGAGCAATGGTCTCAAGTTGCCGTGGGGAGGTTTAGGTTGGATATTAGGAAACACTATGTCACCAGGAGGGTGGTGAAGCACTGGAATGGGTTACCTAGGGGTGGTGGAATCTCCTTCCTTAGAGATTTTCAAGGTCAGGCTTGACAAAGCCCTGGCTGGGATGATTTAGTTGGGGATTGGTCCTGCTTTGAGCAGGGGGTTGGACTAGATGATCTCCTGACGTCTATTCCAACCCTGATCTTCTAGGATTCAATGATGGTGCTGTTCACAAGAGACGTACAGCAGCCCGGAGGCTGGAGACATGCGCTGCCCGTGGGCGTCCAAGGGGCGCGCGGAGGACCTGACCTGGCAAAGGGCTGTGTAGACGTGCCGAGAGAGCCGGGCAGGGAGCTAGGTGGCGTCATGCCCCTGCAGGTGCCCAGTGTCCTCCGGGAGCTGCAGGAGACGGTGGAGCTCCCCGCTGGCCCCGCCTGGAAACGCTGCTCGGTGGTCATGGGTGAGCTGAGTTTGGGAGGGCTCTGCCCAGCTCCTAGAGGCAGCAGCTCTGCAGCAGGGGGGCGAGAACTGCCTAGACTTGGGGAGCGGCTCCCCCTGCCCCCCGAGGGAGCTCCCTGGTTGAGGGCTCTGGGGACACTGTGGGAAAGTGCCCACAGCGTGACTGTGCCCCTCCCTGAGAGAGTTGGGTGTAACCTCCTCGTTACAGGCAGCCAGTCTGAGGATGGGGTTCAGCTGTGCGGGGGGCTCTGCCCTTAGGGGCAAGGCCCTTGTGACAACCTGTAGCCGCGCAGCTCTGACTTCTCTGCTCGCCAAGGCTGCCTGGAACCAGATGGCAGCAGCTGGAGTAGGATTGGGCTCCTCCAGCTTTCAGAGGCACCTAAGCTGCCGGAGAATCTCCGTTAACAGTATAGGATCCATGACACGCAGCCAGCCACTCTGATCCCCTCCGGTGGAGGCAGGTGGGCACACAACAGCCATGTGCATCGTGGCAGCGTCAGGTGGTGGGGTGGATGTTTCAGGAAGTGCCCAGATGGAGGACACGGACCCAGCCAAGGTGCGGGACGGGGAGCTGTGACCTGATGGACTGTCTGGAGATGGGGCTCCTCCAGATGAATTGGGGGTTGATGGGTGGGGAGTCAGAGGGGTCCCTAGGCTGGGGGTTCTGGGCTGGGGCTGGCTGTGCTGCATGAGAACCCCTACACGGATGTTTAGGGGTACACTCACTGGTTCTCTAGCTTCCCCACCTGCCGGGGGGCTAGGACAGCCGCAGTCCTGCTGCAAAGGGCTATGGGCTGGTTCCTCCCCTGCCTGTGCGCGCGGGGGCAGAGCCGGGATCCATCGGGGCTGGGGGGCCGGGAATTGAATGTTGTGAAAGTGAGGGGTTGGTTAACGCTGGCTAGAGTCAGGGGTGAGTTGTGCAAGCTCCCCACACGCAGCCCAGCCAGTGCCCCTCACTCCCGACCTATAGCCCCCTGCTAGCCTAGTCCTGGGATCCCCCCCCCGGCTCTGCCAGTGCCCCTCACTCCTGATCCACAGCCCTCTGCTAGCCCGGCCCTGCCCTCCCCCAGCTCTACCCGTGCCCCTCACTCCCGACCCACAGCCCCTGCTAGCCCGGCCCTGCTCCCCCCCCCAGCTCTACTGGTGCCCCTCACTCCTGATCCACAGCCCCCTGCTAGCCCGGCCCTGCCCTCCCCCAGCTCTACCGGTGCCCCTCACTCCTGATCCACAGCCCCCTGCTAGCCCGGCCCTGCCCCCCAGCTCTGCTGGTGCCCCTCACCCACAGACCCCTGCTAGCCTAGTCCTGGGATCCCCTCCCAGCTCTGCCAGCGCCCCTCACTCCCGACCCTCAGCCCCCCCTGGATTTCTGCAAAGTGTGCGGTGATTTTCTGATAGGTCTAAGCCACCTGATTCGGTTCCATGTGGTGACCTGACCCAGAGATGTCAGCAGGTGGGGTGGGGTGCATTCTCTCTGGGGAGCTGGGGCTGGCTGCAGAGGGGGAGCCCTGGGGCTGCCCCATTGACATCAATGGCAAACTCTCACTGGTGTCCAAGGGACAGGCTCAGCCCCTCGGCTATGGAGAGACAGGTCACGGGGGGCACTGCCCCATCCTGCAGAGAGCTGGGCACCCTCCCACCCAGGGCCCTGAAGGCTCCCCGCACCCTGTCTGTCTGTCCGTCCAGTCACCGGGGCATCTAGGGTCTGTGGACAGTGGGCTCTGCCCTGGAGGAGCGATACCCTCACCCGGGTACAGCCTGGCAGGCCCCTGCCCCGGGGGGCTTGCCGGGGTGTCAGCCAGGATCCGGCCTCGGGCAAGCACTGAAGGGTCAAGGCAGGGGAGACTTCCCGGTGCACTTCGCAGAAGGGCCAACAGGGGGCAGTGGTTTATCGTCTGTGCTGTGGGTGCGGGGGGCTGGCACCAGGCCCTGGGCAGACGAGCCTGGTGCCCCCTCGTTGTCCCGTCCCCCCCCAGCCTGCCCCCTGGCCCCGCTCTGGGGGTGAGGGGAGTTCCGGTAGCCGCCCCGTCCAGGCTGCCAAGGCAGGGTCCGATGCTGGCATGATGGATGCTGGCCCTGCGTGGAGCGAGGCTGAGACCCCCGAACTCATGGCACGTGGGGTTGCCCAGCAGCCGTTAGCCAGGAGCGGCTCCCGGACTCGAACCAGCAAACCCGGCACCGGACGGGGCAGCAGGCCACGGCCCCCAGGGAGAGCAGGCACCGCTGCCCCGGAGACGCCCAGGGAGCTCCCTGCTGTCGGCAGAGGGGCCAGGCCGGGGTCCCCGGGCCTGGGCCAGGGCATCCCGGGTCTCTGCACACACGGGCCCAGCGAGGCTGAATTGCCGGCTCCCTGCGGGGCGGCCAGGGGGCTGGAGTGGGGGCCAGGGCTCTCTGACAGGCCTGTCCCAGCTGTGTGGGGCAGGGGGAGTTTGCCCCGCGCCCACCCTGCCGGGGGCTGCACGGATTGCAGCGGAGAGGTGGGTTCAGGAGGGCAGGGCCCAGCAGGCAGCTGCCCGGAGGGGCCGGGGGGGCTCTGGACCTTTGTGTGCTGAGTTATCTGGGGCGGGGCTGCTCTTTGGGGCAGAGACAGGGCGGGGGGGGTCTCTCCAGAGCCAGCTGCACAGGGGTCTCCTCAGGCTGTGCCTTTAAATGAACAACCCCTCCCCCCCCCCCCCCCCGGCCCATGCACCATACGGGACAGTTACGGCTCCATCACTCGGACTCAGAGCCGGCTCCGGCGCTGGGAGACGTGGGCAAAGCAGGACGTGAAACCGCCCTGCCTCACGGCCCTGTCCCCATCCCTGAATGGGAGACGGGGCCAAGAAAGCACACGGAGTGACTCCTGGGGCAGCTGGACTCGGTCACAGCCGGCGGGCGCCCGCTCTTTGATCACGGGACGTGAGGAATTATTCCTGATCTATATTTCCCTCGGCATCGTCCCCCCGACCGGCTGTGTGTGCCGCAGGCCTAGATCCAGGGCCAGATCCTGCTCTCAGGCACACCCAGAGAATCGAGAGCACTGCCCCACGTGGCTCCAGCCCTCGCCCGGGTACCTGAGGGCAGCGTCTGCCCCGCTGCGTATGACGTGGGCCTGCGGGATCGCCGTAGTGGGGCAGCCTGGTGCGGGGGGGCAGTTGTGGTTGGACATATCCCTGGGGGTTTCGTCACGAGACATCATCTTTAAGTCAAGACAAATCTTTCATCCCTGGAGACTCCTGGCCAGTCCTGGCGGGTTGGCACCCCCTGGCAGAGCCGGCTCAGACGCAGCCCACATGGGTACCCCTGGCAAGGGGCGAATGCAGCGGACGGGTTTGTCGTGGATCTGGCACTGTTTGGGGGTTTGCTCGAAGCTCCTGCTCTCGGCGGCAGGGTTACAAGGGAACCCAGCTTCTGCTTTCCTAGCTCTCGGCGTGGCAGAGAAAAGCCCTGGCTGTGTGACCCCAGCACGACCTCCAGCCTCCGAAACCGGAAGGCAGAAAAAACTGGCAGGGAGTTTTGGTGCCCGGCTGGTGATTTTTGAACTCTCGGGCTTGTCAGCACTGTGGGTTCCCCCCCATTCGTGCAGGTAGACCACGCCGACCCCTGTGCACGCCAACAGGAGGGACTGGAGCAGAGGCCCCTCTGCAATCTGTTGGCTAGACAAATCTCCACTCCCTGCCCTAAGCTGTTGTGTAGCAGTGCTGGGTGCTGTTAAACAGCTGCCACGCCCTGTTTCAGAGGTGGCTGCATTTTGGTGGTAGGTGAAGTGATTCGTCTGTGTGTAAAGGCTGGAAAGCCTTCTGGGATCTGCCGGGGTGTGAGGCGTTGTCTGACGGGCAGACGTGGTTGTGGCTAAATAGCTTCTGAAAGCGTCCTGGTGCCGGCAGGGGCTTGGTAAACGGCGTGAAATTAGTCAGTTGTTTCCGTAGCTTCTGGTACCCCAGGTTCTGGCTGACTGGAAGGCCGGGGCTGCAGTTCACACCAAGGGACCCAAGCCCCTCCCAGGAGCAAAGCAATACGGGGCGTCTCCTCCCAGTGCCCACTGGCGTGATCCATGTTCTACTCAAGCTGTGCCGCGGAAGGGGGGGGCTGCTCTGCATCTAGGCACAAACCAACCCCTTTGTGCCGGTCGCTGGTGATTTCGAGGGGGGGCACTGGCAGAGCTGCAATCTCAGGGGAGGGGTCTGTGCAGTGCCCGGCGTGATGGGGGCCCCAATTTCGGGGGAGGGTCTGTGCAGTGCCCAGTGTGACAGGGCCCCCGATCTCGGGGGGGGGGCGGTGTCTGTGCAGTGCCTGGCACGACGGGGGCCCTGGTCTCAGGGGGGGTCTGTGGGAGCCTCTGGCAGGATTGAATAGAAAAGGTAATAGCCTACCAATACGTCATGCTCCTTGATCATGTGCCTGTGGCCAGAGAACAGCACGCAGGGGATAAAACAGGCCCGATGGGGGGGCTCTGGCAGAGCTGGGGGGTGGCCAGGCCTAGACTAGCCGGGGGGATGGGGGTACCTGTGAACCGTACTTAGCTCCCCACGACCCAGTCCCGTGATGATGAGGAAAGGATTGGCATTTTCAAAAGCAGTTAATGAGAGACGCAGGATGCCACCGGCTCTGGTGCCACAGGGCCCTTTCCCCGGGCCGTGGGCAGCCCCCTCTTCCAGCCCTGCCCCAGGGCCTTTGGCTGGCTGGGCAGCGTCTGGGCCATGGCGACTTTGGAGCTCACTGCTCCAGGTTTCCAAACCCTAAGGGAGCTCCCCGGGGTTGGTCACGTCTGCAGGTTTCCTGGCAGATCTGTTGGCCGGTCACTGTGCCCGGGCTGGCTGCCCCACTGGCCCCGAGGCTCTCTCGGGTCCCTCGCCAGGTGGGAGCCTTGGACATTTATCCTCTGGGGGTGGAATCCTGCATCTCTCCCACCCCTCGCCCGGCCCCGGGCTACAGCCCCCGCATACCCGCCCCACATACCTGGCAGGTCTGACCGGGCTCTGGTGGTTCCTCCCGTTGGGAGCTGTGACCAAACCCCCGTCTTCACACCGATGCTGCGTGGGGCCGAACGCAGGAGACAAGGGGCTGTAGCAGCTGCCAGCTGCACCCACGTCTGCCTGGCCCAAGGCATCCGTGCCATGACCAGGTGACCACATGCCCTGCACCAGCTACCACAGAGCCACTCCGGTGCCCTCCCAGCCCCGTCATCGGTGCTCCTGTGACGGGTTCCCGGGGTGCCACCTGGAACTGGGGTACCACTGAGCCCTCTGACCCACCAGCCTGGGCTCCCTCTCACCCTGGGCTGCTGTGACGATGTCCGAACCCCTCCAGCCTTCACACAGGTAGGGACACACCCAGCTGCAGTTACACACAGGCCCTCTAACTACCAGCTTCCCAGCCTAGGACCCAGAGCAGTACCGTCCTGCCCTGGTCAGATCTGGCCAGTATATGGGTTTAACACCCGGTCCGCCTCTCCCTCAGTGTGAAGAGAACAATGCACACTTGTGGTAACCACACTGGGATTTTCCCCAAGCACTCCAGTCAAAGCTCACTGGTTTGGATTAAAACTTAAAAAAAAGTTTATTAACTACAGAAGGATAGGTTTTAGGTGATTATAAGTGATAGCAAACAAATCAAAGCAGGTTACCTAGCAAATAAACAAAACCGCAAACTGAGCGTAACACACTCGATCGGTAGGAGATGAATTAGCAAATTCTCACCCTGAGCGATAAACAGGCTGGCAGATTCCTAACGCACAAGCTGCCTTGGCTCTGCAGCTTGGCTTTCTCAGGTTTTCATACTCAGGCTACACATCCCTCGAGCCTGGGACCATCAATTCTCCCCGTTCAGTCCTTGCCCCTCAGGTGTTTTCAGGCGCGTTGTTGTAGGGAGAGTGAGGTACCCTTGTGATGTCATTGTCCCCTTTTTATATCTTCTCCCCACTTGCTGGAAGCTCTTTTGCTGGGACCTGGGTCAAGCAGTTCCCGTTGTGTAGCGCTGTCTCTGAGAGGTTTCTGTTGTACACAGTTCCTGGGGTAATTCTGGTGCTTGTGTGTCTTTCCTGAGTGAGCCATTAACGTTGTTTGGCCTTTTTATGGTTGTACCTGAAAGGCTGCTTGTGGGTGTTTTCAGCCTCACAACACATTCCAGTAACACATACAGAGCCAAACTCCATAACTTCACACACGTCGGTAGCGCATACCGTCCAACGAGATACGACTGTCTAGCAGACCAAGACTTGTACAGTGACACCTCACAAGGCAGACTTTGTACAAAACATGTCCTAATTGCATGCCAGTGGTGAATATTGGGGTGCCAGGGTGTCACAGCTCTGGTGATTGGTGCTCTGCTGGGACAGCCAGGGCTCCCAGGCCATGGGGCAGGATGTACCGTGTCTAGCCAGGCAGGGGGAGCTCAGCCATATGTTCTGGCTTTTTCGACATGCCTCAGCAATGGTCACTGGGCTCTCCTGGGCTCTCTCCCACCCTGGTTCTGGATGCAGGCTTGTGGCAGGGGGCTGTGGTGGTCTCTGGGGGCCCGTTCACTCAGGGCAGCTGTGGTGGGTGTGGGGGGAGAAGCCTCTATCACTACCAGAGCCTCCGCCCCGCTGCATCATACTCACCAGCCACGCATTGGTTAAGTCAGGCCTCGGCCGTGCTAGGTGCTGCATGGGGCAGACCCAGCCCATGCACCTCCCGCCTTGTGGCCAGGGTCTGTGTAGCCCCGATGGGCACGGGGGGGGGGGGTGAGGCGGACGACAGAGCCCAGGCTGTGCTCGGGAGAGGAAGGGTGGGCCCAGCGGACGGGGAGACCCACTCGCTAGGACTGTGGGTGTCTGGGAGTAGTGTCATGCCAGCTGTAACGTATCCATCGCCAGCAGCGAGGTGCCTGGACACCCTGGGGAGGGGGCCGGCCAGGGTGTTTCTCTGCAGCCGGCGTTGGGCCAAGGCAGAGCAGGGAGCTGTGGGGCAGCCAGGGGGACAGGGTTTGACCAGGTGGGGCCTGTGAGGGGCAGTGCAGAGAGCTGGGGGGCAGCGAGGGGGAGGGGTCTGGGCAGGCAGGGCCTGCGAGGGGGAACCCAGGGGTCCCGGGGGGAGCTGGGCGGGGGAGGCTGGTGGAGCCCGCGGCAGGGACACCGGGCCCTGGGAGTGAGGGGTGGGCACGGCTGGGGGGGCCCGGTGGGCATCTGGCACTCAGCACCCTGCGCTCTCCCTTGCAGCGGGGTGGGCCTGGCCCGCGCCCATTTCGAGAAGCAGCCGCCCTCCAACCTGCGGAAATCCAACTTCTTCCACTTCGTGCTGGCCATGTACGACCGGCAGGGGCAGCCCGTGGAGATCGAGCGCACCTCCTTCATCGACTTCGTGGAGAAGGACAGGGTGAGAGCCCGCCCTGCCCCCTCCTTGTGGCCAGCGTCGCCCCCGCCCCCTCCCCATGGCCAGCCCTGCCCCCACCCTGGCCCCGCTCCTGTCCCATGGTCAGCCCCGCCTCCGCCCTGTGCCTCACCCCCACCCCATGGCCTACGCCACCCCCGTTAGGGTTGCCAGGTGTCTGGTTTTCGACCTGAATGCCTGGTGGAAACGGGACCCCAGCGGCTCCGGTCAGCACTGCTGACCAGGCCGCAAAAAGTCCAGCTGGCGGCGCAGCGAGGCTAAGGCAGCTCCCTGCCTGCCCTGGCTCTACGTGGCTCCCGGAAGCAGTGGCATGTCCCCCTCCGGCTCCTAGGCCTAGGGGCAGCCAGTGGGCTCCATGAACTGCCCCTGCCCCAAGCGCCGGCTCTGCAGCGCCCATTGGCCAGGAACCGTGGCCAATGGGAGCTGTGGGGGCGGCGCCTGCGAACAGGGCAGCGTGCAGAGCCGCCTGGCCGTGCTTCTGCATAGGTGCCGGAGGGGGGACATGCCGCTGCTTTCGGGAGCAGCTTGAGGTAAGCGCTGCCCGAAGACCTTACCCTCCCCCTATCCCCTCACACCCCAGCCCCCTGACCCAGCCCTGATCCACCTCCCACCCTCCAAATCCCTCGGTCCCAGCCTGGAGCCCCCTCCTGCACCGCAAATTGCTCATCCCTGGCTCTACACCAGAGCCTGCACCCCCAGCCCAGAGCCTGTACCCCCCCACACCCCAACTCCTTGCCTCAGCCCGGAGCCCCCTCCTGCACTCCAAACCCCTCATCTCCAGCCCCACCCCAGAGCCCCAGCCGGAGCCTTCACCCCCCCACACACCCCAACCCCCTGAGCCAGCCCAGTGAAAATGAGCGAACGCATGAGGGTGGGGAGAGTGAGCAAGTGGGGGGGGGGATAGAATGAGTGGGGAGTCCAGCCCCAGCCTCCCGCTCAGACCCATCCCCCAAGGGGGCCAAGACCCCCCCAAACTCACGTCACGGGCGGGGGACCCTGTGCAGCCGGCAGATCCTCAGCCCATCCCACCCCGTCCTCCTGCGAGGTGGAGGCCACGCCAGCTCGGGCGGGGGCGGGGGCTGGAGGGGGGGGCAGATAGCTGTGTCCCAGGTACCCCGGAGGAGGGGGGGGCCAAGGGCTCGGCTCCCTGCGAACGGCCAACGTCCGACCTGCTGTCTCCCTCCCCAGGAGCAGAACGGTGAGAAAACCAACAACGGCATCCACTACCGCCTGCAACTGCTGTACAGCAATGGTAGGGGCCGGGGGGCTGCGGGGCTGGGGGCCTGGGAGACAGGGGCTGCGTTGCAGGAGGGCGGGGGGCAGGGATTATGGGGCCAGGGGACTATGGGGGATGGGGGCTACAGAGCAGGGGGGCTGCAGGGCCGGGGGCTACGGGGAAGGGGGGCTGTGGGGCCGAGGGGCTGCAGGGCCGGGGGCTACGGGGCAGGGGGGCTGTGGGCCCGGGGGCCTGGGAGACAGGGGCTGCGTTGTGGGGGGCAGGGGTTATGGGGCCAGGGGACTATGGGGGATGGGGGGATGGGGGTTACAGAGCAGGGGGGCTGCGGGGCCAGGGGCAGGGGGCCGGTGGCAGGGGTTATGGGGCTGGGGGTCAGGAGGCCAGGGAGCAGGGGGGTGGGGGGCAGGGGTTATGGGGCCAGGGGACTATGGGGGATGGGAGGATGGGGGCTACAGAGCAGGGGGCCTGTGGGGCAGGGGCTGGGGGTAAGGGAGCTTGGAAGCAGGGGCTAGGGGGCTGGAGGGCAGGAGGCTGTGGGATCAGGAGGTTTTGGGGCCGGGGCCTCAACACCATGTATGGCACCCAGGACTGACTCCCTGCCGCAGCCCAGCACCTGCGGTCCCGTCCCCCTCTCCTGTCTGTCCTGCCTCCAGAGGGGCCGGATGGGTCTCCTGCCTCCCCATCGATGTGCCGAGCTGCACGTTCTCAGCTGCTGAACTCCCCGGACAGTGGCCTAGAACTACAGGGGAAATAGCATCGCCTGGGGGGGTCCTGGAGTATGCGGGGGCTGCGGGTCGGGAGTGAGGGGCACCGGCAGAGCTGCGGGTTGCGGGGAGCCCAGGGCTGGGGTAACGGGGGCTGCGGGTCGGGAGTGAGGGGCACCGGCAGAGCTGCGGGTTGCGGGGAGCCCAGGGCTGGGGTAACGGGGCTGCGGGTCGGGAGTGAGGGGCACCGGCAGAGCTGCGGGTTGCGGGGAGCCCAGGGCTGGGGTAACGGGGGCTGCGGGTCGGGAGTGAGGGGCACCGGCAGAGCTGCGGGTTGGGGGGAGCCCAGGGCTGGGGTAATGGGGCTGCGGGTCGGGAGTGAGGGGCACCGGCAGAGCTGCAGGTTGGGGGGAGCCCAGGGCTGGGGTAATGGGGCTGCGGGTCGGGAGTGAGGGGCACCGGCAGAGCTGCGGGTTGGGGGGAGCCCAGGGCTGGGGTAACGGGGGCTGCGGGTCGGGAGTGAGGGGCACCAGCAGAGCTGCGGGTTGAGGGGAGCCCAGGGCTGGGGTAACGGGGGCTGCGGGTCGGGAGTGAGGGGCACCGGCAGAGCTGCGGGTTGAGGGGAGCCCAGGGCTGGGGTAATGGGGCTGCGGGTCGGGAGTGAGGGGCACCGGCAGAGCTGCGGGTTGAGGGGAGCCCAGGGCTGGGGTAATGGGGCTGCGGGTCGGGAGTGAGGGGCACCGGCAGAGCTGCGGGTTGAGGGGAGCCCAGGGCTGGGGTAATGGGGCTGCGGGTCGGGAGTGAGGGGCACCGGCAGAGCTGCGGGTTGCGGGGAGCCCAGGGCTGGGGTAACGGGGGCTGCGGGTTGGGAGTGAGGGGCACCGGCAGAGCTGCGGGTTGAGGGGAGCCCAGGGCTGGGGTAACGGGGGCTGCGGGTCGGGAGTGAGGGGCACCGGCAGAGCTGCGGGTTGCGGGGAGCCCAGGGCTGGGGTAACGGGGGCTGCGGGTTGGGAGTGAGGGGCACCGGCAGAGCTGCGGGTTGAGGGGAGCCCAGGGCTGGGGTAACGGGGGCTGCGGGTCGGGAGTGAGGGGCACCAGCAGAGCTGCGGGTTGAGGGGAGCCCAGGGCTGGGGTAACGGGGGCTGCGGGTCGGGAGTGAGGGGCACCGGCAGAGCTGCGGGTTGCGGGGAGCCCAGGGCTGGGGTAACGGGGCTGCGGGTCGGGAGTGAGGGGCACCGGCAGAGCTGCGGGTTGCGGGGAGCCCAGGGCTGGGGTAACGGGGGCTGCGGGTCGGGAGTGAGGGGATCAGTGGCCAGGTGAGAATGTCTCCTCTCCCCCGCGCAGGGCTGCGGACGGAGCAGGATCTCTACGTGCGGCTCATCGACTCCATGTCCAAGCAGGTAACGCTGCCCGCTGGGGACAGTGCAGGGGGAGGTTGGTCCGGGCTGGGGGCTGGGGGTTCAGGCCGGGTCACCCCCCACCCCTCCCAGTAACTCCTGTGCCTCTGAGGTGCCACCCAGCCCCCGCCGGGCCTGCATCTCGGGCCCTCTTCTGCCCCCAGGGCTTCCCCCGCAGCACCCGTGTCCTTCCCCGCGGCCCGCTGGCCGGGCAGCTCCCGGTTTGCTCCGTTCCCGCGGGGGCTCTGAGACGCTTGGTGCCGGGTCAGAGCCGCCCCCCGGCCGGTGCCCATTGCGATCAGAGCCCCCACGGGCTGCGTGCTGGCAGAGCCCCTCACCCGGCTCTCTCTCCCGCCAGGCCATCATCTACGAGGGGCAGGACAAAAACCCCGAGATGTGCCGCGTGCTGCTGACCCACGAGATCATGTGCAGGTAGGTGCCGGGCTCTGCCGCGGGGCCGGCGGGGCAGCGAGAGCGCGTGGGGCCACGGCCCCCCACGGCCCCCGTCCAGCCACTCGCGCGGCTGCAGGAGCCGGCCTGCGGGCCCAGCACGCACTGCGCAGGCCGCCGGTGGGGGGCACTGCCAGCCCAAGCTGCCGGGGCCCAGCGCACTGGCCTCAGCCGCCCTCCTCTCTCCGGCTCAGCGTTCCCACCGCGGTGCCCCCGGGGGCCCCCCAGGCGGGGCGGGAACGCAGGGCACCTGCCGAGGGTGGTGGAGGCAGAGCCGGGGCTGGGTTGTTGGGCGTTGTCACGGAGTCCTCGGGCGATGCCCTGGAACGGCCCCCTACCGAGCCAGGCCGGACTCTGGGGAGTCTCCTCTCGGGGAGCAGCCTGTCTGCAGGACACACGGCTCCCCCGGCTTCCACCTTCCTGGGTCTGACCCCGGAGCATTCGCCATCCTCCGCCCCTCCCTGCGCTTCCCACAGCCAGTCCGCCCAGGCGGGGTCCTGGGGAAGCCAGAGGGTCCTGCCCCCCAACTCCGCAGTCAGACGTGACTCTCAGCCAGCCAGGAAAACAGAAGGTTTATTAGACGACAGGAACATGGTCTAACACAGAGCTTGTAGGTGCAGAGAACGGGACCCCTCAGCTGGGTCCATTTTGGGGGGCAGTGAGCCAGACAACCCCGTCTGCACTTCACTCCATGTCCCAGCCAGCCCCCAACTGACTCACCCTCCAGCCCCTCCTCCTCTGGGCTTTGTCCCTGTCCCCGGCCAGGAGGGCACCGGATTCCTTTGTTCTCCAGCCCTTTAGCTCTCACCTTGCAGGGGGGGAAGGGCCCAGGCCATCCGTTGCCAGGAAACAGGGTGTTGGCCATTCTCTGTGTCCAGACCCCTGCACACACCTGCCCTCTAGGGCTCTGCAATGATCCTACACCCTTACCCCACCACCTAGAGACTTAAGAACTGCCTAGGGGAAACTGAGGCACCCCCACACTATTCAGAGGAAACATTAAGAACAGTCCTGCTTCGTCACAGGCGCGTTGGTGGGAGGCAGGGGGCAACTGGGGGGCGTCCGTGCCTGGCAGGCCGACAGAGCCGAGCTTCCCTGCCCGGAGCACCGCCCTGGAGCACTGGAGGCCCGTGTCTCCCGGCCGGCTGCACGCGGGCAGGGTGGGGGGGCAGCGAGCCCGCGGGGCCGGGAGTGTCTCTCCCCCAGCTGCGTCTCCGCGTGGTCCCTGGTGCCCCATTAGAGCTGCCTTGTTTATGGCGCTCGTGCTCGGTGTTTGTGGGAATTAGCGGCTGTGTCAGCACCGGCTTTCCCAGCTAATTGATCTCCAGGAACCTCACTAATGATCTCGGGGCTCAGGGAATAGGGGCAGCCTCCCGCTGGGTTGTTTATCCCTCGTCTCCATCCCAGCCCTGTTTTCGGTGCCTGGAGACCCAGGGGCCAGGCCGCAGCTCCCGGCCTCAGCCAGCCCTGACCATGGCTCCAGCTGCGACTGGGGGCCGGGCTGGGGGTGGGGGGCAAAACCTCTCCCTGCAGGGCCAGCGGTTCAAACCCACCTGGCTGGCAGCGAGCGGGCACCAACGCCCCCCCCCACTTACCCAGCGCTCGGGGTGTGTAGCTAGAGGGGCGCAGCAGGACGCGGGGGTCTGAGCGCCCCCAGCAGACAAGCCTCTCGATTGGTGCTTTGCCCCCAGGCTGGGAAGGGGCGTGGGTCACCCAGGCTCACAGCAGGGCCCGAGAGCACCCCCAGAGCTGTGCGGGGACCAAGACACCTGCTGCCACCCTAGGAACAGCGCTCCTGGCCCTCAGGGCACCCCCCAGCTCTCTGGGGCCTCCCACAGGGGTCTTGGCGTCTGGGTGCTGCCCCATACAGGCTCCCCACAGTCCTGGCTATGCTCCCTCCACGGGGCAGAGCCTGAGCCTGTGTGCTGCGGGCCTGGCTCTGGTGGGGGGGGGGGGCATTCGTGAGGGGTGTCAGGGGGAAGGGGATTGGAGAAGCGGGGGGCAGAGTGGCGGGGAAGGGCAGGGGGAAGAATGGGGGGAGGGGGTGGGGGAAAGGTACGGAGATGGGACAGGCAAGGGGATGGGGGGCTCCTAGCCTGGGCCACCCTGTCCCCCTGCCCCCATCAGCCGTCCCTGGGGGTGGGAGGGGCGCCAGGCCCTGGGGGTGCAGGTTCTCCTCCCCCACTCACCCCGACTTCTCTCCCCCTCGCGCCGGCCCAGCCGCTGCTGTGACAAGAAGAGCTGCGGGAACCGCAACGAGACGCCCTCCGACCCCGTCATCATCGACAGGTGAGCGGGCCCCGCGTGCCGTGCCCTGCACCAGGCCATGGGACTCCTGGGGTCCTGTCCCCGTGCACCATCCCCAGCGCGCCGACAGGCCGTGGGACCCCCCAGACTGTCCCAGGGTCCTGGCCCCACACGCCATCCCCAGCACCCCACCAGGCCATGGCACTCCCTCCCCCACGACCGTCCTGGCCCTGTGGGCTGGATCCCGTCAGGCGGGGCTCAGTGCTGGGGCCTGACCCCGCCAGCGGCTGAGCACCCTCAGCACAGCCAGTGGGGGGAGCTGGGCACAGGCTTGGGCCCCGAAAGACTGGCGGGCACCTGGCTTGGCTGAGCTGGGGGGTGGTGCCTGGAGCCCCGTCCTCTCCCTTCCCCGCTGCCTCGGGATGCCCTCAGCTGCGTCTCCCCGGTCCCTGGGCTGTGTGGCTGTCTCCTCCCTGGACTGGGCCCCGCGCTGTCTGGCTCCGTTCAACCCCTCGTCTGCTCCTGCCCGCTGGCGTCGTGGCTGGCCGGGTGCAGAAAGGGTGACTGCAGGATGGGGAAATCGGGAGTTCCTGGGTCCAGCCTGGCTACTGCCCTGCTCCATGCCGCGGTCCCCGCAGCTGTAAATTGGGTGTGCTGATGTAGTCCTACGCTCCTGGGGCTGTGCAGTGAAATGCGTTAAGGCTGGCCAGTGGCCCTTGGGCAGGAGAGGCTGGGACGTCTGTTCTCACCCAGCACGTCTGGCCTGTGGAACTCACTGCCACAAGAGAGCCCTGAGGCCAAGAGCTTTGCAGGATCCCAGGGGAGCAGGCCTTGGCATCGACAAGGAGAACGCCCAGTTACATTGAGGGGGCAAGGCATGGGGATGTAACTCCTGCTGCTACTGGACACCAGCCACCCTCCCGCCTCCGGGCCTGGGATGAAACCCCCCTGGGGCAGGTTATTCCATAATTGGCCATTGTGGGATTTCTTGGGGTGTCCGATGCAGGCTGCTATCAGACAGGATACTGGACTGGACTAGCCAGACTCTGTGTGTGACTGCACGCTGTTGGAACTGTTCTGCTCTGTGTCATAGGCCCTATACTGCCAATAGCAGCGATTCTCTGTTATCTGCAGCAGCAGGAGAAGCGGGGTTCCGTCCCTGCTGTTGCTGTTCAGTGCCTCCAGCATGGGCATCGTGCCAGCTCTGGGCTGCGTCCTAGGGGCCCATGGCTTTGCTATATGCTGGGGACGGGGCGCCAGCATGTGTGACATTTGGCGAGGACATTCCCTGACTGCCAGCGCAGACAGCAGGGGAGAGCTGGCCTGGGAGCACGAGCCAGATCTGTGCTCCCCCTTCCCGGTGCCGCCACTCCCCCGTGCACCGCGTCTCGTCCCCAGCGTGTTCCCCTGGAGCAGAACTGTCCCCTGCCAGCTCCGGTTTCCTGCGTGGACGGCTGCAGTGCCCAGAGCCACGCTGCAGTGATGCTGCATAGCGGCCATTTCCCTCTGAACAAACCGGCCCGTCCAGGCGACGTGCCATGGGGCTGGTGCCTCCCGGCAGCACCCAGATACCTGTGCGCCCCTACTGTGAATGGGCCGGGGGGGCGGGGAGAGGTGGTGACTCGGGGGAAGAGACCTGGGTCACAGAGCCCCTTCCTGCATTCAGACCCCAGACGGCTCAGGAGCTCGCAAACCTGGGTCAGCAGGAAGGGTTGAGGGGCAGTGGGGGGGCACTTGCCATCTGTCCCACTCGGCTCCCTGCCTCCCGGGAATAAGCAGGGCTGTAAATTCCCCCATTAAAACAGTCTCACCCCAAAGGCCTCTAAGCCTCAGGCTCCCCTGGAAGCCCGAGAGGAGGCGGAGAGCGGGCCGGGGGAACCTCGGGGCTCTGGGGAGTGAACGCCTGCTTCATTGGTGGGCCGAGCTCTGCATTGCCAGCTCCAGCCCCGGTTTCGAGGCTTGGCCTGGGTTCTTTATGCAGGGCTGGGTCTGCGCCCGCCCCGGCTTGGGGCCCAAAGCTGGTCCATAAATCGGGCAGACAAGGAAGCCCCTGTCCCCGCCACAAACTATTAGCATCAGCTGCCTCCATAGTGGCTAATGGGCTGAATTCATGGTGTCGTCCCAGCCACGGCTGCTCGCAAATTAGGTGGTGCTTTGTAAATCGCCCTGGCCTCTCGCTGCCCCACACGCAAGGCGACGGCTCTGTGTCAGAGCCTGCATGGGGCTGGCTGGCCGGTCGAGGGGCCCGTGGGCTAGGGATTGTGGCAGGAGCCTGTCGAGGGGTACTCGGGACCCTAGGAATCAGAGGCAGCAAGGGTGTTTGGGCCAGGTGAGCTTGCTCAGTTCACGCATTAGATCAGCTCCCGGTTCTGGGTGTTTGGGTCAGGGGAGGTCCCTCAGGCCCTGCATTGGATCGGATGCGGAGTGGAGCCAGGTCCCTCAGGCCCTGCATTGGATCGGATCCAGGTGGAGCCAGGGCCCTCAGGCCCTGCATTGGATCGGATGCGGGGTGGAGCCAGGGCCCTCAGGCCCTGCATTGGATCGGATCCAGGTGGAGCCAGGGCCCTCAGACCCTGCATTGGATCGGATCCAGGTGGAGCCAGGGCCCTCAGGCCCTGCATTGGATCGGATCCAGGTGGAGCCAGGGCCCTGAGGCCCTGCATTGGATCGGATCCAGGTGGAGCCAGGGCCCTGAGGCCCTGCATTGGATCGGATGCGGGGTGGAGCCAGGGCCCTCAGGCCCTGCATTGGATCGGATGCGGGGTGGAGCCAGGGCCCTCAGGCCCTGCATTGGATCGGATGCGGGGTGGAGCCAGGGCCCTCAGGCCCTGCATTGGATCGGACCCAGGTGGAGCCAGGTCCCTCAGGCCCTGCATTGGATCGGACCCAGGTGGAGCCAGGTCTCTCAGGCCCTGCATTGGAGCAGATGCGGGGTGGAGCCAGGGCCCTCAGGCCCTGCATTGGAGCAGATGCGGGGTGGAGCCAGGGCCCTCAGGCCCTGCATTGGATAGGATGCGGGGTGGAGCCAGGGCCCTCAGGCCCTGCATTGGATCAGATCCAGGTGGAGCCAGGTCTCTCGGGCCCTGCATTGGATCGGATGCGGGGTGGAGCCAGGTCTCTCAGGCCCTGCATTGGATCGGATCCAGGTGGAGCCAGGTCCCTCAGGCCCTGCATTGGATCGGATGCGGGGTGGAGCCAGGTCTCTCAGGCCCTGCATTGGATCGGATCCAGGTGGAGCCAGGTCTCTCGGGCCCTGCATTGGATCGGATCCAGGTGGAGCCAGGTCCCTCAGGCCCTGCATTGGATCGGATGCGGGGTGGAGCCAGGTCTCTCAGGCCCTGCATTGGATCGGATGCGGGGTGGAGCCAGGTCTCTCAGGCCCTGCATTGGATCGGATGCGGGGTGGAGCCAGGTCTCTCAGGCCCTGCATTGGATTGGATCCAGGTGGAGCCAGGTCTCTCGGGCCCTGCATTGGATCGGATGCGGGGTGGAGCCAGGTCCCTCAGGCCCTGCATTGGATCGGATCCAGGTGGAGCCAGGGCCCTCAGGCCCTGCATTGGATCGGACCCAGGTGGAGCCAGGGCCCTCAGACCCTGCGCGGATTAGTCCCCGGAGCCGAGGTTCGGGGCGCTGACCCTGCCTGTGTCTCCCCCAAGTGGGGTTTCCCCGGGGAGGTTTGCCTGATGAGACGTCAGTCTTGTCGCCTGCTTGGAGCCCCTTCCGCAGGGACACAAGCCGCATACTCGAAACCAGGTTCCCTCCTGGCTCCCTCCCTCCTGCTCGCGGCAGCCAGGCAGCCAGACGCGGCAGATGGTGGAAGTGACATTTGCCGTCAGCGCCGCACTTTCACTGCAAATAAAACAAATAAATAACACAAACAACAAGGAGCTGCTTGAATTAGCCAAATGGGGACTGTGTGTCACCGCCGTCCTGCTGCCCTGGGATGCGACAGCCTCACCGAGCGTGGGACACGCGCCACGCGGGGCTAAGACACGCCCGGACACAGACACGGCATCCACGCGACACACACAGAGACACCGACCAGACACCCCCGGCCCCCCCCGGTCCAGACATAGCCAGGCCGTGCCCACACAAACGTCACGGAACCCGCCGCGCCCCCGCCCCGTAGGGACCCAGACGCCGCCGGCTCGGAACCCGCCGCACCCCCGTCCCGTACGGACCCAGACGCCGCCGGCTCGGAACCCGCCGCGCCCCCGCCCCGTATGGACCCAGACGCCGCCGGCTCGGAACCCGCCGCGCCCCCGCCCCGTAGGGACCCAGACACCGCCGGCTCGGGAACCCGCCGCGCCCCCGCCCCGTAGGGACCCAGACACCGCCGGCTCGGGAACCCGCCGCGCCCACGCCCCGTACGGACCCAGACGCCGCCGGCTCGGAACCCGCCGCGCCCCGCCCCGTAGGGACCCAGACGCCGCCGGCTCGGAACCCGCCGCGCCCCGCCCCGTACGGACCCAGACGCCGCCGGCTCGGAACCCGCCGCGCCCCCGCCCCGTAGGGACCCAGACACCGCCGGCTCGGAACCCACCATGCCCCCGCCCCGTACGGACCCAGACACCGCCGGCTCGGAACCCGCCGCGCCCCCGCCCCGTAGGGACCCAGACGCCGCCGGCTCGGAACCCGCCGCGCCCCCGCCCCGTAGGGACCCAGACGCCGCCGGCTCGGAACCCGCCGCGCCCCCGCCCCGTAGGGACCCAGACGCCGCCGGCTCGGAACCCGCCGCGCCCCCGCCCCGTAGGGACCCAGACGCCGCCGGCTCGGAACCCCCCGCCCCGTAGGGACCCAGACGCCGCCGGCTCGGAACCCGCCGCGCCCCCGCCCCGTAGGGACCCAGACGCCGCCGGCTCGGAACCCGCCGCGCCCCCGCCCCGTAGGGACCCAGACGCCGCCGGCTCGGAACCCGCCGCGCCCCCGCCCCGTAGGGACCCAGACGCCGCCGGCTCGGAACCCGCCGCGCCCCCGCCCCGTAGGGACCCAGACGCCGCCGGCTCGGAACCCGCCGCGCCCCCGCCCCGTAGGGACCCAGACGCCGCCGGCTCGGAACCCGCCGCGCCCCCGCCCCGTACGGACCCAGACGCCGCCGGCTCGGAACCCGCCGCGCCCCCGCCCCGTAGGGACCCAGACGCCGCCGGCTCGGAACCCGCCGCGCCCCCCGCCCCGTAGGGACCCAGACGCCGCCGGCTCGGAACCCGCCGCGCCCCCGCCCCGTAGGGACCCAGACGCCGCCGGCTCGGAACCCGCCGCGCCCCCGCCCCGTACGGACCCAGACGCCGCCGGCTCGGAACCCGCCGCTCCCCCGCCCCGTACGGACCCAGACGCCGCCGGCTCGGAACCCGCCCCGCCCCCGCCCCGTACGGACCCAGACGCCGCCGGCTCGGAACCCGCCGCGCCCCCGCCCCGTAGGGACCCAGACGCCGCCGGCTCGGAACCCGCCGCGCCCCCGCCCCGTAGGGACCCAGACGCCGCCGGCTCGGAACCCGCCGCGCCCCCGCCCCGTAGGGACCCAGACGCCGCCGGCTCGGAACCCGCCGCGCCCCCGCCCCGTAGGGACCCAGACGCCGCCGGCTCGGAACCCGCCGCGCCCCCGCCCCGTAGGGACCCAGACGCCGCCGGCTCGGAACCCGCCGCGCCCCCGCCCCGTACGGACCCAGACGCCGCCGGCTCGGAACCCGCCGCGCCCCCGCCCCGTAGGGACCCAGACGCCGCCGGCTCGGAACCCGCCGCGCCCCCGCCCCGTAGGGACCCAGACGCCGCCGGCTCGGAACCCGCCCCGCCCCCGCCCCGTTCGGACCCAGACGCCGCCGGCTCGGAACCCGCCGCGCCCCCCGCCCCGTAGGGACCCAGACGCCGCCGGCTCGGAACCCGCCGCGCCCCCGCCCCGTAGGGACCCAGACGCCGCCGGCTCGGAACCCGCCCCGCCCCCGCCCCGTTCGGACCCAGACGCCGCCGGCTCGGAACCCGCCGCGCCCACGCAGCTGCAGAGATGCCTGGCACAGGCCATTTGCACACGCAGCCTGTGCAGATCATACAAGCACACCTGTTCCTGTACCGCCCGGCCATGCGGACTCCCCGCTCAGCTGCACCAACGCACATTCGTTCATGCCACGAAGACGAGATGCCCACACACAACCCTGCCATGCCCCTGCAATGTGCCCAGAGCACCCCTTATAGAGGTGCAGATGTGCCGTGCGCCAGGACCCACTCATGGAAGATGCCGGGAACACGTAGATGCTGAGACGCACAGGCCAGGCCGTGGTTTTCTGTCAAGGGGCCAGTTGTAGTGGCAGGTTTTGCAAAGCAGAGACTTGTCCACTAGGAACTTGGCTGAGGCCCCCCAGACTCATTGCACGTGAGCTGCCTCACCACTTGTGAGAAGGCAATGACTTTCAGCCCCAGCCGCCGTGGGATGGGTTGGGCTAACGGCTTTGTAGCCAACTCCAATTCCCTGAGGCACCCAGCACTCTGACTCAGACTTTTGGGACCTAGATGGTCTCTGGCCCTGAACCCCCCAGCAGCACTGAAGGTGGGGTCCTTGGAATATTTAGTTTCTTTTGAATAATCCCAGGTGACCCCTGTCAAATGACTTAATGTGATCAAAGAGACTCAAATACGGAACCCTCAGAGGAGACGACCGTACCTGGGTAGCCGTGGTCCAACCGCCCAGGGAATTACTGAGGGTGCCTAACTGTGTCCCTCAGACTCGCCTGTTTGCAGTCCCACATAGCTTTCTGAAGAGCTGAACTTGCAGGCTGAAATTTCCCTTGTTTGGATTCTGCTCACGGGTGTATATTTCTGGAAAATTTGGGTACAAACAATTTAGCTGTTTTTGAGTAAGAATAAAATGACCAAAAAGCCACACAACAAACAAACCCAAAACACACGCACACTTTCCCCCTTGCCAAAAAACCCTCCTGCAACCCTTTTTTTTTTTTTTCTTGGCCACCTTTAAAGCCAAAGGGCGAAAGTTAAAAATTGGCTCCCTAGGGAGGAGCGTCTGTGAATGTCTGGGTGCAAACAGGTTTGGATTTGACGGAATTAGGACCCATGCAGTGACGTGCACGGCGAAAGGGGGCTGTGTTGGGCATATGTGCCTGGCTCGTTCAGCTGGTGTGGTGTGGGTGTGCAGCGCCTGGGACAGCAACCTGTGTATGCTGGAAGACAAAATCTGACCGGCTCCGAAGCGAGCCGTGGGAAAGCCGTTGTCCCTGCTGATGTCCTAAGCTGTGTCACTGTTCCGGGAGTGTCTAGCCACTAGTGACCCGTTCTGGAGTGTTCCTTTTAAACAATCGAGGCAATTCCACCCAGACAAAAACTTTGTTAAGGGAATTTTAAGGATAAACAATCAAAGGGCAGGAAAAAGCCAAGGCAATGGGCTGGGTTCTTCCTGGACTAAAATAACACCTTGTTCTGAGCACCCTAGTTCCCCTGCTTGTGGAGTACGGTGCTACTGAGCATGGGGAAGGGTGCTCGAAAGTTACCCATCCCTCCTGCGTTATACAGCAGTCTAGCAGACAGTACAATGTAACCCCCTGCCAGGGGAATTGCTGATCATCACATGCAGCGTTTCCCCCGTCCTTGTCTCCTTCCTCGATTTCCCTTTTCGCAGTGCTCTGACCTGTCTTTTGCTTTGTGTTTTTCCCGTGCGGCGGTTTCTCCGAGGCTTGTATCTGCAGCGTTCTCCCAGAGCCTGGCATGATGCGGTTTCTTTTCAGGCAGTAGCAGGTTTCCCTGTGCAGTCCAGGGAGGAGAAAACTCGGAGGGGACATGATAGGCAGCAGGGCCCAATGGGCAGGGCAGCAGGCTGGTGCTCGGAAGAGCTGGGGTCGGTTCCTGGCTCTGCTGGCTGACACCCCGCCCATTGCTTCTCTGGCCTGACAATGCCGGTAGGACACTGCTCGGGGCAGGGACGGTCTCTCCCTGCGGGTGCGGCACTGCCTGGTGCTACTGCTCTGTGAAGACATGCTGCCATGATCCTGGCGCGCAGAACGAGGGGGGAGACGGGAGCACTCTGAATACAAGCGCCGTCAATGGAGCCGAAAATCCGTAACTCTCAAATAGCCGCAGGGACCTGCTCTTCTCCCCGGTGAGCCTGAGCTGCCAGGAGAGAGCGCCGCAGCCAAGAGCTCCGTCAGCTTTGTCGAGAGACGTGGCATTGCCTGGAGAACGAGAACATCCCCAGTGGTAGTTGCTTGAAATCTGCCTCCTCCAGCCCACGAGGCAGCCCTGCCACCCAGGTATGAGCAGAGAATTTCTCCAAGATGATCAGGGCTTTAGCCAAGACGGTCAGGGAGGCAGCCCCGGGCTCTGTGTGTCCCTAGCCTGTTTGCCATTAGCAAGGGGATGGGTCATTTGATGATTCCCTGTTCTGTTCATTCCCTCTGGGGCACCCGGCACTGGCCACCATCAGAGGACAGGAGACTGGGCTGGATGGACCTTTGGTCCGACCCAGTCTGGACGTTCTGATGTTCTGTGGGCAGGTGGTTCTGTATTTGTCACCAGTGGCATTTCTTCTGCTGACTTATTGGTCACTGGCCTCTGGTGGAGGCAGGAGACTGGATGGGCCACTGCTCTGACCCCTGCCAGCCCAGGCTAACAGGGTGGGGCTCTCTGCCCTGTCTAGTGGTAGAGCGTGCAGAGAGGTTTGCCCAGGAGGGCTGGCCCTGGCGTTCAGGTGGGGAAGCCTCATGCTTGTAGATCCCCGCAAGCCGCTCACCCAGTCGTTACAAGTGATGGTCCATATGTGGAACGGACCTCTGAGGGACCTTTCCCAGTCTGTAAGAGGTTTCTGACCCTCCTGCTGGCTAACACACCCGGTCCTTCCATGCAGGCAGGAAAGCCTTGTGCATTTGCTCCCAGAGCTCTTGGGTTCGATCCCCACAGCTGTCCCAGACGGGCTCGGCATTGCATCCCCGCTTCCCCAGGCGCCGCACGGGAGGCGAGGAGGTGGAGATCCCTGCAGGTAACAGCCATGTGCTTCAGCTCCCGCTGTGGACGGGGGGGACAGTTCCATCCCTGCAAGCTGGGGAACACGCTTTGGGAAGGGTAGAGGGGCCCACCCCCCACCAGAGTCCGGGGTGTCTTTGCAGCACCCTGACTCTCCGGTTCCGCAGTGCTGCAGTAGCCAGGGAATGTGTGCTGGGACCCGGGACATAGGCGCGGGACCTGGGGGTGCAGGGGGGAGCCGCAGCACCTCTGACATGCACTGGGGGCTCTGCTCCTGGCCTCATACCTGGGGTCACAGCTGCCAGCCCCATGCCCAAGGTTCTGTTCCAGGCCTTGGCTTCCGGCTCTGCGCCCAGGGTCCCAGCTGTGGCCCCAACCCCGGCCCCCTTACCCCTGTCTGAGGGTAAAAAGTTTGGGGCCAGTTTCGCTGGCTTTCAGCAGCCCCACTATAAAAAATATTCAGTGTCTCTGACCAGGGATGCTCCTGCGACGGGGCCGGTGGGGGGAGAGCTGGTCCTGCTGGCCCGTAGCCTGTAGTTCCCTAAAACAATTCCATTCTATCAGCATCGGACCTGTCACCCTGCAGGGCCCAGTGAACGGACCTGAGCAGGAGTTATACACAGGTATCTTCACCGGCCTCGGCAATGCGGCTAGCTCTGGGGGGTGGCAGCCGCTGCCCAGAGGTGCCACTCAGCGGTGTAGGAGAGGTAGCGAGGTGGAATCCTGTGTCCAGTGAGACAGTAGGGGCTGTCTGAGGGCAGCCGGCTGTGGTGGGCTGGACACTAGGGTTAACACTTCAGCTCTGGAAGGAACGTGCCTGGAGACCCCCGATGGCCCCCGGTGGTCAGGGCCACGCTACCTCTGGCTCCCTGCAGGGAAGAGCTCAAGGTGAGGGGGAGAGCCGGGGGGGGGGGCGGGGCATGGGGAGGACGTGCGGAGCAGAAAAGGGAAGGCTTACAATTAATTTTGTGGGTGCCAGGGTGCATTGTGGGAGAGCGATAGGAGCCCAGCTGTCAGTTTGAGAAATGAGGTGTGATGCCGGGAGCCAGATGTGCCGACGAAGGGAAGAGAGCTCGTTAGCTAATTGCACATGCAAATCACCGTTCTCTGTCCCTTGGCACCAGGACTGGTCCGTGCAGCTGGGACCATGGCGGCCAGGTGAAGGGGAGAGTGCACCCCCCCATGCCTGTGCACCCCAAACACTGCTTGGGCTGGGCCGCGAGCGTCCTGCTCCTGGGAGAGACCGTACCCCTCCTGTGGGGCAGCGGGGGATAGCCTTCCTCTGTGGGGACGGGTGGGATGTAGGGACTCGGAACAGCCAGTTGAGGTCAGGAGATGCTGGCTCTGAGCCATTCGGGCTGGTCGCTGGGTCAGACACTGAGCTCCTTCTCTGGGGAGCCCCGTCCCCGCCAGTGGGGGGCACCAGGGCTTTTTCTGCCCTTTACATCAGAACAGGGGAATCCAGGGAGAACCCTCCTTTTCTTCCCATCCCTAGCTATTCAGGAACACGGCAGTGCCATGCTGGGCCAGACATCAGCCCAGCTCCAGCGGGATCTCCCCGCCCTGGCCAGTCAGGACAGACCATTGGCCCATCTCCAGTGGGATCCGCCCTCCCTGGCCAATCAGGATGGACCACTGGAAATCCAGCGCAGGGATTTCCCCACACACACCCCCGAATTTCCCCAACACCTCCCCCCACCCCAATTTTAGGAACTAGTTACATGCAGTGTTGCCAATTTAGTGATTGTTTGGACATCTGAATTGAAATGGAAACATTAATACACACTTTAAAAGCATACACAGTGTATGATAAAATACGTGTATCTGAAGAGGTGTAATAGATTTTAAAAGTATGAACAGAGACCAGCTTCCTTACATAGCTGTTGTTTTTATGACCACGTCACTGCCTTCATTTCAGTGATGTTGGCCAACCTCACAATTTCAGATGATGATTTGTAAGCAAAGTCGAAAGGAGCTCTCCCTGACAGCCAGTGATGAGCTGAGGCTGGGGGGAAAGGCTCCAGGACCAGATTGTATTTACATTCACATCTAATCTACCCAGGTATCCAGCAAACAGAGCTGCGTTGCCCAAGTGATAGATTTGGGCTGGGGTTGGGTTACAAATCACTTGGATGCGGGGTGTGAAGGGGGGATGAAATGTGGTTGTTCTTATTGCAGGAGTAAAGGGCAGTAGAACTGGACGTAGCCTCTGCTGACTGAGGGCATCGAGAGAGAGGGAGGGTGGGGACAGGTGTTTTGCTTGATGGTCTGCCTGAGTCACAAGTACGATTTGACCTGCCCCTCTCCACTGTTTAAAGACAGAGCTGATTAGGCTCCATAGAGAGTCTTTTGTTCTGTTAAGTGACCACTACTATAGCTGAAATCAGGTCTAAGAGCTTAGACCTGTGGTGGGACAGTGTTTCTGTGGCAGAGACGGCCCAGTCTGCACCAGCAGCGAGGTTCCCCACTGAGAGCTCAGCTGAAATCGCTGAGAGCTGGTGGAACCTCAAGAGACCGACTCGCAGAGGTCACAGTGGCAGGTGGCAGCAGAAGGTGACGGCGCAGGGCCATTGGCAACAGAGCGAAGGAGTGAACGGTGGCACAATGAACAACAGTGGCCAGAGCGAACCGTGAGCAGCTGGGGAACGAGCGAGGTGCCTTCTTGCCCCCCCACCTGGGAGGTGAACTCATGTGAAAGCACCTCTGAACTCTGAGTCTCCACTGACCCAGGACAACACCGGTGCGTGTTAATGATGCATGCGGTGCAACAGTGAAAGACTCAGCAGTTGAAAAAGTGAAGACCTCTCTCACCACATTCGAAAAGTGTGCATACCTGGCTGATGAATGCACCGTTGCAAATGGTCATCAAGCATTAAGTCATTGTGTACGTTATCTTGATGTCAGGGGTAGGCCAGTAGATGCATTTCTAGATGTTCAAGTTATAGAAGACACATCGGCTGCATCTGTGACAACCCACATCTTAGAAGAGTTAAATGCTTGTCAACTGGATCCCAAAGAGATGGCTGCTTGTGCATTTGCTGGAGCTGCAGACTTCTCTGGAAGACGTGGTGGAGCACGAGCTTTGCTAAGAGAAAAGTGTAACCCTAGTCTCTCCTATACGCCCTGCAGAGGCCATCTACTCCACCTAGCGCTAGTACGAGCTGCAGACTCTTCAAAAGACGTTACAAAAGCTATAAATGGAATGTCTTCCTTCTATTCTTTTTTCAGCAAGAGTCCAAAAAGACTGACTGTCTTGGAAAATATAGAAGATACACTGGGACTGAAGTTCAAATTAGTCCAACCTGGGAAAACCCTCTGGCTTTCTCATGAGCGATTCTTTGCTGTTGTCTTAAAATTACTCCAGCCATTATTACTGGCTTTGGAAAGTATCTACCAAGATGGGATGGATCTAAGTAGTGAGGCTGGTGGATTGCTTTTGCTACTACGTTCAGAGAAGACTATTGCCATTCTCTCTCTTGCAAGTCTATTCTTGAAACCACTTGGGTCATTAAACAGTGCCATCCAGGCATCTGCTACAACAGTAGCAGATCTTTGTCCAGCAAGAGAAGCTACATTTGGATCAATCAGAGAGCTATCCACTGAAAAAGTACTGGAAGAAGCAAAGACTTCAGTCCAGAAGTTGACGAGTGAAGGCATTTATATCGAATCCTTAAGTGGAGAGGACAAGAAGTGTTTGTTAAGACAACTGGAAAAGTCCACAGACTTGATTCTTAAAAATCGACAACAGCGACTTCTAGATTCTACTCACCCTCTACGTAGCTTTTACAGATCCCTGTCCTATAAAACACTGACAGCTGAGTGGAGTGAGGCACTGCCAGCAACGGGGCTGCCGTGTGCTCAGGACAGAACAGAGAATTTGAACACAGAGTGGAATATCATACGACGAATGGATAAAGATTTGACTTCAACTTCTTTTTCTTCATCGCTAGTGGCTCGGACGGATCTTTGTGCTCTGTTTCCTGGGCTGGAAGAAGCAGGAATTCATCTCTTGCGGCTCCCAGTCACAACAGCGACAGTCGACCGTTCTTTTGCTGCATTGAATAGAATTTTGTGCTCTGAAAGACGTCGCCTTCTGCCTGATCCTGTGAATGATCTAATGAGCCTAGCAACTGAAGGAATGGAAGTACCGGACACACGAGAAGCCACCAAAGATGAACACATTGCATTCGAGAAGTTCATTAACAGAGTTGTGCAAAATTATAACAAGAAACCAAGAAGGATGTAGATGTCATGCTTCATAGAAGGCTTGAATAGCCAACTTTAATTTGTGCGATGATTTTAAAACATGAGTTAAATCTAATTAAATGGTCATGAAACATTTTTCAGTTTTTACTATGGTGCCTGTCACGGAGTCACCAGGGTGATGCTCTGGAACTGCTCCCCATGAAGCCAGTCAGGACTCTGGGGAAGTCTCCTTCCTGTGAGCAGCCTGTCTGCAGGACACACAGCTCACACAGCTCACGCCTTCCTGGGCCTGACCTCAGAGCATTCGGCATCCTCTGCCCTCCCTGCGCTTCCCACAGTGAGTCCGCTCAGGCGGGGCTCCTGGGGAAGCCAGAGGAAGCCCCCTAACTGCGCAGTCAGACGTGACTCTCAGCCAGCCAGTAAAACAGAAGGTTTATTAGACGACCGGAACATGGTCTAAACCAGAGCTTGTAGGTGCAGAGAACAGGACCCCTCAGCTGGGTCCATTTTGGGGGGCAGTGAGCCAGACAACCACGTCTGCACTTCACTCCACATCCTCAGCCAGCCCCCAACTGACTCACCCTCCACCCCCTCCTCCTCTGGGCTTTCCCCGTTCCCGGGCCAGGAGGCCACCTGATGCCTTTGTTCTCCAGCCCTTTAGCTCTCACCTTGCAGGGGGGAAGGGCCCAGGCCATCAGTTGGCAGGAGGCAGAGTGTTGGCCATTTATGTACCCTGGCCCTTTGCTCTGCAACAATTACACCCCCTTATCCCACCCCCTAGTGACTTAAGAAATGTATAGGGGAAACTGAGGCACCCCTACAGTATTCAGAGGAAACATTAAGAACTGTCCCACTTCGTCACGGTGCCATAGGGCCACCTTCACCCTCATGGTCTCACCCCTCATCGGCCCTGACCACCTCCCCCAATAAATTCGAATCCCCCCCCAATTTCAATTCCTGGAGAAAACACTGCGCCAGCGGGATCCCCTCTCCCTGGCCAAATCAGAACAAACCATTGGCCCAGCTCCGGCGGGATCCCTGGCAAATCAGGACTGACCATTGGCCCATCTACAGTGGGATTCCCCCTTCCTGGCCAATCAGGACAGAGCAGTGCCCATATAGTCTGGTAACCCCGACCTGGCCAGCAGTGGATACGTCAGGGGAAGGTGGACCCCTCCCGCCGTGTGCCGGGGTTGGTGCGCCATGGCCAGTGGGTGCAGAAATCCCCTGCTTGCCCACTCTGGTAAAGGCACTGGTGGGCACCTTGGTGGGTCACTTCATGGTCACCCCGGCGGGCCGGGGATGGAGTCTGTTCGAGTGCAATAGGCCCCCCAGCCCTGCATGCACTGCGTCCGCCCTGCGGTAGGAAACAGAAGGGCCAAGAGGTGGGCCCAGGGGGTGAGATGTGACCCCACGTCTGGGCCTGTGCACACACACCCTCCCGCCCGGCACTGTTCCCACTAGCTCTCCCCAGGCTGGTCCGTCACAGGCAGTACGGGGGGCACCCGCTGGGCTCACTGCGACCTGGGGGCTGCAGCCAGGGGCAGTGCCGGAGCAAATGCCGCGGCCTTTCTGCGGGTGGCCATGGTGAGGCCGGCAGTCGCTGCTGTCGGGGTTCGGACTGTCAGCGGGGGGGCGTTGTCGGGGGGGGGTCTCGGTGTGGCTTCAGGAGTCGGTGTATACGTGTGTCTGGGGGGTGATGTTAGCGGGTGTGTGCGAGCGCGTACCTGGAATCATAGACATGTGGGACCCTGGGAGATGCTCAAGTCCTGGGGCAGGACCGAATGCGCCTAGCCCAGCCCTGGCAGGCACCTGTCCAGCTGTTCTTGCAAACCTCCAAGGCCGGGATTCCTCAGCCTCCCTTAGACACACGCCTGGGCTAGAGCTTAACGAGTTTTTCCCAGTATCTGACCCAAATCTCTCTGGCTACAGATTAAGCCCATTGCTTCCTGTCCTGCCTGCAGTGGACACAGAGAACAAATGATCTCCGTCCCCTTTATAACAGCCCTTAATATACCTGAGACTGGGATCAGGTCCCCCTCTGTCTTTCCTCAAGACTAAGCATCTAGTTTTTTTAACCTTAGAACGGCCAGACTGGGTCAGACCAAAGGTCCGTCTAGCCCAGTGTCCTGTCTTCTGACAGTGGCCGATGCCAGGTGCCCCAGAGGGAATGGACAGAACAGGGCAATTAGCGAGTGATCCGTCCCGTCACCCAGTCCCAGCTCGGGCAGTCAGAGGGCAGCTTTTTGAAACCTTTCTCCCTTTCGTTGCTGTCCTCTGGACTCTCTCCACTTTGTCCACATCTGTCCTGAAAAGGGCATCTGAAGAAGTGGGGTTTTTACCCACGAAAGCTTATGCTCAAATAAATCTGTTAGTCTTTAAGGTGCCACCGGACTCCTTGTTGTTTTTCCTAAAGAGTGGCACTCAGACCTGGACACTGGACTCCAGCTGAGGCCTCCCCATGCCGAGCGGAGCAGGACAATGACCCCTGGGTCTGCCGTACGGCACTCCTGTTAATACACCTCAGAATATATTGGCCTTTTGTGGAACAGCATCACCCTGTTGGCTCATGCTCCGTCTGTGATCCACTAGAATCCCCTGCTCCTCTCCAGCGAAACAGCCGGCTTGGCACTTCGTCCCCGTTTGGGAGCTGGGCGTTTTGTTTCCCCTCCCCACGTGAAGTACTTTGCCCTTGTCTTTCTTTGACTTTCAGCCTGTTGATTTCAGATCAGTTTCCATGGTGTGTGAGCCTGTTGTGTGGCTGGGTCCTTGTGTGCATGCGTGTTAGTGAGTGTGTGCTATCACGTCTGTGTGCAGTAACAATCACCTGTCTATCTCCTTCCCCCGTCCCCCTCCGAGGGCTGGAGGATGGGCTGGGAAGAAAGGCCCTTCCCAGCGGTGATGGGGGAGCGCTGATAGTGCGGTGACATTTCTCCGGGTTTTGTCTGCCTCGATAGCGTCTGATGTGTCCTGTTGAGGCTGGAGCAGCGGGGACACTGCCTGTCACTCCACCAGCAGCCAGGGAGCCAGCAGCTGGGAGGAGAGAAAAGGGGCTGACAGGGCAGCAGACAAGATTAGAAGGAGAAGAATCAAACCCATTACAGCCAGTCCACACACCCATTGTGTGCTCCGGCCTTTCATAGTCCTCTCCCCCACCCGCCTTAACCCCTGGAGCCCCAGTGCGGGGAGCAAATGCAGCCCCCTCGGGGGGCTGGGGAGGGTGGTTTGGACAGGGAGGTTGTGGGTCGTCCTGGGGAGGGCACTCTGGCTGGCTGGCTGTCCCTATACACGTCTGTCTGTCTATCTACCTGATCCTCCCCTTCCATCCGCTCAACCCCTGCCCTCTGTTGCCCTGGCATGAATCCAGGGGAGCTCTGTGGAAGCACCCAGGGGGAACAGAGATTGGGTCTGAGCCCTGGGTTTACATTGCCCCCGTCAGCGCAGGTTTGTAGCACGTAGCCAAAGCCAAAAGAGCTGCCCAGGCACCAGCAAGCCTCCCCTGTGCTGGCCACGGAGCCCCGGGCAGGCTGCCTCTTTGGGCCAGCGTGGCCGGAGGGGTCAGTGCTGGGGCGGGGCTCCCAGAGACGGGGGAATGGGCTGTGGCAGACGGGGCTCTGTGCGGTCAGAGCACTTAACCAGGGCAAGGGCAGGAGCAGATCCGGCCCCTCTGCTGTCGTGCCTGCCCGTCCCTTTAGCGGAGAGCGAGGTGACAGGGCACCTTTAAGCCAAAGGCGCCAGTGAGGGGCCGGCTGGGAGCTATTGTTCCTGCAGGGAGCATTGTGCTGAGAGTGCCAGGAGACAAACTGGCTTTTCCCAGCCTGTGCAAACAGAACCTGCCTTCCCTGCCACCGCATTTCATCCCCTGCACAAAGGAGCCCAGTGGCTCAGTGCCCTCGAACGGAGGGGAGCCGGGCTGGGCTGTCTGGGGAAATAGGAGGCTGGAGGGCCCATTAGAGGGAGTGGACGGGGAGCGTGCTCGGGGGAGACAAGCGGCTAGGTCTGAGTCTGCAGCGGGATATGGCAGCTGCAGCAGTGGCTTGTGCGGGGCTCTCGCCCCACGGAGCTGGCAGGTGAGAGACCCTCGGTGCGATGGGTGGTGCCCGCACCCGGGACACTGCGTCCATTCCTGGGCTGTCTGGCAGGCGGCAGGGCAGAGGAGCGCAGGGCCGGCCTGTGGCCCGGTGTCTGCTCCAACGCTGCTGCCCCGGGGGCGTGGCGCTGCCCATCGCACAGACCCAGCCTTAGCCAGGGACAAGAGAGCTGGCTCCTGTCCTCTCCAGGCGGCTCCAGCCCACGTGGCAGAGGGCTCAGCTGGCGACTTGCGCGGGCACCGGCCCGGGAGGGCGCTGGGCATGATGAAGTGGGCCCAGCTCAGAGCGAGGGGATGGGCCGAAGGAAGGGTAATGGAGACCAGGGACCCAAGGGCGTGGGCGAGAGTCCCGGGAGCCGGGCCAAGCCGAGTAACGCTGCAGGGGCCGGAGGGGGCGAGAGGCCAGCGGGCCCTGTCGTCTCCATGTGCGACGCTCGCTGTGACTTGCTACGGGAGCTGAAAAGCCGTCTCTGGGCGGCTGGTCGTGGATGGCGTTGTTCTAGGGGTACTTTGTATTGGGCGCCCGCTGGGGCAGAACCTGCGTCGTCCGCTGGGCTGGGAAATCACCCCATGCGTTGTCAGGGCTCCTGCCATTTGAGTAACGCCAGTAAGCAGTAGCTTGTGACTTCCTCCATTCGTGCCATAGATAACTCTCTGGCCCTGTCACAGCAGGGTCTGAACAGCCCCTAGCCTTCGAAATAGCCGAAATAACCATCTCTCCCTCCCTCCCGAGTTCGCAAGTGAAACAACTTACTTAGTTCAGAGAGGCTTCTCCGGTTCATCTGGGTGGGGCTGTGGGAAGGGGGGCTGGGTGTGTCTGAGGGAGGAATGGGTGTGTCTGGGTGTGAAGAATTTATGGAAGAAAGGAATGAGCCATTTGGGTCTTCACAGGCTGTGGCCTCTTCTTTCTAGTGGCAGGGAGTTCCACAGTCTAGGCCCAGCTCCTGTGTAAATTCCGTCTTCTGCGCTGCTGAGCATTCCCTTGTTGGCTTCGTTGCTCTAGCGGGCTCTGTAATCTAGCAGAGAGAGGCAGAACAAGACCCGAGGGCTGGAAGCTGAAGCCAGACACACTCCAGTCAGAAAGAGACAGACATTTTTCACATTGAGGCCGATTCACCATTGGGCCGAGGGCAGTGGGGGAATCAAGGCTGGCTGCATTCCTGGGAGACGTGCTAGCCAAAGTGACTGGGCTCCAACAGGGGCAGCGGGGTGCGGTGTAATGGCCCTGGCTATGCAGGGGGTCAGAGCGGATGATCTAATGGTCCCTCTGCCCTTCTGGCCGCTTACGTTTCAAGCTCTGAGCCTGGCAGCCGGCAGCCTCACCCTGGCTCTGCCCAGCCTGGGTACTCCTGGCAGGCCAGCCTCTGATTCCTCCAGCCCCAAATTCACCCCCAGTCGCTGTCCTGCAGGGACCGGCCCCACGCTGGGCCCTCCCAGAGCCACCTGCACAGAGCCAGGAAAACACCCCGGCCTGGCCGCGGGGTGAAGTGATCCCAGGTAACGAGGAGAAAGCCAGTGGCGGTTACACACATCGAAAACGTAACCTCGCAGACCCAGTCTTTGTCCTCAACGGTTTCTCTCACCCCCAGGCTCTTTTCCAGCTTTCACCGGCCTGGCCAGGCCCCATCCCAGAGAACAAGTCGCTTAGTTCCCGTGTCGGCCAAGGTGGAGGGTAAAGGCAGTCTCTCTGTCCCTCGTATCCCCAACGGGATGGTTTTGTCTCAGTCAGGGAGGCCTCCTGGGGGCTCCATCTCCTTCGTCTCCCTGGGTGCAGATGCCATGGCACGTCTCTGCCTCCCGAGTTCAGGCCCGCCCGGGACAGCCCCTGCTGGGTTAGCTCCCTGGCTTGTTTACAGCTAACGTGGAAACCGGGGTAAAGCCAGATTCCTTTGGCTAGGCAGCCCTGTCCCGAGGCCCGGCTGCCTGCTCTGAGGGTTGTAGTGGCATCACGTCGCCATGAACACCCGCCTTGCACAGCGATGTTCAGACCCGGCCTGTCCTTAGCGCTCCTGGCAGAGCGCACGGCACCCTTTGCACAGCGGCCATGACAGCCGTGTCTTGGGGGCAGAGAGTGGGCTGGGTCTGAGGGCAGACAGTGCCCCGAAGCCACTGGGCACTCGGGCTCGGAGGGTCCCAGGGAGCTTTGCCTCTGACGTCAGTGGAGCCCGGCTTTCACCCCGGGGTGCGGCTGGGCTCCGCCCGTGGGAGGCAGCTGGCTGCTGCTGGCCCCAGGCCGGATATCTCTTTGGAGTGATCTGTCCAGGCTCCCACGGGCGTATCCTCTGCTGGGTTCCTCCTGCCCTGACTTGTCCCAGGGAGGGACGTGGGCCTATCAGGCAGTGGGATGCCAGGCATGCAGGGAGCCGCCAGACCACTGATTCCCGCGGGCTGGCACTAGGGGGGGGAGTTGGGGAAGATCTGACGCACCCCCAGATGCCCACGGACTGGACACGGGACGCGGTGCTGGTGCTGTGGTTAGGGGCGAAGCGTCGGACACTCCGGAGTGGTGGCGGTGGGAGGGATGACTTGCCCTCGGCTCCTAGAACAGTGGCTCCTACGGCCTTTCCCAGGCTGGAAGACCAGAATGTCACGCTCCCTGCCCCATCTGGTGTACGGCCCTCGGGTGCCCAGACCTCCCTGCCCCGTCTGGTGTACGGCCCTCTGGTGCCAAGGGCTCCCTGCCCCGTCTGGTGTACGGCCCTCGGGTGCCCAGACCTCCCTGCCCTGTCTGGTGTACGGCCCTCGGGTGCCCAGACCTCCCTGCCCCGTCTGGTGTATGGCCCTCTGGTGCCAAGGGCTCCCTGCCCCGTCTGGTGTACGGCCCTCGGGATAGGACACAGAGGGCCCTAGACAAATTAGAGGATTGGGCCAAAAGAAATCTGAGGAGGTTCAACAAGGACAAGTGCAGAGTCCTGCACTTAGGATGGAAAAATCCCATGCACCGCTACAGACTAGGGACCGAATGGCTTGGCAGCAGTTCTGCAGAAAAGGACCTAGGGGTTACAGTGGATGAGAAGCTGGATATGAGCCAACAGTGTGCCCTTGTTGCCAAGAAGGCCAATGGCATTTTGGGATGTGTAAGTAGGGGCATTGCCAGCAGATCGAGGGATGTGATCGTTCCCCTCTGTTCGACATTGGTGAGGCCTCACCCGGAGTACTGTGTCCAGTTTTGGGCCCCACACTACAAGAAGGATGTGGAAAAATTGGAAAGAGTCCAGCGGAGGGCAACAAAAATGATTAGGGGACTGGAACACATGACTTATGAGGAGAGGCTGAGGGAACTGGGATTGTTTATTCTGCAGAAGAGAAGAATGAGGGGGGATTTGATAGCTGCTTTCAACTACCTGAAAGGGGGTTCCAAAGAGGATGGATCTAGGTAGCAGATGACAGTGGTAGCAGATGACAGAACAAGGAGTAATAGTCTCAAGTTGCAATGGGGGAGGTTTAGGTTGGATATTAGGAAAAACTTTTTCACTAGGAGGGTGGTGAAGCACTGGAATGGGTTACCTAGGGAGTTGGTGGAATCTCCTTCCTTAGAAGTTTTTAAGGTCAGGCTTGACAAAGCCCTGTCTGGGATGATTTAGTTGGGGATTAGTCCTGCTTTGAGCAGGGGGTGGGACTAGATGACCTCCTGAGGTCCCTTCCAACCCTGATATTCTATGATTCTATGTCCAGGGCTCCCTGCCCCGTCTGGTGTATGGCCCTCGGGTGCCCAGGGCTCCCAGCCCCATCTGGTGTACTGCCTTCGGGTGCCCAGGGCTCCCTGCCCCGTCTGGTGTACGGCCCCCAGGTGCCCAGGGCTCCCGGCCCCGTCTGGTGTACGGCCCTCACGTGCCCAGGGCTCCCAGCCCCGTCTGGTGTACGGCCTTCGGGTGCCCAGGGCTCCCTGCCCCATCTGGTGTACGGCCTTCGGGTGCCCAGGGCCCCCTGCCCCATCTGGTGTATGGCCTTCGGGTGCCCAAGGCTCCCTGCCCCATCTGGTGTATGGCCCTTGGGTGTCCAGGGCTCCCTGCCCGGTCTGGTGTACGGCCTTCTGGTGCCCAGGACCTCAGCCTGAGTCCCAGTGAGGCCCCATGTGCACAGGACAGAAAGCACCAGGTCTGGCACTGACGGGCCCCCTTGTCAGCAGCTGCGGCCCTGAGGCCAAGGACTGAATGGCCCATGGAGACTGAGCTGCTCTCGCCCCTGCAGGGCAGGGCTGATGGGTGGCTCTGGGTATGGCTGAGCATGCATCTCCCCGTCCCGCTCACCGTGCTGGTCTCCAGCCTCCAGGACTGTCCATCCTAAACCTCCCATCAGCCCAGCCTCGGGGGCAGGCTGCAAGGGAGACCCTCTGTGCTCCTGCTAGCTTCATCCAGGTGATCCCCCCCGGCGGCCCAGGGGAGCAGCCTCATGGTGCTGTCATTGCCGGTGGCTGCCGGTGATCTGAGGACCTGGCGAGCCATTGCTTTCCCGACGTGGACACGTGCGAACAAGTCGTGGGCCAGCTGGGGGAGGAGATGGGGTCGAGCTCCTGCCCACCACAGCCTCCACGGGCAGAAGCTCCCAGCTGACTGGAACCGGATTTCTGACCCCCGCCCCCTGTTCCCTCTGTTCTGAGTGGATGCTGGCAGGTCTCTGGACACCACGACACACAGTAACGGCAGCAGCATCTTCTGCAAAGGGGAGTTCAGCGTTGGAGTCCCAGGACCCCAAACGCCATGCTGCAGTTCCCGGCATCCAGCGGGGCCCTGGCCGCCCAGGGCGTGGCTACGGGAGGCGTCGAAGCGCGGGATCGACAGATCTGCACCTTCATCCCAAACGAAGGACATTGGTGGTGGATGAGCCACATCCATAAACCTTCTCCAGGAATGGCCACACCGACAGCCAAGCTTTGTGTTCTCGGCCCGTGAGCCCTGGGGTGACGGGATCTGAACCTCACTGGCGTTTCTGGGACAAGAGCTACATGAGAGCCTGCTCCCACTGGCCGGGCTTGCACGCTGTAACCAATCCGGGAGCAGAGACAAGCCCATATGGTTGTTTGGCCAGTCACAAAGAACCGGTGCAACTCAGATCCGGTGCCACTCAGATCTGGGAGGCTAGAAGTGCCCACGAGAATCCTTGGAGTGAATAAAACAATTCGAAAAGATGTGTCTGATGAGGAATCAATGAGAGGGAATTGCACCTTGCCCGTAGGCATAACAGGACCACAGGATCCTCAGGGATCACACCACGCAACCACCAGTGAAATGCAGCCACTGCTGGGCTGGAACACGCTACGAAACTGCCTCAAACAGGAAAGGAAGAATCCCAAGGAGACAGGAGCTGGGTTTTGGCCAAGACATGGGTTGATATCCCTGCTCTTGGGCTCTGTCAAGGCACAAAGTGTTTGGTGGGGTGATCATTTCCAGCACAATGTCCACCAAACCCCTTCCGGCCTTAGGGGAGTCACTGTGGCTGTATGCCACTGGTGGTCCCATGGGAGAGGCTCTGGGATCCCTGACGTGTTCTCTTGATCTTTCTCCTTCCCACCGGAGCAGAGATAAAACCCTCTGCTCTCCTCGGGGGACGCCATCCCATCTTCCCCCCACTCGCCATCTTCCCACCCCTCACTCTGCCATCACCACCTCGCCCTCTCCCTCCGGACACTGCTACCAAGGCATTGTTGACTGGGGACATTTTGGTCTCTCCTGACAGACAAGAGACTCCGTATTGTCTCCTGCGTTGAAGATGCCGGGTTCCCTTTGGGGCAGGCCAGGGCAGGGGGAGCTGCCTGACCCATCAGGCTCTCTCTTCCCGGGTCCAGAATCCTCTGCAATGTCACTGCATCATTACAGTTCCTCCCCCCTGCCCCCCATCTCCATCTGGCTGTTCTGGCTTCTCCCCCTTCCCCACCAGCTTCTTCATCTAGCTGGTGGGGAAGGGGGAGAAGTCAGCTCAGCCCCATCCTTCTCCTCTTTCCCCCTGCACCTCCCCTCTCCCGGCAGAGATGGCGCCGAGCCACTCCAGACGAATGACCGTTGGCTCTGGGGCGAGAGAGGCTCAGTGCATGGGGCCGGGGTTTCCTGGGGGAGACTGGAGCCTCCGGCAGATCTGTAGGGGTCAAGGTCTCCTCAGACCTCTAGGAAGGCCTAACAGCAAAGCAAACTGCCCTTAGGGGTCCCTCCCCCCCAACACCTGCTGCGTAGCCTAAGGGGCCTTTCCTCCATCCTCACCAGGGCTGTTCCCCCCCAGCAACACTCCCTGTCCCCAGACCGCTGTGCCCAGAGCCCTGCTTGTGGGGGGCAGAGGTGGGGGCAGCTGTGCAGGCTGAGGCTTGGGCTCCTCTCTGACCCCCTGGAGGAGCCAAGGCCAAGAGCCGCTGGGCTAGCCATGGCAGGGGCTCTGACAGCAGCCAAGGCCAAGCCCTGGGTTCCAGGGCGAGAGCCGGGAAGGGCCAGGTCTGGTTTGGTTCCTGTTCGCAGGGCGGGTGAACTCCCAGTGCGACGGCCGGCGTTCATTTCTGCTCTGCGTGCCCAACTCCGGCTGCCCAGGGGCCCATAGTGGAGGGGCCCAGCCCCAAAATAATTCCCCTGTAGGCAAGGGGCCCGGCCCGGTGGTGATTCCCCTGTAGGCAAGGGGCCCGGCCCGGTGGTGATTGCCCCGTAGGTCAGGGGCCAGGCCTGGTGGTGATTCCCCATAGGCAAGGGGCCCGGTGGTGAATCCCCCGTAGGGGAGGGGCCTGGCCCAGCGGTGAATCCCCCCAGGCGAGGGGCCCAGCAGTGATTCCCCATAGGTCGAGGGGCCCAGCAGTGAATCTCCCATAGGGGAGGGGCCTGGCTCGGCCCTGAATCCCTGCCTAGGCAAGGGGACCAGCCCAGCGGTGATTCCCCCCTAAGTGATGGGCCCGGCTCGACAGCGATTCCCCCGTTGGCTATGGGGCCCGGCCCGGCAGCAAATCCCCCGTAGGTCGAGGGGCCCAGTGGTGAATCCCCCGGAGGTCGAGGGGCCTGGGCCCAGCAGTGATTCCCATGTGAACCAGATGGGGAAATGTTCAGGCTGCAAGAAGGTCTCATGGCTCTGCCTGTGCCCACATGTATCCCCCTCCCCTCTTGGCCCGGGGGGAAGGACGCTCCATGGCCAAAGGGCCGGCACAGCCCTGAGCCTCGCACCACGAAGCCTTCCCCAGGAGGCTGCGGCGATCCCCAGCAGGGCAGGGCTCCGGGACGCCTCCGGCCCCGGCCCTTCCGGGGTGTCTGACTCCCTGTCCCTTGGGAGGCTGGGGCGTCTCTGTTCCTTCCTCCTCTCCCCGCCACATGCCTCCCTCTTTCATCCCCCCTGCGCCCCCCACCAGTGCTTAAGGGATCCTTGTCGGGCCCCTCCTGCTGGGCGGACCCCCTGCCCCTTGTTCGAAACATGGTAGCGCTGCGGGGAAGGACCATGTAACCCGCTAACCTGGAGCTTGTGAGCATGGTGCTGTACACTCGGGGCAGCGGAAGGGCGAGATGCTGAGCGAAAGGGCATTTCCCTAAAAGGTCCCTTCAGGTAAAGCCTGGCCCTCATTTTTCCTGCGGGTTTCCCTTCGTGCCATCCAGCATCGGTGGCCACCATCTCTCCTTCCAGCCTCCTCTCTCTTCCCGCCCCTCTCCGTCCATCCCTCCCACTCCGAGAGCAACCCTGGCCTTGCTCAGGTCAGCTGGGGGGCAAGGATCTCCCCAGCCCACCCCCTTCCTCCAGCCTTCCTTTCCCCTCGCCCGCGTTCCCTGATGCCCAGCCCCACTGGTTTAGGGAGCCCGATAAGTGCCCTATCAACATGTTAATCAAATTACTTAGGAGCTAAAATTGATGCTTTTCATTAATTATACAAGATTATTCTAATTGCAAATTCAAATTTATGCACTCGGAACAGAAGGTGTTCGGCAGCGTTGCTGGGAATTTGCATATTAAATGGGGAGCGTTGTGCATTATAGATGCTAATGTATGCACATTGTCTTTATTTTTAACTCCCGGGCCCATATGCGCGGCTGCCGCTTAAGGAGGCGAAGAAGTCCAACGTGGGTTTATTATTATTTTTCCCCCCTCCTCTTAGTCAAAGTCGGCGGTGCCGGAGGGGTGTGGGAGCAGCCATGTGGGGGTTCATTGGGGGATCAGAGCTCACTTGCTTGCTGTCAATCTTGGATCCTTCCCGGGATAGGGAGGGGGAATAGTGTCCCCCCCACTGCACTTCCACGTTCCTTCCTTTCTTTGATTTCCACCTGGGACGGTGGCTGGGCCTCCTAGAAACGGGATCCTTACCTAGGTGCCCTTCTCACTTTCTGTCGCTCTGTCTTCTACGTTCTCGCGCTCTTGGAGGTTGTCTCCTGGACTCGATTAGCCTCAAAGGCTGAGTTATTTCTTTATTTGAACGGGAGACATGACGAGAGAGATTTTCTCTCTTTCCTTCTTTGGATTCCCCGAGACAGTTTTGTATTTTCAGTGCGTTTAGTTGGACTGATTGACTTTTCCGGGGGAGGAATCGCCCCCTTGCCTGGACCCTGCCTCCAGCTGGCATGGGGAAGAGCCATGCAAGCAGGGCGAGACAGTCCTGATTGAATGCGGGAAGGGGGTTGCCATGTGCATAAGGTTGAGCCGGCCTTAGAGGTGCTGTCCAGGCCGGGGGCAGAGCTGAGCCGTTCTAGGGTGGGCACGGAAGGGCTCCAGCACATGTCTTCGTGTGGGTGCTACAGGTTCTGGAGCATTTCCGACGGGGTTCGAGAGCAGCAGCGTGTGTTAAGGACTCTAGATGGCGGTTCTAAAGCGGCGGTGTGCATCGAGGGTTCTAGGTCAGGGTTCTAGAATGGTGGCACACGCTAAGGGTTCTGGAGGCGGTTCTAGATCGGCCGCTTGTGCTCGGGGTTCTAGACCGCCACCCCCATGCCATTCTCTCCACGAGGCGGGTTTCCGTTCTCTGGGGCTGGAGGTGTAGGACACCTGCTCTTTGCACTGGTTTGTCTGAGCTCAATCTGCGAGGGAGCGTTCGTGGGCACAGTGCCCTGGAGCAGGGGATGGGGCAGTCCCTCGCGGGGCAGCTCTGCTGTGGCCGGGTCTGGATTAGAGCCTCCGGGTCAGGACACCACGTGACCAGGGAGGTATTGAGAAATGCTGGGGAGCTCCGAGAAGAGCCACTAGCAAGCCTGGGCTTGGGGGCGCTGGAGGGATAAGCAATGACGAAGGAGGGACTTGAGAGTTGTCTGCCAGTGCCTGATGGGCAGTGACCCTGGGGGAGAGCCTGGGGTCAGTCGGGTGCAGCTAAGAGGCTCAGGGCTGGTGTTCTTTGTGTTGTGCTGGATCCCATTGTGCTGAGCAAGGCCCAGAGCTATGCGGAGACGTGGTCCGCGCCACGCAGCTCTCATGGTCTAATTCAAACCAGACCCAGTGGGCCAGACTCTTAGCTGGTGTTGATGGGTGTGGCTTGGCTGACCTCGGTGAAGCATCACTTGCTGGTGGATCTCCTCGGACCTCTAGGAAGGCCTAACAGCAAAGCAAACTGCCCTTAGGGGTCCCTTCCCGCCCCAACACCTGCTGCGTAGCCTAAGGGGCCTTTCCTCCATCCTCACCAGGGCTGTTCACCCCCAGCAACACTCAGTGCGGGGTGGGGAGGCGGTGTTACAAACCATAAAGGGATGGGGAAGGGAGGGTAGGTGGGGTCATGGTAATGAGCCTGCAGGTCTGTCTGCTGCTGATTAATTATTCTTTGTACAGTGGTAGCACCTAGGAGCCCCAGTCCCAGAGCAGGGCCCCACTGCGCCAGGCGCTGGACAGACAGGGCAAAGAGAGAGTCCCTGCCCACAGACCAAGAACCCACAGGAGGATCCAGGTGGATGGGGGGATACAAGGGAGCGAGGAGCTCATGTTGGGTACCGTGTGCACGGCTTGGTGGTTCCAAGGCATTTCAGAGTGGGGGTGTGGGGGTTTTAAACATACGAGATAGGGACTGGCAGCCCCCGCGTGCCAGGATCCCTGCGGCTATGCTGCCCTGCCATTATCACAGCAGCTGGGGGTCTCAGCCCAGGGCTCCCCACACTGAGGGAGGTTGAGAACAGGTGTTGGGGTCCTTGCCACCCTGCCCTTCCCAGCTGGCTAAATGGGGGGGCTCGATCGTGGCTAACCGGGGGGGTCGCAGTGGGGGAAAGGGTGACGCCCTGGGCTTTGGGATCAGTGTAGAGGAGTAGAGGGGAGTGATATGGTAGCAGCCATGGGCCAGCAAGATGACTGGAGCGTGTTGAATGGAGTCGGGGTGAGGCACGGCTGCCTGGAACCTGCTGCAGACCTGAAGCCAGGTATGCGGAGGCCCCAGTGATGAGACACGAGTGTCTCTGCCAGGCCCCGCTGGGATGGCCCCATAGAAAGCTGCCATGCTCCGTTGTGGGGGCACGCAGGGTGTTGGTGGGACGCTGCTCACGGCAGAGACTGCCTCTCTCCGTGCTCCATCCAGCACTGAGCACACTCGACAAATAGTAACAACTGCAGGTGTCTGCAAGCGCCGTCATCTGCATAGCGCGCCCACGGGGAATCCGGCAGGCCCCGGGGTCGGGGACGTGCCCACGGCCCGGACGTGGGGTGTGGCAGGGATGGTGTGCGTGCGATGGGGGTACGGGAGTGCTGGGTTTGTGGGGAGCGATGTATGTGGGGCGTGGGAGGGCAGGGTGTCGGTGTGCGGGGAGGGCGGGGGCCGTAGGGTGCAGTGTGTAGAGAGGGGGACTGTATTAAAGTGCTGGTGATGGAGTCCTGCTCCTGGCTGCCTGCTGTTTCCTGTCCCCTCCTGTCCGCTCTGCCCAGCGAGCTCTGAGCCATGGAGCAAAGGCAGGGAGGGTGGCTCTGGGCCTGTAACCACACCCCTGGGGCTGGGGTCCTGGCTGGGGCTGGGGGCAGCAGCAGACGTTGCAGGGGAAGGTGCAGGAGCCTCACAGTAGCAGATGTGGGATAATCTGCCCCCTGCATTCATAGACTCGTAGACAGGATGGGCTGGAAGGGACCTCGAGAGGTTATCTAGACCAGCCCCCCGTGCAGAGGCAGGGCCAGGTACACCTAGACCAGCCCTGACAGGGGTTTGTCCAACCTGTTCCTAAACACCTCCGGTGACAGGGATCCCACAACCCCCCGGGAAGCCTGGTCCAGAGCTTCACTCCCCTGAGAGTTCGACAGCTTTTCCCAATATCTGACCTAAATCTCCCTGGCTGCAGGTTAAGCCAGTTACTTCTCGTCCTGCCTCCAGTGGACACAGAGAACAGTGGATCCCCGTCCCCTTTATAACAGCCCTGCACAGCTGTTATCAGGTCCCCTTTAGGCGTCTTTCCTCCAGACTAAACATGCCCCGTGTTTTTAACCTTCCCTCTCAGGTCAGGTTTTCTGAACCTTTTCTCGGTTTTGTTGCTCTTCTCTGGAGTCTCCAATTCATCCTCCTCTTTCCTAAGTGTGGCACCCAGAACTGGCCACAGTGCTCCAGCTGGGGCTTCACCAGTGCTGAGTAGGGCGGGACAGTCATCTTCCGCGTCTTACATACGGCACTCCTGTGCATACAGCCCGGAATATTGGCCCTTTTGGGGGACTGCATCCCATTGGTGGCTCTGAGTCAATTTGTGATCCACGACAGCCCCCACAGGCTTGTCAGCCGTCTGCCGCCTCGCCAGCGAGCCCCCAGTTTGCTTTTCCCTTCCACACTGAAGTACCTGTGTGCTCGTCTTAATAGGATTTCACCTTGTTGATTTCAGACCAATTCTCTAATTTGTCAGGGTCCTTTTGAATCCTCATCCTGTCCTCCAAAGTGCTTGTAACCCTCCCAGCTTGGCGTCGGCCACAGAGCTTATGCACAGACTCTCTACTCCATTGCCCAAGTCATTAATGAATACACTGATTAGTAGCACGCGCAGAGCTGAGCCCCGAGGACCCCACTAGCTGTGACCTCCCAGTCTGACAGCAAACCGTTGATAGCTCCTCGTTCATCCAGCTGGGCACCCACTTTACAGTCATCCAATCGAGACCACATTTCCCTAATTTTCTAGGAGACTGTACCGTGGGACTGTGTCAAAAGGACTAAAATCAAGTTCTATCATGTCTTCTGGTCCCCCCGATCCACTAACCCAGTAACCCTGCCAAAGAAGGAAATTTGGCTGGTTTGGTATGATTTGTTCATGACAAATCCATACTGGCTATTCCTGATTGTTCAATAATTTGTTCCAGTATCTTTCCATGTATCAAAGTTAGTCTGTAATGCCCCAGTTCTCTTTGTCCCCCTTTGTAGAGACTGGTTCAATGTTTGCCCTTCTCCAGTTCTCTGGGACCTCACCCGTCCAGCCTGAGTTCTCGAAGACCATCTCCAATGGCTCTGAGATTGCTTCACCTAGTTCCTGAAGCACCCTCGGGTGGATTTCCGCAGGCCCTGCCGACGTGAATCCATCGCACTTGAGTACATGCAGAGCTCGAGTAGCTAAGGTTGGCCGAGGCCCTGAAGCAGGAGGTGTAATATCCCTTCTGGAACTTGGGGGGTTAGTTGGGAATCACTTGGGATGTTCTTGTTATCCATGGGAAAGTCCAGCCCCTCTTTGGATCTTGCTTCCCCGAGAGGAGAGTGGGGAGAGCTGGAGGCCGGCTGATGACCTGGAGTCGTTCCCTTGGGGCAGGTTCCTTCCTTTCCCGTCATCGTCCACATTAGCGGTGATACCCTGGAGTGTCCCTCGCCCCCAGCCCCCCAGTGATCCTTCGTGGGAGCGTAGCCATCCCAGGGGGCTGCGGGGCTTTGGCACAGACGTGGGGAGAATACTGGGTAGCGAGGCCTTGGAGAACTGACTGCGTTTGCTTTGGGGGCAGAGGGGCAGCTGGTGAGATCTCGGGGAAGGAGCTGGCAGAATGACAGAGAATAGGGCTGGGAAAGACCTGTGTGGTCCCTTCTCCTTCCGCTCCTGGGGCCACTGCAGGTGGGTTCATCCTCCCTGGCTGTGTCCTGTCTACTCTGCCATGTCCCAGGTGCCATCCTCCATTCACAGCCCGACAGACCCCCCTCCTGTGGCCGCCGGCCGGCTCTCCCTTTCCCTGCCCAGAGCACCCCGGCCTGCTGGAGCCCTGAGCTAATGGCTCCCGGCGCCGGGCTCCTCACCGCGCACCCATAGAATCATAGAATATCAGAGTTGGAAGGGACCTCTGGAGGTCATCTAGTCCAACCCCCTGCTCAAAGCAGGACCAATCCCCAACTAAATCATCCCAGCCAGGGCTTTGTCAAGCCTGACCTTAAAAACTTCTAAGGAAGGAGATTCCACCACCTCCCTAGGTAACGCATTCCAGTGTTTCACCACCCTCCTAGTGAAAAAGTTTTTCCTAATATCCAACCTAAACCTCCCCCATTGCAACTTGAGACCGTTACTCCTTGTCCTGTCATCTTCTATCACTGAGAACAGTCTACATCCATCCTCTCTGGATCCACCTTTCAGGTAGTTAAATCAGCTATCAAATCCCCCCTCATTCTTCTCTTCCACAGACTAAACTATCCCAGTTCCCTCAGCCTCTCCTCATAAGTCGTGTGTTCCAGACCCCTAATCATTTTTGTTGCCTTTCGCTGGACTCTCTCCAATTTCTCCACATCCTTCTTGTAGTGTGGGGCCCAAAACTGGACACAGTACTCCAGATGAGGCCTCACCAATGTCGAATAGAGGGGGACGATCATGTCCCTCAATCTGCTGGCAATGCCCCTACTTATACACCCCAAAATGCCATTGGCCTTCTTGGCAACAAGGGCACACTGCTGACTCATCTCCAGCTTCTCGTCCACTGTCACCCCTGGGTCCTTCTCTGCAGAACTGCTGCCTAGCCATTCGGTCCCTAGTCTGTAGCGGTGCATTGGATTCTTCCGTCCTAAGTGCAGGACCCTGCACTTACCCTTATTGAACCTCATCAGATTTCTTTTGGCCCAATCCTCCAATTTGTCTAGGTCCTTCTGTATCCTATCCCTGCCCTCCAGCGTATCTACCTCTCCTCCCAGTTTAGCGTCATCCGCAAATTTGCTGAGAGTGCAATCCACACCATCCTCCAGATCATTTATGAAGATATTGAACAAAACCAGCCCCAGGACCGACCCTTGGGGCACTCCGCTAGATACCAGCCTCCAACTAGACATGGAGCCCAGGCCTGGCAGGAATGGCTACGGCGAGGTGGGTGGGCCGGACACTGAACAGAGAGGATTGGGCACCCGGAGAGCAGCCTGCCAGGGAGGGCTCCTGGGGCAGGCGCCCGCAGCAAGAGGGGGAGTGTGCTGGGGTCAGTTACCTGTGGGGGGGTTACTTTACTGAGACCCTCTCCCTGTGTCCAGCCCTGGGGAAAGGCACTGGGCTGCCAGGACAGTGGTGGGGCCGGCTCCCTCCATGTGCCCTGACAATGGGCCCCCTGCTGACGGGGGGGTACGAGGTACCAGTGGTTTTTGAGGTGCAGCCGCCCATCCCATTGGGAGCCAAACTGAGACCACCCGCCCACGCTCGTCCCCTCCAGGGCTGGACTGGATTCCCCTCAGGTCAGAGGCCCTATCCCCTGAGCCATCCAGTTCCCCCAACCTCTGCAAATGTGAGCCTGCAGCCAGCTTGGGGTGCTCACGAGGCCCAGGGGTCCCTGTACCTGGGGGGGTGTGGGGATGGGTACAGGGCTGGCACCGGGCCAGGGAACGGCTGTGACCTGGCCTCTGCTGCCCCCTCTGATGCCGCTTGGTTCCCTCCGGGCCCAGAGACGCCCCGATTCTCCGGCTAGCCGCAGTGACCCCAGCTCCTCTCTGCCCCTCCCCTGCACTCCAGACTCGCTGCTCAATCAGCGGCTAATGGGGCTGCTGCTAAGTGGGCTCCTTCCCGCTGCGGCTCCTCTTGGCTGAGTCAGCTCCCCCTCCACCCCCCATCAGCTGCCTTCTCCTAACCCCCCTTCCCCCATCTGCCCCTCCGCCAGCCCCCCCTTCATGCACCATCCCTCACTGTCCCCTGGCCGCATCCCCCTTGCTCTCCTCACCTCCTGTCCCCACAGTCTGTCCAGTCTGCTCTGCCCCTGGCCCCAGCTCTGCCCTGGCTCTGCCCCCTTCCCGGCAGTGGGGCAGGAGCAGGAGGAGGGATGGGATGGGGGTGGGGGAACAGCTGGGGTTGGTGCAAGGTGGGATTGAGGTGCATTAGCAGAGCGGGGGGGGGCAGGCAGACGGGCTGGGCTAGCGGGGGCTGCGGGTCGGGAGCGAGGGGCACCGGCAGGGCTGGGGGGGAGCCCAGGGCCGGGCTAGCAGGGGCTGTGGGTCGGGAGCGAGGGGCACCGGCAGGGCTGGGGGGCAGGCAGACGGGCTGGGCTAGCAGGGGCTGTGGGTCGGGAGCGAGGGGCACCGGCAGGGCTGGGGGGGAGCCCAGGGCTGGGCTAGCAGGGGCTGCGGGTCGGGAGTGAGGGGCACCGGCAGGGCTGAGGGGGAGCCCAGGGCCGGGCTAGCAGGGGCTGTGGGTCGGGAGAGAGGGGCACCGGCAGGGCTGGGGGGGAGCCCAGGGCCGGGCTAGCAGGGGCTGCGGGTCGGGAGTGAGGGGCATCGGCGGGGCTCGGTGGAGCCCAGGGCTGGGCTAGCAGGGGCTGCGGGCTGGGATGGGGGGCACAGCAGTGAGGCAGGGGAGCCCAAGGCGGAAGCACTGGGGCTGCCGGTGTGGAGTGGGGGAAGCAGGGAGCGGCCTGGGGTCCCAGACCTGGCCCTTCCCTCCGTGGAAGCTGCTAGGCTTGTGCACGTGCCCACCAGAGACACGTCCTGATCGGTGAGTTCCCAGCCCCCGCGCTGCAAAGGGGGAGCCCCGCTCCCCGCCTTGCGTGGCCCCGGCCACGGATAACCCCCGGGGGCCGAGAGCAGAGCCCCGATCCACAACTCGTGCACACACCCCCATGTGCGCACCCCCCCCACACACACGCACACGCCCCCCCCCCACACGCACACGCCCCCCCCCCACGCACAGGGCTCCCCTCGGTCCACGCCCTGTATTAATACCTGCATGGTGTCACGGCTGAGGCGAGAGGGGAGCTGGCCCCGCTCCAGCCGGCCCGAGTAGCCAGGCAAAGCTTCTGCTCCCAGCCCTGGCCTTAGTTCCCTCCCGCTCCCAGCTGTGGGTGCCGGCAGAGAGGCTCCTAACGCCAGCCCCGGGCACTGGTAGGGGCAGACTCCCCGCAGCCGACCGTAAAGGCTGGAGACGGAGCAGACCTCCCAGGCCCGTATCCTGGGGCCAAGGCGGGAGCGAGCGCCCAGTGTCGCACCCATTGGGTGTGGAGAGGGTCTGGAAGGAATCGCTGCTGGGGTCCTGGGCCCCAGCCCTGTGGCTGGTCCTCGTGTGTGTGCAGGGGGCTCCAGGGTCCTCGTGCTTCCCCGGGTGCAGGGGCTGCTCCCTGCTTGTGTCTGGCTCAGCGGGGTGGCCACGGAGCAGTGGCTGTGACCGGGGGCTGTCTGCAGTGGGGGTGCAGTGCCCTGGCGTGGAGGGGAGGGTGTGGATTGATTTATTGGGGGAGCAGGGTTTGTACCACAGAAGCACTTAGAGGCCTCTACTGAGATCAGGGCCTGGTGGGCCAGGCGCTGCTCAGACACATGGTGAGAGACAGACCCTGCCCCAAAGAGCTCACAGGTTAAACAGAGCAGGCAAAGGGTGGGAGGGGAAACCGAGGCACAGAGCAGGGCTGTGTGGGACTGCGTTTGTGTAGCTGGCTGTGAGGGGGTGATCTAGGTCACAGGGTGGCTGGCTCTTTAAGGTGTGGGGTGCCCAGACTCACCTGTGACTGATCAGCCAACCAAGCCAGTGTAAAAGCCAGGGGGGAGCTGCCAGGAGCAGGGAGATTGGCAGGAAGCCCCTGAACCTGGAGGGGCGGATCCAGGGAGTGGGTGGGCTCCTGGAGCAGGGTGACTGAAGCAAGCCGTAGGGACTAGAGAGGCCTCAACGGAAGATCCTGGCTCTGGGGGAAGCCCTGGAAATGGCACTGAACTGTTTTACCGGAGAGAAAAACAGTGCGGGTCTGGCCAGAGCTCTGGGCGTGGGGGCAGCCGAGGCGGGGCAGGCAGGTCAGACCATGCAGTGGCTCAGTGTGCCTGGGCTGGAGGTCGCAAGCGCGTGATTTAGGGCACGTGCCCCTTGGCACACACCCCGTAAGTGGGATGTGGAAGGCTCCAGCCGGATACTTGTACGTTTGGTTTTGGGGGCACTGGCTGACAGGAGTGTCCTAAATTCTAAGCCTGACTTTTTCGGCCGTGTGTCCCTCCCCCACTCTCTGCCTCAGTGTCCCCATCTGCAAAATGGGGGTGAGAGTCCTGTAAACGGGCAAGCGTACATGTGTCACCACTGCCCTCTGCTGGGTGGAATCAGAACCGCCCCACCACGTCTCATAGGCCCTGTGCTGCTAGCAGAGAAGATTCTCCTTGAGCGGCCGTGGCAGGGGCCTGGGCAGTTTGATCAAGGGATTCAAGTTCTAGCCCCCTTCCCCCCCCCATGGCTGTGAAGTTCCATGGGGTGCAGCAAGGGGCCCCCCACATAGGGTATATTACTCCTGCAGAATCCTTCCACCTCTTTCCTGGTTCCTGCAGCCAGCTAGGCGGGTTCCCCCCAGCTTTCCCCTCCCCTGGGGCGCAGGGGTGCCCCTGGGGAGGGGGGACTATGGTGGGGGGCCGGAGGGTGCCAGCTGTGATAGCAGGGAGCAGGGATGATGAAGGATCCCCTCCACGTGTCACTTACAAACCTGGCCCCCTGGAGCCACTAATGAGGGGTCACCTGCTAACGAGGCGCTAGGAATACCCCAGTGTCCCCAGCCCCCGGCGGGGTAAGTGAGAGGGGAAGCGGGAGGAAGAATGATCCCTGTGGTAGAGATGGGAACTGAGCCCCCCACGCCCGTCTGGTGACCGCCCTGGCATTCTGCAAGGCCCATCTCCGTGCCCTGCCCCTGGGGGAGGGGGGCGTGTTAAGGGCTAGTGATGGGGGGAGAGAGCTTGGGCTGAATAATGTTCGGGGCAGGGGGGCTTTTCATGGGTAGGGGCTGAGGGGCAGCAGCTGCTGGCTTTCCCCGGGAATGGGCCGTATGCTGGAGATCTGGCCAAGGGCAGGCGTGTTCACCCAGGAGATGAGGGGTCTCGCGATGGGGACAACTCAGGGGGAGCTCGGTGCTGGGTGGGGGGCCCCGGCTAGACTGGACACGGCATGTGTTGGTGGATCTTTGGGTCTGTCCAGGTAGGTGCGGGTTTGTAGATCCCCGTGTGGCCAGGTGTGTCGAGGAGTCTGTGCGTATAGGTGTGTGCTGCCAGACCCCTTGGGGTGGCCAGGGGGGTGTCTCTGGATGTGTGTGGGCTGGTAGGTCCCTGTGTGGCTGGGCGTGCAGGCGTCTATAGGTCTGTTGCTAGATCCAGGTGTGTCCGGGTATTGGTAGGTCCTGGGGTGTCCAGGTGTCAGTAGGTTCCGGGGGTCTGGTTGTTGGTAGGTCCCGGGGTGCCCGGCTGTGCGTGTGAGTAGGGATCGGGGTGCCCGGCTGTGCGTGTGAGTGGGGATCGGGGTGCCCGGCTGTGTGTGTAGGTCGGTCCCGGGGTGCCCGGCTGTGCGAGTGAGTAGGGATCGGGGTGCCCGGCTGTGTGTGTGGGTCGGTCCCGGGGTGCCCGGCTGTGCGAGTGAGTAGGGATCGGGGTGCCCGGCTGTGTGTGTGGGTCGGTCCCGGGGTGCCCGGCTGTGCGTGTGGGTAGGGATCGGGGTGCCTGGCTGTGCATGTGGGTCGGTCCCGGGGTGCCCGGCTGTGCGTGTGGGTAGGGACTGGGGTGCCTGGCTGTGCATGTGGGTCAGTCCCGGGGTGCCCGGCTGTGTGTGTGGGTCAGTCCCGGGGTGCCCAGCTGTGCGTGTGGGTAGGGATCGGGGTGCCCGGCTGTGCGTGTGGGTCAGTCCCAGGGTGCCCGGCTGTGCGTGTGGGTAGGGATCGGGGTGCCCGGCTGTGCGTGTGGGCGGTCCCGGGGTACCTGGCTGTGCGTGTGGGTAGGGATCAGGGTGCCCCAATGCGTGTGGGTCGGTCCCGGGGTGCCCAGCTGTGCGTGTGGGTTGGTCCTGGGGTGCCCGGCTGTGTGTGTGGGTCGGTCCCGGGGTGCCCGGCTGTGCGAGTGAGTAGGGATCGGGGTGCCCGGCTGTGCGTGTGGGCGGTCCCGGGGTGCCTGGCTGTGCGTGTGGATAGGGATTTAACTGGGAATTGATCCTGCTTCGAGCAGGGGGTGGGACTAGATGACCTTCAGGGGTCCCTTCCAACCCTGATATTCTATGATTCTATGATTCTATGGATCGGGGTGCCCGGCTGTGCATGTGGGTCAGTCCCGGGGTGCCCGGCTGTGCGTGTGGGTCAGTCCCGGGATGCCTTGCTGTGCGTGTGAGTAGGGATCGGGGTGCCCGGCTGTGCGTGTGAGTAGGGATCGGGGTGCCCGGCTGTGCGTGTGGGTCAGTCCCGGGGTTCCCGGCTGTGCGTGTGGGTAGGGACTGGGGTGCCTGGCTGTGCATGTGGGTCGGTCCCGGGGTGCCCGGCTGTGTGTGTGAGTGGGGATCGGGGTGCCCGGCTGTGCGTGTGGGTCAGTCCCGGGGTGCCTGGCTGTGCGTGTGAGTAGGGATTGGGGTGCCCGGCTGTGCGTGTGGCTCGGTCCTGGGGTGCCCGGCTGTGCGTGTGAGTTTGGATCGGGGTGCCCGGCTGTGCGTGTGAGGAGGGATCGGGGTGCCTGGCTGTGCGTGTGGGTGGGGATCGGGGTGCCCGGCTGTGCGTGTGAGTAGGGATCGGGGTTCCCGGCTGTGCGTGTGAGTGGGGATCGGGGTGCCCGGCTGTGCGTGTGAGCGGGGATCGGGGTGCCCGGCTGTGCGTCTGGGTAGGGATCGGGGTGCCCGGCTGTGCGTGTGAGCGGGGATCGGGGTGCCCGGCTGTGCGTGTGAGCGGGGATCGGGGTGCCCGGCTGTGCGTGTGGGTAGGGATCGGGGTTCCCGGCTGTGCGTGTGAGTGGGGATCGGGGTTCCTGGCTGTGCGTGTGAGCGGGGATCGGGGTGCACGGCTGTGCGTGTGGGTAGGGATCGGGGTGCCCGGCTGTGTGTGTGGGTGGGGATCGGGGTGCCCGGCTGTGCGTGTGGGCAGGGATCGGGGTGCCCGGCTGTGCGTGTGAGTGGGGATCGGGGTGCCCGGCTGTGCGTGTGAGCGGGGATCAGGGTGCCCGGCTGTGCGTGTGGGTGGGGATCGAGGTGCCCGGCTGTGCATGTGAGCGGGGATCGGGGTGCCCGGCTGTGCGTGTGAGGAGGGATCGGGGTGCCCGGCTGTGCGTGTGGGTAGGGATCGGGGTTCCCGGCTGTGCGTGTGAGTGGGGATTGAGGTGCCCGGCTGTGCGTGTGAGTGGGGATCGGGGTGCCCGGCTGTGCGTGTGAGCGGGGATCGGGGTGCCCGGCTGTGCGTGTGAGCGGGGATCGGGGTGCACGGCTGTGCGTGTGAGTGGGGATCGGAGTTCCCGGCTGTGCGTGTGAGCGGGGATCGGGGTGCCCGGCTGTGCGTGTGGGTAGGGATCGGGGTGCCCGGCTGTGCGTGTGAGTGGGGATCGGGGTGCCCGGCTGTGCGTGTGGGTAGGGATCGGGGTGCCCGTCTGTGTGTGTGGGTAGGGATCGGGGTGCCCGGCTGTGTGTGTGGGTGGGGATCGGGGTGCCCGGCTGTGCATGTGGGTAGGGATCGGGGTGCCCGGCTGTGCGTGTGAGCGGGGATCGGGGAGCCCGGCTGTGCGTGTGGATGGGGATCGGGGTGCCCGGCTGTGCGTGTGAGTGGGGATCGGGGTGCCCGGCTGTGCGTGTGGGTAGGGATCGGGGTACCCGGCTGTGCGTGTGAGTTTGGATCGGGGTGCCCGGCTGTGCGTGTGGGTGGGGATCGGGGTTCCCGGCTGTGCGTGTGAGTAGGGATCGGGGTGCCCGGCTGTGCGTGTGAGTGGGGATCGGGGTGCCCGGCTGTGCGTGTGAGCGGGGATCGGGGTGCTGCCCGGCTGTGCGTGTGAGTGGGGATCGGGGTACTGCCCGGCTGTGCGTGTGAGTGGGGATCGGGGTGCCCGGCTGTGCGTGTGAGCGGGGATCGGGGTGCCCGGCTGTGCGTGTGAGTGGGGATCGGGGTGCCCGGCTGTGCGTGTGAGCGGGGATCGGGGTGCCCGGCTGTGCGTGTGAGCGGGGATCGGGGTGCCCGGCTGTGCGTGTGAGTGGGGATCGGGGTGCCCGGCTGTGCGTGTGAGTAGGGATCGGGGTGCCCGGCTGTGCGTGTGGGTAGGGACTGGGGTGCCTGGCTGTGCATGTGGGTCGGTCCCGGGGTGCCCGGCTGTGTGTGTGAGTGGGGATCGGGGTGCCCGGCTGTGCGTGTGGGTCAGTCCCGGGGTGCCCGGCTGTGCGTGTGAGTAGGGATTGGGGTGCCCGGCTGTGCGTGTGGCTCGGTCCTGGGGTGCCCGGCTGTGCGTGTGAGTTTGGATCGGGGTGCCCGGCTGTGCGTGTGAGTAGGGATCGGGGTTCCCAGCTGTGCGTGTGAGTGGGGATCGGGGTGCCCGGCTGTGCGTGTGAGCGGGGATCGGGGTGCCCGGCTGTGCGTCTGGGTAGGGATCGGGGTGCCCGGCTGTGCGTGTGAGCGGGGATCGGGGTGCCCGGCTGTGCGTGTGAGCGGGGATCGGGGTGCCCGGCTGTGCGTGTGGGTGGGGATCGGGGTGCCCGGCTGTGCGTGTGAGCGGGGATCGGGGTGCCCGGCTGTGCGTGTGGGTAGGGATCGGGGTTCCCGGCTGTGCGTGTGAGTGGGGATCGGGGTTCCCGGCTGTGCGTGTGAGCGGGGATCGGGGTGGGATCGGGGTGCCCGTCTGTGTGTGTGGGTAGGGATCGGGGTGCCCGGCTGTGTGTGTGGGTGGGGATCGGGGTGCCCGGCTGTGCGTGTGGGTAGGGATCGGGGTTCCCGGCTGTGCGTGTGAGTGGGGATCGGGGTTCCCGGCTGTGCGTGTGAGCGGGGATCGGGGTGGGATCGGGGTGCCCGGCTGTGTGTGTGGGTGGGGATCGGGGTGCCCGGCTGTGCGTGTGGGTAGGGATCGGGGTGCCCGGCTGTGCGTGTGAGTGGGGATCGGGGTGCCCGGCTGTGCGTGTGAGCAGGGATCGGGGTTCCCGGCTGTGCGTGTGAGTGGGGATTGAGGTGCCCGGCTGTGCGTGTGAGTGGGGATCGGGGTGCCCGGCTGTGCGTGTGAGCGGGGATCGGGGTTCCCGGCTGTGCGTGTGAGCGGGGATCGGGGTGCACGGCTGTGCGTGTGAGTGGGGATCAGAGTTCCCGGCTGTGCGTGTGGGTAGGGATCGGGGTGCCCGGCTGTGCGTGTGGGTAGGGATCGGGGTGCCCGTCTGTGTGTGTGGGTAGGGATCGGGGTGCCCGGCTGTGTGTGTGGGTGGGGATCGGGGTGCCCGGCTGTGCGTGTGAGCGGGGATCGGGGTGCCCGGCTGTGCGTGTGGATGGGGATCGGGGTGCCCGGCTGTGCGTGTGAGTGGGGATCGGGGTGCCCGGCTGTGCGTGTGGGTAGGGATCGGGGTACCCGGCTGTGCGTGTGAGTTTGGATCGGGGTGCCCGGCTGTGCGTGTGGGTAGGGATCGGGGTGCCCGGCTGTGCGTGTGGGTGGGGATCGGGGTTCCCGGCTGTGCGTGTGAGTAGGGATCGGGGTGCCCGGCTGTGCGTGTGAGTGGGGATCGGGGTTCCCGGCTGTGCGTGTGGATGGGGATCGGGGTGCCCGGCTGTGCGTGTGAGCGGGGATCGGGGTGCTGCCCGGCTGTGCGTGTGAGTGGGGATCGGGGTACTGCCCGGCTGTGCGTGTGAGTGGGGATCGGGGTGCCCGGCTGTGCGTGTGAGTGGGGATCGGGGTGCCCGGCTGTGCGTGTGAGTGGGGATCGGGGTGCCCGGCTGTGCGTGTGAGTGGGGATCGGGGTTCCTGGCTGTGCGTGTGGGTGGGGATCGGGGTGCCCGGCTGTGCGTGTGAGCGGGGATCGGGGTGCCCGGCTGTGCGTGTGAGCGGGGATCGGGGTGCCCGGCTGTGCGTGTGAGTAGGGATCGGGGTGCCCGGCTGTGCATGTGGGTCGGTCCCGGGGTGCCCGGCTGTGCGTGTGAGTGGGGATCGGGGTGCCCGGCTGTGTGTGTGAGCGGGGATCGGGGTGCCCGGCTGTGCGTGTGGGTGGGGATCGGGGTGCCCAGCTGTGCGTGTGAGCGGGGATCGGGGTGCCCAGCTGTGCGTGTGGGTAGGGATTGGGGTGCCCGGCTGTGCGTGTGAGCGGGGATCGGGGTGCCCGGCTGTGCGTGTGGGTGGGGATCGGGGTGCCCGGCTGTGCGTGTGAGTAGGGATCGGGGTGCCCGGCTGTGCATGTGGGTCGGTCCCGGGGTGCCCGGCTGTGCGTGTGAGCGGGGATCGGGGTGCCCGGCTGTGCGTGTGGGTAGGGATCGGGGTGCCCGGCTGTGCGTGTGAGGGGGGATCGGGGTGCCCGGCTGTGCGTGTGGGTAGGGATCGGGGTGCCCGGCTGTGTGTGTGAGCGGGGATCGGGGTGCCCGGCTGTGCGTGTGGGTAGGGATCGGGGTGCCCGGCTGTGCGTGTGAGGGGGGATCGGGGTGCCCGGCTGTGCGTGTGGGTAGGGATCGGGGTGCCCGGCTGTGCGTGTGGGTAGGGATCGGGGTGCCCGGCTGTGTGTGTGAGTGGGGATCGGGGTGCCTGGCTGTGCGTGTGGGTAGGGATCGGGGTGCCCGGCTGTGTGTGTGAGCGGGGATCGGGGTGCCCGGCTGTGCGTGTGGGTGGGGATCGGGGTGCCCAGCTGTGCGTGTGAGCGGGGATCGGGGTGCCCGGCTGTGCGTGTGGGTAGGGATTGGGGTGCCCGGCTGTGCGTGTGAGCGGGGATCGGGGTGCCCGGCTGTGCGTGTGAGCGGGGATCGGGGTGCCCGGCTGTGCGTGTGGGTGGGGATCGGGGTGCCCGGCTGTGCGTGTGAGTAGGGATCGGGGTGCCCGGCTCTGCATGTGGGTCGGTCCCGGGGTGCCCGGCTGTGCGTGTGAGCGGGGATCGGGGTGCCCGGCTGTGCGTGTGGGTAGGGATCGGGGTGCCCGGCTGTGCGTGTGAGGGGGGATCGGGGTGCCCGGCTGTGTGTGTGAGCGGGGATCGGGGTGCCCGGCTGTGCGTGTGGGTAGGGATCGGGGTGCCCGGCTATGCGTGTGAGGGGGGATCGGGGTGCCCGGCTGTGCGTGTGAGCGGGGATCGGGGTGCCCGGCTGTGCGTGTGGGTAGGGATCGGGGTGCCCGGCTGTGTGTGTGAGCGGGGATCGGGGTGCCCGGCTGTGCGTGTGGGTAGGGATCGGGGTGCCCGGCTGTGCGTGTGAGGGGGGATCGGGGTGCCCGGCTTTGTGTGTGAGTGGGGATCGGGGTGCCTGGCTGTGCGTGTGGGTAGGGATCGGGGTGCCCGGTTGTGCGTGTGGGTAGGGATCGGGGTGCCCGGCTGTGCGTGTGAGGGGGGATCGGGGTGCCCGGCTGTGCGTGTGGGTAGGGATCGGGGTGCCCGGCTGTGCGTGTGGATGGGGATCGGGGTGCCCAGCTGTGCGTGTGGGTAGGGATTGGGGTGCCCGGCTGTGTGTGTGAGCGGGGATCGGGGTGCCCGGCTGTGCGTGTGGGTAGGGATCGGGGTGCCCGGCTGTGCGTGTGAGCGGGGATCGGGGTGCCCGGCTGTGTGTGTGAGCTGGGATCGGGGTGCCCGGCTGTGCGTGTGAGGGGGGATCGGGGTGTTCTCCTCCTAGGCCAGCCCTGCGCGAGTGCTGGTGCGGCCCATTAATAACTGACGGCATGATGGCGATTACGGGGCCTGTACAAGCGTCCTGAATATTTCCTCGGGCCCTGCTGCTGCTGGGAATGGATGGGGCTCCCTCCTCATCCATCGTCCGCAGGGGGCTCTTCCCTGCTGCTGCCTCAGCTTCTCCCTGTGGGGCCGGGCTGGGCTGCCCCACGCGCCTGGACTCCTCTCCCCTTCTCTGGCCCAGCCTGCTCTGCACCCTCCCCAGCCCCTCTCATGCCTGGGGCTCTCACCCCCTGCTCTCCAGGCTGCTCCTCCGGGGGGCGTCCTACCCACAGCCCTCGGCATCAATCCCCGCTCTCCCCTCCCCCCAGGACTCCTGGGTCCCGCAGCTTGGGCTCCCTGATTGATCGGCTCTGCAGCAATAAAACCCATTAGCTGCCTGCCGCCAGGGAGGGCTCAGGTGGTGGTCAATACCCAGAGCGGCCGGGGAGAAGCCGCTGGAAGGGCCAGCCCGGCGCTCGCCGGCAGAGATAGCTGGATATGTGTCTGTGGGGACCGATGGGCCGCGGGTGGGCGGGGGCGTCTGCACGCGGGAGTCGGGGTGGGGGTGCTCTAGCCGGGTGCTAGGGGTGCTGCAGGGGGGCATGGCTGTGACTGGCATTGGGGTTGGGAGGGCATGTGGGGGTTCGTGCAGCCTGCCACGGGTCTGCCAGCCCTCGCCACCCCACCCCCCGCCATCGCACCAGCCACCCGAGCTTGCTGCCCCCCCGGGGGGCGGAGGAGAGACCTGGCATGGCATCCCGCCTGGCCTGCCTGGCCCCCACCAGGAAGCCAGAGCCCTGGGAATGGGGCTGGTTCCCCATGTCACCCCAAGGGCACTGGCCTGGTCCCCGTCATTTCACAGCGGCGTGGGGACTCTCCCCGGGACATCCCCACCCCACAGCCCGGGTGGGGAGACACCCAAGGCTCGGGGGGGGGGGGGGAACATGGGCTCTGCCCCTGCTCAGTGGGTACGGATCTCCCTGGGGGCGTGTGGGATGGGGCAGGTGTGGTGGGATGGGAGATGTATGGGGGTGGGATTGGGAGGTGAAGCCATAGGCTGCGGGATCAGTAGGACAGGACCCCCCCCAACACACGCATTAAATATCCGGATTTCTCCCCTTTTCTCTCAGGTTTTTCCTCAAGTTCTTCCTCAAGTGCAACCAGAACTGCCTGAAGAACGCGGGGAACCCCCGGGACATGCGCCGCTTCCAGGTGAACCCCCGCCCCCCGGGACAGGGGCCCCCGCCCGGCAGGTCGGGACTGCAGCACCTCCCAAGCGCCGGGGCTGGGGACAAACAGCGGGGGCTCGGTCATGGCCTCCAGCCAGGCCCCCGCTGCCCGCTCTGGTGCTGTCCCGCTGCGCCACCCCCTGGGTGGGGAGAAGGGGGGCGTCGGGCTGGGGACGGGCCCCATGGGCCCCCCAGCAGGTAGCTACAAGCGCAGCCTGGGACGGGCCTGGCGGGGAAGGGCACAACCCCGGGGTGTTCCTGACACGGAGGTCTGGGGGTGTGGAGGCGGCTCCCCTGGGAGGGCTGGGGGGGGTCTGTGACTTGGGCCAGGCCTGGCTCACAGGGGCAGGTGCCCTGGCTGTCTTCTCGGTCTCTGCTCCCCACGGCCGGTTGCCTGGGGGGCGGCTGACGGGCTGGCTCAGCCCGGGCCCCTGAGGGTGACCAGTCCAGTCTCTGGGCAGTAACCGGTGGTGTGGGGGGGCACATCTCAGCCTCCTCTCGGCCCGCAGCGAGGGGAGAACCCCGCTCCCCCAGGGGATCCCCGCGGTCTGACGTGGCCAGGCCATGGGGCACGGGCAGCCTGTGTCCTCGCTCATTGCAGAGACTGCAGCCAGGCCTGCTCTGGGGACCCCTGGAGGGCCGGCACGTGTGGGGCTAGGAAAGATGGGTCCTCTGCTCTCCGGGCTGTGGAGTCGGCTCCCCTCGCCAGCACGAAACCCACCAATAGATCCACACAGCGACGGCTCCCGGTCCTGCACCGTGACATCTGTGTGCCTGAGAGCTGTAGGAGTTTCTGAGGGGCCTAGGGGAGTTAGGAGCAATCCCCCCCAGAGTGACTCCACGGTCTGATCTTGCTGGATTCTGGCACCGTTGCTCTCCTTGGAGCTGCTTACCTGCCCCCTCACCCCAGCCCAGACGGAAGGAGCCGAAAAGTGGCACCTTCCCCCTTCCATTAGCCCCTCGCTGGCTCAGTGCAGCAGCTGGGGGCTGCCTAGATGTCTGGGGGAGGGGTGGTTTGGGGACGTCTCTGTCTCTGCGGCTCGTGGCATTACGTGGGGTCGGAGGGCTGCATTGTGGCGTGGAAGGCAGAGGCAGTCGCAGCTGTGCCCGGCGGGCCGTTCCCCAGGGGGAAGGGGGGTCTGTCTGTCTGCCTGTCCCGTCTGAGGAGTGCCAGAGTGATTGTGACACTGGGGACTGTGTGAATAACCAGACTGGCACCATCGCCAGCTCCTGGGGGCCTCGGCGGGCCTGCCAGCCCAGGGCCACCTCAGGGTGTTGGGAGCCCTGTGTCCGAGGCCCCAGCTGCACTACCAAGCTCACCGGACTGAGCCGCGTTGTGCCGGGTGGCTGTGGCCCAGCCTGCAGGAACGGGGCATCCAGGAAGCTGGGTTCTTGAGGGACCAGGGCTTTGGCCAAGGCGTACTGTGGTTCATTCTGTAGGACGGGGGCGGGCAATTGTATTGGACAGCCTGGGGCAGCTGTTCCCATTCTACCACCCGCACTGTGTCAGGCAGCCAGGGATCTGTAACCCCAAAGTGTTCGCTGGTATCTCTCGTCCTCCATTCTTCTGCACTTCTCACATTTCACAGATGGGGAAACCGAGGCATGAACAGTTCAGTGACTTACAGTCGCCCGCGGTGCAGTGGCAGAGCCAGGGCCCACTGTGCGTAGGGTCACCGTTCCCCGCTGGCTCTCCCAGCCAGAGGGGTACATACCCTCGTCACAGCGACCCCCGTTGTATCACAGGGCGAGGGCTCGTTAGCAGCAGTACAGCCCTGCATCTCTCCCAGGTACGCCAGCCCTGCCCCTGCCCGCCCCCTGCATCGTGTGCCTCCTCTGGCCTGCCATGCCCAGCTCCCCCGTGGTGCCTGGCGGGTGCAGCTCGGCAGGCGGAGGTGGCGGCTCTGGCCCGGCTCCCCAGCTCACCCCCAGCGCGGCGCCTTCATTAGGGCCTCTCGGAAAGATATGATAATTGTGACATTTTTACATGATTAACAACCCATCCAATTTGCATAGCGCCGCAGTTCCTGGGAGAGCAGCCAAGCCCGCCACCCCGACGAGCCAGCGAGCGGGTGGGGGCAGGGAGCAGACCTGGCAGCCAGGCTGGGGGCTGGGGCTGGCCTGGCCCCCTCGCCCCCTGGAACGCTGACCCTCGTGTAACGAAGCGGCCTTTGGCAGCACACTACTGAAAGTATCAATTCAGGACAAACTGCTTCAAGCAGGGCAGTCACAGCCCCAGACTGGGGTTTCTGTGCACCCCAAGGCAAACCAAACCAGCCAGACAGAGAGGACTTTGGTCTCACTCCACTGGCTAACCACAAGTCACACAAGCAATTCCCTTAGACACCCCAGTTTTCCAGTATCCCCACCAGCACCGCTCCTTATGGGGACGAATGGTTATGAAAACCAAATACCCCAGTAAAAGGAAAAAGGTTCTCTCGATCCAAAAGGACCAAGCCTCAGACCCAGGTCAATATACAAATCAGATCTTACCCACAAATCACGCTGTGGCCAATCCTTTAGAATCTAAAATCTAAAGGTTTATTCATAAAAGAAAGAAATATAGATGAGAGCTTGAATTGGTGAAATGGAATCAATGACATACAGTAATGGCAAAGTTCTTGGTTCAGGCTTTCAGCCGCGATGGAATAAACTGCAGGTTCAAATCCCGTCTCTGGAGAACATCCCCAGCTGGGATGGGTCCTTCAGTCCTTTGTTCAGAGCTTCAATTTGTAGCAAGGTTCCTCCAGAGGTAAGAAGCAGGATTGAAGACAAAATGGAGCCGTTTCCAGGGCCTTTTATATCCTCTGCCATGTGGAAGGACGCCCCTTTGTTCTTACTCTGGAAAATCAGAGCAGCAAGGTGGAATTTGGAGTCACCTGGGCAAGTCACATGTCAACGCATGACTCAGGTCTTTACAGGTAGAGCAGCCATTGCTCACATGCTACCTTGAACGTTCCCAGGAAGACTTTTCATATGTGGACTGGAGTCTCCCAAGGTCCATTGTCAGTTAAGTGTTTCTTGATTGGGCACTTACTGAGAATAGTCTTTTCTCAAGAAGCTGACCAAATGCTTCCCTGAGGCTACCTAGAATCCAAACACATTGAGATGCGAGTACGTAGCCAGTATTCATAACTTTAACTACAAACATGACACACCCACACAGATAGGATAATCATACCCAGCAAATCATAGCCTTTCCATAGACACCTCCCACGACCCCCTTTGTACAATATTTGCTGCAAATACAGAACAGTGGTGGCAACACTGGTCCGTGCGGTCCCCGTTCATACTAGTAACGTCACAGCGGTCCCAGTTCACGTCAGTAACGTCACACCTGGCTCTGCAGGGCACATGGCAGCAGGGAGTTGCCGCGGCTCAGGGTTCAGGACTGAACAGCTGTCCTGCCCCAGAACCTCCCCTCCCAGCTTTCCCACAATGCACCGGTGGGTGGCGTGGGCCATCGCCTAAGCAGCGTCAGACCCTGGTACTTAGCCCCTAGTAATGGCATCCCCCACCCCCCACCCCCGCCGGAGAGGGCTGGGCCACGGCTGGCATTCAGGGGCCTTGCAGTGCCTTGGGCTGCCCCATTGGGGGTAGGGTTCAACAGACACTGCTGTGCGATGGGCTGCCCCATTGAGGGGGCCTCCAAGGACGCTATGCTGCAATGGGCTGTCCTGTTTCGGGGGGGTTCCATGGACTCTGCATTGCAATGGGGCTTCCCCATTGAGGGGTGGTGCTAAGGACTCTATGGTGTGATGGGCTGTCCCGTTTGGGGGGGGCAGGGGCGCTAAGGACTCTGCATTGCAATGGGCTGCCCCACTGAGGGATGGTGCTAAGGACTGTATGGTGTGATGGGCTGTCCCGTTTGGGGGGGGATTTCTAAGGACTCTGCGGTGTGATGGGCTGTCCTGTTTTAGGGGCGGGGGTGCTAAGGACTCTGCAATGGCTGCCCCATTGAGGGGTGGTGCTAAGGACTGTGGTGTGATGGGCTGTCCCGTTTGGAGGGGGTGCTAAGGACTCTGCGGTGGGATGGGCTGTCCCGTTTCGGGGGCGGGGTGCTAAGGACTCTGCATTGCAATGGGCTGCCCCATTGAGGGGTGGTGCTAAGGACTCTGCGGTGGGATGGGCTGTCCCGTCTGGGGGGACTCTACCCCTGACCTGCACTCTCGGGGTATAGGCAATGTCCCAAACTGGGGCGGGGTCCCTGAGAGCTGCCGCGGGGGCCCGAGCCGCGCCGTGCACCGGCTGCCGGGGTCTCGCCGGACCGGCTCTCCTGCCGCACGG